>NW_024962274.1:3352851-3770214 GCF_019238085.1 Lagopus leucura | reverse complement strand
TTTTTTCTTTTTGTTCTTTGACTTTTTCTTGCAGAGAAAGAGGCTATCTTCACTTAATCAGAGCAAAGAAAGAGTGGCTGAGGCAGAAGCAGCATCATGTGGGTGAAGGTCAGGCCAATTTTCACCCATGTGATGCTGCTTTATCACTCATGGAACAAAGATTAAGGCCTTTCTTTTCTTTATCCTTTTGTGCTTTCCCCCATTACTTTAACAGATCTGAACAAATCCCAGGCAGTTCATCCAAAAGTTCCTTTTAGCTACATTTAGTTCAGATCCTCTAAATTCCACATAAGTTTTCATGCTATACCAACATGAAGAGGCTATAAAATGCACATGTGTAGGGAGAAAAAATGTTATAGAAAAACACAAAAATCATTGCACAGAACATGATGACAGCACAGGCTTGTGAGCAGCAAGAAACTAGGCACATTCAGGCATCAAAGATATCAGCATCACTGTGCCCTTATTTTAAAAGAAATGTGCTTTTTCTAAGATACTAAAATGACGCATTAACATTGATGTTTGGTTAAGATGATGTTAACACTGTAAAACTCTAGCTAAGCTCTGAGGTTCTGAAAAAAGTCACTAGAAATGCATAGCTCATTGCTGCCTGTAGGGATCTGTAAATAAGTTATAACACAAAACATTATCATACACTGCATATGTTTACATGTCTTATTGAAAGCTAGGTTAATCAATCATATTACTCCAGAACTGTATCAATTGCAGAAGTATGAGAGGGTGCAATTTTTACTCAAATCATAGAGAGGCTTGATTGAAAGGGCAATTGTCTGATTGACTGCATTTCAAATCTTTGGTTTTATTCAGGGAGGGTGAAGCAACCTTTCATAACTTGCTGTTTATCTCTGCTTCAAGTCATGAGGCTTAAGGAATTGCTGTTGGTTAGTGCATTTATTTCAGTGATATTTTAAAATGATTTGTACAATACGTTGAAATGAAATACAGTCAATTGCATAATCACAATGAGAAGCAGATATATTTATGTGACAGGTTCCTGTAACATTTGCAGTTTTTCAGAAAGCTAAATCCATAACACTTTACATACTAAAAGATATGGAAGATAAAGCAGCTAAGCATTTTGTGTTACTCATGTTTACTGGAGTAAAATCTTTGCCTTGCTCAACTGAAGAGAAATACTGGCTTTGACTACAGCTCTACCCAGAGCAAGGAACTGAAATGGTTCAGAGAGGTCTTCTATTCTTTGAGTAATTTTGTGATGTGTGAACTACTGATGTAACTGTGAGAAGTCAGCACAGAAACATTTTTGTTTAAAAAGACTGGTAAGTCCAACCATCAGCCTAACACAATCCCTGAGGGCCGTGTCCACGTCTCTTTGATCACCAGGTATAGTGCCTCCATCACCCCCCTGAACATCCTATTCCACTGCCTCATCACCCTTTCTGTGATGTTCCTTCTAATATCCAGTTAAAATTTTCCCTGGCACAACTTGCTGGGGCTAATGCCTTGCAATGTTGCTTCCCACCTGAGAAATGAACTCAACACCCACCTGGCTATAATCTCTTTTCAAGGAGTTGTAGAGAATGATGCGATCTCCCCTCACCCTGCTCCTCTCACAACTAAACAGCTCCGGTTCCCTCAGCTGATTCTATGTGTTTTTGTTTTGTTTTTTTTTTTTTTTAAGTACAAATTGCTTTGACAGGTTAAGTGCACTTCTGCTCAGAGTAATTAAAGGTCAATAAATGACATTATATATACAGATCATGAAAGCATAGTATTCATACTCCTTATACTGCAAAACAACTTCATGTGCATGTTTAACATTTGTGGTGAAGTCCAAAGCATTTGCATTCTCTTAGAAAACCAGAAGATACGTGTGTGTGTGTGTGTGTGTGTGTGTGTGTGTATATATATATATATTTTTTTTCTTGACTATTTTCAGCTTTAGATGCAAAATACAAGAAGTCCAGGAAGTCTGTTTCACAGACTCTGATAAATGAGATTTAACAAAAAACTGCAAGAACCTTTCTTATTCCTACCTAAACCCCATCTCCTTTCTTCACAGAACTTTGAAATGTGTTTTCCTCTGGCTATTTTGGTAGACTATAATTTTGTGCTTTCAGAAGCAGGTGACAATTTATCATCCTGCCTGTGATTCCTCCGTTAGGTATTTGTAACGAAGATGAACTATCTTTCAAAACAGCTACAGATGGAAAATTTTTAGGTATTTTGTAGTTTCTAAAAACTCTGGCTTTAAAGAAATATTTTCTGTCTCAACAGATGCAAGGGGTTTGAGAGCTGTTGGCTGTAGCAGCCAACGAAACATGACAAACTCTGGACTGGGCGTTAGCAGCTCAAAAAAATGTTCTACCCTCAATCTACCCATTCCCTATGTGCTTTTCATTCTCCACTGGAGGAATATGAATTTGAGTAAATGCCATGTGACACTGTGGCTGCTGTGGAATTTATTCATTTTTCTCGAGTAGGAGATCAATTAGTAATTACTTAAGGGCAGTCCTTATAGGCCATCTAGGTTGGCCCTTAATTAAGCAACAAGACATGATAGGCCATGTATTTCTGGGCAATTTAGCACATCTCTCAGGGAGTTTTTAAGGCATGAGGCCGAAGGTCAAGTGACTTTAACCACCTGAGAAGTGCAAAAATCCCTTAGAAATGCACTGTCTAGAGTGACTTATTGCTGTTATTAAATGGAATTTGTGAATAAAAATAAGAGAGAGTGTCAGCCTCAGGCATGAGTAGGGCATTATTAACATGGATATGACATTGTTGACAGCTAATCTAAAGCTCCATTTGTGTCCTGTGCTCTAGAGCTATTTCTTCATACTGTGTATTAAAGCAATGAAGATGTATGATGTTCTTCATCCATACTTTTATCAGAACTGCCCAATAAGAATGAGTAACACTGCTTTCGGAACTTTGCATCACATATCAGCTTTTAAATGTTGTACATCTAGTATCTCATTTCTGGATAATAACATAGAATTCTCCTGAAATAGCAAAACTTCTTTACTAAGATGCAAAAGGACAGTCTTCTGACAACCTGAGATCTGCCCTGTGCGTGTTTCCTCCTGGCTCAGCTGCTTCCTTGTGCCTGCTGCTGGGCTTGCTGAGTCTGACTGCACATGGTGCTGGGAGGCTAAAGAAGCGCTCCAGCAGCTGTCTCATTGGCAGAGCTTATTCCAGGACCTTCCTCTTACACAGTTTTGTCTTTTTTTCCTCATCACAACATTAATTTCAGCTTTTTAAAGAGCATACATACTTCCTAAACACCTTGAGTGTGTATGGTGATATTGCCAAAACACTGCTTATTTTCTGGAATTTGGAATAGCAGAAAAGGAGCTGAACATCTGTTGTAAATATTATCTTTCCCCAGAGTGACTGTGAAGATACGTGTGTGTTTTTGCTCTGCTTATTTCTATTGGCTTAATTCATTCATAGGTTTCTTGATGTGTTTGTTATTATCCTTATCCTGAAAGCATGCTCAATCACTTGTTAGGTCTGTTTGATCTATGGTAACACCCATTTTCAAAGACCAGAGTCTTGTTTTAAGAACAGAAGTGGCTGGCTCAGCTCCTGGTCTTACTCTGTTTAGTCAGAATGACTCAGGTTTGCTGTCCTGCAGGATTACAGTGCAGCTGCAGGTGGATCTGAGGAGGTAGTGCCTGGTGGTTCTGATGCTCCCAGCGCAGCTGCTTTTTCCAGGAGGCACTGTAACTATGCAGCATGTGGTGTCCAGTTTTTCTGCACATTCACAAGTTCTGATATGCTATGAAAGTAATGGATTTATGGTGCATACCTCAAATATTTTAAGAGTATGTGAACACATATTTGTGTCTGGGAAATCCTGGGCAGAAATGTGGAAGTACTGATGTGAATTCTCTGCTTGGGCACATAGGAAATGAAGAAGGCAAGTCTAGAGCTCTCTATGTATATGAATAATCTGGGGGAGTTGTAGGATTATAATGCAGAAATATTTTGTAGGTTCAGGAAATACATCTATTGGAGTATCTGAGTTTGTTGTGGTAGTGTTGGTGCAAAGAATGGTAAAACTGTCACAAGAAATTAGAGAGCCTTAAAAGACACTTTGAATAACATCTTTTTTTTAATAGTAGTGGTCCGTAAAGGTGTATTAGATCTTTCCTTTTTTTTTTTTTAAAAAAAAAAAAAAAAAATGAGCTGAGTGCACTGCAGTTTGCCAGAAGTTGCATATACTGCAGTGTGAACTAACCAACCCAAAAGGTGAAGTTGGCTGCACTTGTCTAGTACCAGTGTGCTAAGGGAAAATTTCTTATACATTGGTAATAGCAAGAATTCTGGTATCGTCTAGGCATAGGGCCATCCTATTAACTCTAAGCTAAATAATCCTTTCCAGTGCAACTTTAAAAGCAAGTTTTCCTGACATGACAGTCCTGAAACTGGTGATTTACTGTAAAACAGCGGAGACATTGAGGTACTGTATTAATATTGAACAAGAGACATGCACAAAATAACCTCGTCATGTTTACATACCAATTAAGAACCAACTTCTCCTTTTTGAGCACCTGATAGAACAAGTACTGAAGAACTTAGAAACAAAAACAATCATAAAATGTTGCCATGAGCCAGCAGTGTGCCCTTGTGGCCAAAAAGGCCAATGGCTTACTTGGGGTGCACTAAAAAGAGCGTGTCCAGCAGGTCGAGGGAGGTAATCCTCCCCCTCTACTCTGCCCTGGTAAGACCTCATCTGGAGCACTGTGTCCAGTTCTGGGCTCCCCAGTACAAAAAAGACAGGGATCTCTTGGAAAGAGTCCAGCGGAGGGCCACAAAGATGGTGAAGGGCCTGGAGCATCTCTCCTATGAAGAAAGGCTGAGTGAACTGGGTCTGTTCAGCCTTGAGAAAAGAAGACTGAGAGGGGACCTGATCCAGGTCTATAAATATCTAAGGTGTGGGGGGCAGAATGGCGAGGCCAGACTGTTTTCAGTGGTGAGTGGAGATAGGACAAGGGGAAACGGCTGGAAACTGCAGCATAGGAAGTTCCGCACAAATGTGCGCAAGAACTTCTTTACAGTGAGGTGACGGAGCACTGGAACAGGCTGCCCAGGGAGGTGGTGGAGTCTCCTTCTCTGGAGATGTTCAAGACCTGCCTGGATGCCTACCTGTGCGACCTACTGTAGGGAACCTGCTTTGGCAGGGGGGTTGGACTCGATGATCTCTGGAGGTCCCTTCCAACCCCTACAATTCTGTGATTCTGTGTGATTCTGTGATTCATTCTAGTGAAAAAGAAGCAAGCTAATTAATCTCACGATTTGGATTGTGGTTTGGATTGTGTTGAAGTTGATACTGGGCCACAAGGAATGACTACTGAGTTGTGGTTTGCAATTCAAGGCTTCCCAAACAAAACAAAAAAGTTAGCCTTCATGGTAGGAAACCCATCCACATAAGCCTGTACCTACAGCAACCCTCATCATCACACATAGATGAGGACAGTGTACTAAGACTTGTAGGAACTTCTGCCAGTTGTCTGGATTCAGCATTTACTGACAGTTCTGAACAATTTCAGAAATGATTGAAAGTATGCGGGGGAGGGGGAAGAGGAGTGAAGAAAAGAAGATGAAGTTCAGACCTCCTCATGATTTACTGTGCATTGCCTCCCTGCTGTGTGCTTTCTCTGTTTTAGCTTCAGTACTGCTACCTGACTACCTTGATGCAGACGTTTTCAGGGTCTGCCAAACCTGCATTTGCCCATATCTAATTGGCCACACCTGACTGAAATGCATAAGAACCCTCCTAATGACTGCCTGCTGAGCCAAGCAGAAATACAGAAAATACTACTTTATCTAAATATTTTCTTGAAAAGAGCATGCAGCAACTGCTGAGCACTTGTGCTACACTCCCAGCTGCTGGCTCCCCACCTTGTCTCTTTTGGCACTGGGTGCCAACAGTACCAATGCTCAGGTTAGGCAGCATGGGTGTATCTGGGCAACCTTCTGCTGTTTTTCACATAATAATAGAGCCATCCTCATGAAAGGGATTTATCATAGGTTGTTTTGTAAAAGCAAAAAGTTCTTAATGATCAATGAATTTCATACCATGACACTTACAGTTGTTGCTTTTAGTATGAAACCCTGTGTATATTCTACCCCTTCTAATTTTATCATTCATGCTTTTCAAAAGGAAATTATTGAATTTTGGTTGACAGAGCTATTGAAGAAGAAAAGCAAAATGAATAAATAGAGAAAATCATTACAATGAAGAAAGATACGATGGTCCTGGGTTGAAAGAGGAAAACACTTTTTTTTTTTTTTTTTTTTTTTTTTTTTTTTTTATTAACCTGACCTAGCTGTGGTGTCGCTGTTCATTGCAGGGGAGTTGATCTAAATTGACCTCAGATGTCCCTTCCTACTCTAATATTCTATGAAATGAAGCAATGGGATTGAAAGTGGAATCAAAAGGAATGTAACATAATAGAAAAGCAAGGAGAGGAAGATAACTAGAAAGCAGTGAAAACTAAGTGAAAAACACTAACTCTGACAAAGATCTAGACGTAATAACAAATGATTATTTTACACTTCAGGTACTGTGACACATTTTGAATACTTCAAAGTATTCCAGCTATTTATGCCCTCTAAAATTATGCATTATGCTATCCAAAAAGGTATTTATTAGGAATATCTGCTATTTTGTAGAATTGATACATCTCCTATACCTTAAAACTTTCAGTTGCAATGCACTCAGGCTTGAATAAAGATGATAATAAAAGAGAGAGGTTGAATGCACTCCAACAGTCTTCTGGTTTAATTTCAGTTCTTTAGGAAAGACCTGTTCTACTTTTTTAGAAGACCAGAACTATGTGATGAATAGAACTTTCTGTTCCAGAAGGAAGATGAGGTGAAATGAGCTAAATATCAGTACTCTATATATCTGGGGATACAAAACTTTATTGGGAGTTTAATATAGAGGATTAATTAAGCATATAAAGAAGCAGTTCTATGTAACTGACATATATTTTCCTAAGTGATATAGTAGCACATATAATATAGCATATAAATTTTTGTGAAAGTTTTTCCACTATTGTAATAAACTAAAATATTCTTCCACTTTGTTTTTCTTCTGCTATACTCAGTTCACTGGACACATTTGCATGAGGGTACTTATATTTGACATCAGTACCCATGTGAGCACTGGGATGATGGCTAGCGAGAAAGCACAATGGAAACAAAAGACCACTCACTGTACCTATTTTTTTAATTCATTACTTATTTGAATTAATTTTATGGCAACATTGATAGTTTTTTTTTTTTTTTTTCATTGCATCTGTGCATTACTGTGGGGAGGAAAAAAAAAATCCCACCCAACAATCAAAGACTGTTGTGGCCATGATTTTTTGGTAAGTGATGTGAAAGAGATATGTCTTTGAACTTGTATTTAGCTACAGAGAGTTTACACAGCTTTTAAAGGCTGCTTTCTTTTTTTTAATGACACAGCTCATGCTCCTCAGACTCCAACATGCACCAATTATTTGTACAAACTCTATTTCTCCTTTGAAACACGAGCTGTGTTCAGAAAAGATTTCCTGTCTCTAAAGATGGCTTGTTAAAAGCAAAAGAAATGCAATGAAATTAATTATTTGACACTTCTTTTCCTAATATCTTGCAAAGAGTAATAATATCCATATGTGCTTTAAAATATTTCTAAAAATTTTTCATGGAGTGATGTAGTTTTGTGTTTTAAAAACTATGCATTTTAATGAAGCAATCGTTATCAGTAAAGCAAGGGTCTGCAATTCTTAAGGAGCATTTGGACATCTCAGCCTGTGTTTCGTTTGGAATTTCTGAAGACTTTCCATTGACGTAACATTTACTTTTGAGGTGTGTAATTGGGACTCAGCATGCTTTGAGCTGTACTCTTTGATGTTCACCAGTGCTGTTTAAAGAAATGAGTTAGAACTGGGAATCCAGTATCTGCTAGGGAAATTCTTAAACCCACAGGATGGCTGCCTGTTTTTTCCTTCTTTTTTTGTGTGTGTGTTTTTAGCCTTTTTCTTTAGGATTGCTGAACTGACATAATACAAGCAAGGTCCCAATTAGCTGGATAAGCAAGTCAGGTTTTCTGCTGGGATTAAAAACACTCAATAGAGCCAGGAAACCAGTTGGTTAAATTCATACTCAGAGGAACTGTGGTGTTTTTTTGTTTGGAGACTTTTCTGTTGTTTTGAGAGGAGGGTTTTTTTTTTTTTCCCCTTAACTGAAAAAAAAACCAAAAACAAAAACAAAAAAACCCACCAACTGTCTGATGAGCTATTCATACCTCAGGGAATAACACCACATTATTTTCCTGCTTCTGGTGTATTAGTTTGTCTCTTTAAATTGACATCAGCTGAGGCCACTAAGACCCTCACACCAAAAAAAAACTTGTGACCCCCTGCACTGCCTTCAAGGCTCATTTTATACTTCATGGTTTGCTTGTTTGTTTGTTTGTTTTTTATTTGAGGTGTGGTACTTATTTTGGAGGCTGCTTCACATATTCTGGCAACCTAATCATCTCTGTCCCTTCTGTTTCCCCCTACTGGAGTGCTAGACCCAGCTAGTACAGCTTTTGGACAGTAACTTTTCCTCAGAGCTGGTCTTTCATTACCATAGAAGAAAGCGATGCAGTCCAGAAGCAGTAGATGACAAACATTTCCAGGCTTCTTAGCTGTTTTCATTCTGGGAGCACTTTCTTAGTTTATATTTCTGTACTCAGTTCTTTTGCTTTCTCTCATCCCAGGATTGTCTACCATACAGCTTGGACAATTCTTCCAATAGTAGGCTCCAGGGAACCATCTTTGGGCTTTATCTCACTTACTCAGCTTCTACTCGAGACTACTGTGCATTCTAAGCTTTCCCACAGGATCTACATTCTTCGCCTGCAAAACATGTGCTTTTGCTTCTGCACCAAAATCAATCACAGATCTGGGGCCCCTGAGAGGTATGTCTTCTCCCTTTTCAGGATACTCAGAAAATGATTGGGGGGGGTGGGGGTGGGGTGATTGCAGATGATCACCTTATCCATCTGTTTTACACACGTGTTCTTACAAGGGATGGAGGACCAATACAACAGAAACACACCAGTGAACGTGCCGAGAAGTCTTCCTAGGAGATTCTTCAAGAAGTAAATTTTAAAGAGTGTTGTTTCCCAGCATAGTCATAAATAAAATAGGTAATGGCCATCACTAAGGCAGGGTTGTTGTGGTTGCACTTGACTTGAAAACACAGCTTGACTCGTTAATTTTTCTGTGGTAACTCACCTAATCTGATTGAGATGGTCCTTCCAGTACCATAATGTGTTATTTCAGAATAGGAATCAAAGAAAGCTTACACACTTCTCCATTGAAAGAGTGATATCCTTAGCAGAGTTGCTGTATTGATGAAACAATATAGAAATGTCCAGGTAAGTAGTAAGATACAAGGGAGAAAACTGCACGTTGAATAAATGGACCAAAATACAGTTTCAAGCACTCCTTTCCAGGAGGATGTATGGTGCACACAACAGTGTCCCTGCAGGAGTATGTCTGACAGCAAGACTGACACTTCTTGTAACTACTAGGGCTACTACTGCAGTGTTCAACAAAAGAAACAAAATAGTTACTATAGACCACTAGTCAGTGATGTCCCAGTGCAGAAATTTATGGGAGATCCACTTACGCAGAGGAATAAATTTCAAATCAGGCTACTCTGCTTGGCCTCCTCTGCGTATCAAAATAGTGTTTCAGAAGATGTCTTTCCAGTTTTGCTCTTTCCAGGAAATGACCATTCACAACACCAAGTCATCAAAATAGTCATCAAAAGGAGGGCAGTATGTGGCACTCTTTGCGCTCCTGGTGGTCAGCATAAGGGTTCAGTAAGGTTATTTTTCTGTCATTTGATTTCCATAAGCAAAATGATCCAAGAGTCTTCCAATCTCTCTCAGGAAACTATTATGCAGAAACAGGGCCAGGCAGGAGTGTGTCTGGCAGCAAGATTGACATTTCTTGCAACTACTAGGGCTACTACTGCAGCATCTATTCTCTCCAGATCTACATCTTATCATTTAATTACTTCCATTTTGGAAGCATTTTTGAATCAATGTATGTAGTCTTTAGAGCACTGTGTTGTGTGAGAGCTAATGTTACGTTGGTTCTGTTACACAAGCTGCGTTTACTATAATGTAATAGGTCATATGAGAATAAATGATTCACTGGAGTCTACTGGTGGCAACATGCAGGAAAAGCCCCCTCACCAAATGAAATATGATGACTGTTATGGTTAGGTCTGCAAGGGGTTTCCATCTCCAAATTTTCTAAAAGATTGCAACTTTTGAAAATGTTCCCCACGTTTGGCTGTAGATCTAGCCTGCTCAGCTGGGGATATTTTTGAAAGTTTGAACAAAAACAGTTTAGCTGCTAGCAGGTGAAATGTAAGTTAAAAAAAAAAATATATGCTTGCTGCTTCTTTAAAAGAATGGAGTCTTTGGTATTTAAAAAAAAAAAATAAAAAATCACAGTTGACACGATTCTGGTATGAATGCTGTGTTTGGAAAGGAAATAGTCTTCACCAAAGGGTGTGAACAGTCTCATTCCAAAGGAAATGGTTTTGATTTGTCTGAGGTTTTTAAAAAATGCTCAGGACATGATCTGAAGCCCATTGACGTCAAAGGAAAGATTCATAGTAACTTCAATGGGCTTAGAATCAAGTGTGAATGGAGCATGGGCAGCTGTTTGAAGCTGTTGCATCATTGCAACCCATTTACAATCTGATTCCTAGAATGAGTTTTGACTTGCCCTCCAGTGTTGAGATAGCAATTATAAGTCCAAAAGTAACTACAGGTGGAAAATCACCAGTTAGCTGCTCTGGGTGACTTGGGAGACTTGAAGTTGGGCGGGGAACAAAAGGAGGGATAGTAAGCCAAGAGCAGGAAGCTATGATTCTCCATGAAGGAGAAAGTTTTCCTGAGCTGAGTCTATCTTGTTGGAGAAGGCATAGTATAAGACAGAAAAAATCCTCACCTCATCCTATCGCAATTACTGTTTTTTCAAATTAATTATCTAATCTCTTCACTTTTCTTTAAAATCCGCATACTGTATTGACAGCAAAAATGACCACACTTAACCAGCTGTTGGAAAATATGTGCAAAGTTTCTCTTAAATACATCTTCTCTAACTGATCAAGAAAGAAAAAAGGAATATTTTCATTTATTACCAATCAACTCTTGATGCCTTAAAAACAGCAGTTCTGAATTAATTACTGCTGATGTTGAAGCATAAAATTGATAAAATTCTGTAGTACTGGACAATTGCTCATTTTGCAACCAATAATGACTTGTTAATTTATTTTGATTTCTACTGCTAAAATATTCGTCTGTTGTAAGGATAAAAAAAAGTATCTGCAGCTCTGAGCTATCAAAAGTCACAGTGTGTACATTTCTTACATTATTAGACTTGCCAATCTCATTGTTCAAAGATATACTCCTTGCAAAGCTCACTTTTATAATTTTCTTAATCTTGCATGCTGATTTTATTTTACTTGATACAAATGTAGAATCTCTACAAAGGACCATGATTCTGCACTTTTTCTAGATCAAATATACATATTTTTAAATATTTATATATATATATACACATTTTATTCTGCTGTTGAGCAGATTCTCATGAAGTAAACGTGGTAAAGAAAGAACCCCCAACAGCCAAATTTTCTAAACTGCCCTATTTTGTTTGATTTTAATAATCTCTTAACAACTGACCCGTTTCCTCTAGGGACTAATAATGTCTTACCAAAATGGTTTGGCATGATTTAAAAATTTTTGCTCTTAAACATTCCTTGCTAGTAGCTTCCTCTAAGTGGATGCAGTCTATTGATCTGTGTTGGATTGTGGGCTGAGAGTGATACCATTTGCATGTTGCATTTGTAGATATTCAAAAGGACTACGTACAGTCACATCTTGTGATACAGATATGCAAAATGTAAACAGCACCGTGTAATATACAGTTATTCCAGATCCAATAACCAATTTAAAATTGAAAGTTAATTCATTTCATTAGTCATATCATACTGCCTATGTGGTCATTTGTCAGTGTTGCCATAAAAGATTAATGATTTGATAACTGAAGAGTATTTATTACAGCAGCAATTTGTATTGTTATATTATAAATAAGGATGTGTTGGCATTTCTATAATAAATCCTATTTTCAGTGGTCTATTACTTGGTCATAAAAAATCACCTTGGGCTGTAATAGATCTATTGGATGTACAATAACAATAATACATTAAAAAATGTACGTTTAATCCAGTGAGTAATATGGCCTTGAAAAACCCTTAAATGTGCATTAAATTAATCATGGACATTATTTACATATAGATTAGAATACGTCCTTTGGATACTGTCAGTATTTTCAAACAGAGGTCTAAGGCTCTGATGCTGGTCTTATTTGTGCTGGGCAAATCATACGCAACTTCATTGGTGTCAAGAGAGCTACTCCAGGGAAAAATAATCCCTGATGAAAAATATCTAGAACAAAATCAGCTGCTGGACATAGAATTATTAAAAATTAGTTGTGTAGAACGAGTGCAGGTAAGATGTAAGAAGCTGTCAAGCCTTCTATGTGTGCTGTCAGACTTTAAAAGACCTGTCAATGAATAAAAAGAAAAACTATAATTAGGAAATGACACTTGGCAATTTCTGTTTATCCTTGGCCAGACTGCATCCAGACTGAGAAGCTGTCAGCGACAATGAGGATGTCAGCATCATCCCTTCCTGGGCATGCAGGAAGGAACTGGCCAACAGTGCTTCTTCCTGATGCCCCGTAGGTACGAATCCCAGAGAACTGGATGAAGTGTGGGAAGAAGATGGGCCCACAGAGATGCTGAGCAACATCAACGCGGGTAGTGCACAACATGTGCGTTTTACTTACATGCTGTGGTGCACTGGAGGCATTGTGTCTCTCTAAGGTATAATCCCTTCCAGAGTTCCTCTCAGAGTGGTACAAATCCACATCACCCTTTAATTAACACTGTGCCTAGGAGGCACAACTGAGCCTTGAGTATAGCCACAGGCTTTACATGTACCTTAACTTGCAAACTGCAGATAAAAGTAGTTAATTTAAGTATAAACTGCATTTTTTTTTTTTTAAAGAAAGACCCTGATTTACATGTGGAAGGGAAAGTAATTATGTTTAACAGATGCTCTTAAAGAATATTTGATAATAATTAATCATTCAGATGGAAGACAAAATGAAAAGGAAATTGTGTCACTTTAGAACTGAGGTCAAAGCCTTAACCTCTGCAAGGAAATTTTATCTATTCAATTCCATTTCATTGCTTATACTACATGTATCATTGTAACACTGGAGCATCTTTCCAGCATACTATGTTCAGCAACATGAATACATTCCATCAACTGCTTGTTTCCAACAACTCAACACCCTGCAGTAGTGCAATGCATCCTCCACAGTTGTCTAACCACTGGATTTATTTTTTAATCCAGATTTCATCACATTTTTTTTCTAAAGAAAAACACTTAGGAAGAAAACCCTAAGCAAATCTAATCCTGACATACCTCTCCCCCTCCTTCCACACCATCATGCCAGAGCACTGGGCTTCTATTTATAAGAGGCATTACACCCTCCTACCCATTTTTCTTGACTTTTTCTACAGAGTGCAGAGAAGCAGATGAAGGATGCTCACAAGAAGATCGATGATAAAATATCTTGCTCATAATCACAGACAGACACCAGGATGTAAGTGACATTTTTATGCTATGCCAGTGCATATCATGTGTGTCCATACCAATGATTCAAACAGCATGGTATTTCCACAAGTCTGAAAGCTGTCTGTTAAGTTGTTATTCATTTTGTTTGTCCAACAATTTTTATTCTACGTTTTCGTCTCTTTCATCTAATAGTTACTAGCAAGTTTTAGCTTAAATAGAATTGTGGCCTGAAACACAAAATGTCCTCACTCTGCTATTCAACGTTTTTCATCTTTTAAAAAACACATTTCCAAAGATGAAAATGTCTTTTTGGAGTCCACATCAAAAGAATGTTAGAAGTCATCAAAGAAAGTGAAGAGCAGAGCATGTGCTGTTCTAAGGATGGCTTCAATTCTCTCGAAATTAGGGGCCTGATCCTGCTGTCTCTGATGTCAGTGGGAAAATTTCACTGACTCCTGCAGGTGAACAATTGGGCCCTGTAGTGTTAAAACACTGGCAGGTATTGCTAAGGGAAATGTGCAAGACATTTTTTTCTGGACATTAAAATACAAATGCACACAGCATAAACCCAAAAATTCTTGTGAATATGTTTCTTAGTTTTCTGAAGGGAGAAAAATGAATCAATCAGACTTTACACACAGCATTCCATGAGCTCTTTACCCTTTCTGAGCATCAGTATGCATTTAGTTTCTTTGCTTTTATCACAGGAAGGTTTCAGCTGTAACATGACTGTTACAGATGCTCAAGTTACCTGGCATTTCTTAACATCTTTCATTTATAAACTTTTACTAAATGCTATCTATTTTTTCTGTTGTTTATCGCTTGTTTACTATAAACTATAGTATAGTTTACAATGCACAGCAAAAACAATGAAGCATGGTTTTTCATGCAGAAGTCTACTGCAGCCTTAACCAGTTCCCTACTGAAATATCTTCCTTTCTCTGCACAACTCTTGTCTCCAAGCCCCTTCATGCCCAATCTGGGCAAACACTGTGCATTGGAGGTGGGCAGAGCAGCGGTCAGTGTCCTCAGGCTGGTAGTCTAGACAGATGGCAATTTTATTCTGAAGGTAGGCTAACCTTTCTCCCTGTAACAGCCTTCACAAAAGACCAGCCTGATACCAGTCCAGACAGTCATCAGAGTGCAGGAACTGCTCCCTACTATGCATCTCTGAGGGTTAGGGAGTGCCAAAACCAGGAATCACACTCTTCCCGCAAATCTATGCAATCCATGAGTACAGGTTGTCCTACCTTATTGGATGGGAAGGTCAAACTGAACTTGCGTCTAGTGGGGTTGCAGGTCAATTCATAGCTGCCTTGGAGCAAGCCATTAGGTAGAGTTGAGCCAATAGTTAAAGTCACAACCAAGGAAAGAGGAAAATGAGTTTCTGAAAGCAAGATTTGCTGAAGTCCATGGACCACTAGTTTGACAAATTTTCTATCTTGGGTCCCATACTGGGTAAGATAGTGTACATTCATTGTACACTAAAAAAAAAGTGAAATTGAATTATTTTACTGAGGCCTTTGACTAGGGAGGCTCCATGTATTTGTAAGGGGAATTATTTAACCTTCCATCCAAAAAAGAAATGATCTCTTATGGCATGTCTGATAATTTAGAGTCTTCTTGGCTTTTTAAATTATGCTACTGTATGTAGCTGAAAATTGTTTGATAAGCATCACTAAGTGGTCTGGCTTTAAACCAAGCCTGTCATCTAGTGGAGTGCTATGCTATTCCAACTTTAATCTAGATAACTGGCACACATAAAATAAGGGAACACAAATATGACACAGCTGCAGCTAGTCTGGTGGAGCTAAAATGCTTAACAGTGTTTTATGCCTGTAATATAAGGCTGCTTACTAATGGAAGAATCCTAAAAGAGTGACAATCAGATTGCCTTTGATACAACTCGTTATAAAAATGTTGGAGATCTAGTATTTATAATGCCTGCAGGTTACAATAAAATGCTTATGTTATGACTTTACTAGACATCAAAAATGCTGCATAACTATGGGCAAACTTCACCAATAACAGCCCAAAGCGTGTGTAGCAAGCTAGGTTTGCAGCAGAGAATGAGTTAATGATCAACAGTTTACAGAAAAGCTTCTGACATAACTAAGACATTATAGTGGTTTGTTGCACAATCCATGTGCCCTTTCTGAATAATGTATCTGAATGTGCCAGGAAAACACAGTGTATGCATTAAATGTACTGCATAAGAGTCAGTGCAGTAAATTAAATAAATAGTGTATGATCCAAGTGCTTTTGTCAATAACGCATTGATTATAATGCCACATACTGTACTAAAAATCTAATAAATACAGAATGTCAGCTGGATAACTGGAACATAAGAGTATGTTAAGTTCTGGCACTTGAGGCAAATATAAACAACCTTATTTGTGCTCTAGGAGTAAAGAATTTTCCCCTCGGGAAAAAAAAAATATACACTATGACTTACCCTACATTTGAAAACAGGAAGCAGGTGTTCAGAAAAAAAAAAAGAGAGAGATCTGCTCCTTCAATTATGGATTTAAAGACTAATACAGAGAAAAATCAGCTGAGAGTAGAAGAGACAGATGAATAGAAAAGGAAACCATTAATTATTTGTTCAGTCAATGTATACACACCTCAAATTGTTCTGTAATGGGACACAATATACCTAATGTCTCGAGAAGTTTGCCTGCAAAGGTGTAATATGCAGTTGTGATTACAGCACTGCAGAGAAAGTGCTGAAATAGCTATCTATCTGTTTTAACATGGCATGTCACCGGGACATGGCTTTGGCTCCTTGTCTGTGTTACATGTAAGAATATGGTATATAGTTGAGGAAATGCCTGTGCACAGGTGTGCTCTCCAGGGACGATATCAACTTGCTGTCTGTGAAGTGGTTGCAGAAGTTTTCTGAGATGAATGGCCCAACCTGAACACTGACGTAACCTCTACATCTCACACAGGCAGCCCAGAAAAACTCAGGCTCTGTGGACTCGGTGCTACCAGCAGATGAGAAGACTGTTTTCCTAACTGTACAAATCCAAATTGCATAATTTATTCAAAATATTAATAGCTGTGAACCAGCATGGATAAGACCAGGCAAAAATATCCAGGGTGGCTGCTGGCAGCAGGTTCCAGCACTGTGGCTCAGCTAGCTGACTTGCCCTTGAAAAATGTGCAACTGTATACAGAAATTCTCCCTAAAGTTTTCTTGTAGCTGTTAGGAAGTGTCACCAGATATATCAGGGATAATATGTTTTTCTTTTTTTTCCTGATCCTCCAAAATAACCTTTATGAAAACTCATATATTTCCAAGCTACGTCAGGATTTAGGGCTGCAACTGATAATCGTTTGTGACTAATTTGATTTAGGGAAGGATGTCACACAATTAGGCTGATCAGCTTGCAGTTTGTGTCTGCTAACTCTCTACAAAGACGGCATTCTCATTTTTATGACCTGATCACCCAAAGAAAAGTCCAAGAAGCCTAAGGTCTGATTATTCATGAGAGCCTGATCCAGAAATGGAACCATTTGAGAAAGTGTGAAATTTTAAGCATTTGAGTAGTTCTATTGACTTCAACCTACTCTTGGGTTGTGTCAAATCAGTCTCAGACCAGAGACAGATATCTGTGAGAATGCAACTTCAAATAATCTGGATATGCCATGAAAATTGTTTCTTTTGTACCTGAGTATAATGAGTTGTGCATCTGTTTGGAAACTGGAGTGCTAATGTAGAAGAGCAACATTTATCCTTCATTGGAAGTATATAGCAAATGTATGTTGGGTCTTTCTAAAGATCAGGCATTCTTTTTCTATGGCTTGTGCGTTTACTCAAAAATGACCCCTACCACTAAAATGAAAAGAAAAAAAGTAAAAAATCTGATGGTTGTGTCTTTTTGAACACAGACATGAATGTGTTTTATGGTTAAGCTAAGCATATGTTGTAAAACAGATCAAAAACTGATTACTTGCAAGGATGGGTAACAGTATGTGGCTGAAGTTTAGGCAAGCACGTAATTGTGTAATGAAATCACTTAAATCTATTGGGAAATGCATTTTCCTTTCACCCTTGGAAAAACTGATCTGCACGGAATTTTATACTGAGGTTTTTACTCCTGTTTCCCTAGCCCTCTCCCATACCCTCTCGCCTTTTCTGCTGGGTCTACAGCTTTTACATGTCTCTCCATGACTCTATTCCTTTTGTCTGCCTCCTCAATGGCTCCAGAGTCCTAAAGAAATGTTTAGCTTTGAAGACTGGCCTAAAAAAATGGTAATTTTCCAGACAAAGGCCAGGTGTTACTTCCGATTCATACAGTATGCATCTCTATTATCCTGCAGGTCAGCTCCTGCAGTGCCTGCTCCATGGGTGTTCCGACTGCATAAGGCCTGTGAGATTTGCCCCGTGCGACTGAACTGCAGATGGCACTTTCATAGCTCCTATTTTAGCAGCAGTCAATTTTCTAAACTTTCCAATATCAAGTTACAAGGTGATTTCTGTGTCACAGCCTCACCGCTTTCTCATGCCAACCCGAGGAAGAAACACAGCGTCCACAGAGAGAAAATGGGGTCGGGGATGAAAGCCCCAGCTACATCAGCAGGATGACCATCAGCATGGCTCTGGCCCGCCCAGTCCCTGTGCTGAAACCTGGACCCACAAGAGTGTTATGACTCAGGGGACAGCAGGCTCTGCCACTCCAGGGGGTAAGGACTTTGTCTCACTGTGCCTTTCCCTTCTGCCTTTGGGCAGACTGGATGTCAGTTCTCAAAAGAACTTCAGTAGGAGGAGAGGTGAGCCAGGCTTTGTAGAGCAGACTTCCCCAGGCACATCCCTAGCCTACAGCTCCAGCATCACAGTGTGAGCAGAGGGCCTTGCATCTGCTCGCACAGGCACCCTGTCACTTGCCAGGGTTTCCTAACGACTCGCTGAGGTCTGATCATCTGTGTGCATATATCCCTAGCAAGGTCAGCCATTTCAAGCAAACAATGAGTTTGGGATTGCTGTTTGCTCTCAGGACAGATTATTTTTCTCTATTTCCACATCAGACTAAGATAAAAAGGGAAAAACAACCCGCCCTTTGTCAATACACTGTATCCAAACCAAACTAACACAATCAGTTTCTGCCAGGAAACAAAGTCAAGTTACAATGCTAAATAAATCACTTCTGGAATCATCATTCTGGAATTTTGCCTCCCTCTCCTGCACCGTAACTATGTGTCATAGATGGAATTGTCTTAAAGAAGTACAATTATCTGCAGCTATTTACATGAAGTTAAAATCCAAATTTCTTTAAAAGATTTGAATGCTGCTGGAACTCCCCTAAGTTAAAAACTGAGAAATAAGCCAGAACTATCCTTCTGAATTCTTGTTGAACCAAATTCATTTTTATGTGCGTGGTGATAATTAGGAATCAATCCCCCTCATCTTGTAATGATCGAAAGCTGTGTATCAGCCTCTGTGATGACTGGATCAGGCCCAGGATACTTACAGCTATCTTTTACTTAATCAAATGCCTTATTACACACTGGATAAACCTACAACACTATGTGATGAATTTAATGCATGAATTTAATAGTTTCATAATTCTTACATGGCAGTTCAAGAACAGAATTAAAATTATACACTAGACATTCCTTAATCTTTAATTTGATGTTATATATCTTTGTTATGTGATTTAGCCACATCAATGCATTGGAACATATCATGCTATCTAAAGGTTCAATATGAAAAGCAAAAAGAAATAGAGAAAAATGGTCTTAAGATTGAAACAGCAGAAATAAATAACTCATTTCATTAGAAAAGAGAAAGATTGAACACAAATTATGCTGAAAGCCACCCTGTATGAGCCCTTATCAGTTATGGGGAGAATCAAGACAAGGCAAAAAAGGTGATGAAGTAAAATGAGTAATGGTAATGAAGGCTTTGTGGTTCAGAGACTCAGTAGGCAAGGCGACTGTCAAGGTTCTGAGAGCAACTGGGGCTGCGTTCAGAGATTAAACGGAAGCTACAGGTTACAATTAAACCTAAAACTGAGCAAAATCATGCTTCAGATGTAAGACAGACAATGGCTTTGCAGTGCTTTGAATGCAGGTACTCACAGTTTTTGCTGAAGAGGTGAGACAAGCAGCTGAGCAGAGGACAGCAACCCACACATTCTCAGCTTGATGCAATACTCTGAGTGTTGGGTCTTCAAACCTGAGTTTGGATTGCATTGCAGTCAAGGAAGCTAGTGCGTGCCTTCACATGAATCTGTTGAGCAGAACAGAAACGGGCATAATCACAGTCTTGATCTCCTGTGTTTCAAGCACTGAAAATAGGGATACCAGGCCTGTAGTTACAAGGTTTTGAACAGCTAAACACTATTTCACAGGGATTTTTTTCCCCATCCAAAGTGAGTTTTTATAGTTTAGCCATTCATATAATGAAACATGAATTCTACATGCCATGTCAATGTTGACAGACTGTTAACTATATCAGCAATGATGAAACTTCTATAATATTAACCTTTCAAAAAATAAAACTGCAATAATGATGTGGTCTCCATTAGACCTTTCAGATCACTTACAAATTATCTGGATCTCCTACTGTTTATTTGTTTTTACTTTAGATTGTTGCCCCAAGCATTTAAATAATTATAATAAAATAATAATAGAATTAAGATTAGATAAATTAAATGGAAATGAAATTGAATACATTTTCCATGACAGCTGGCAAGTCCCATTCTGTGACTGCTCAGAAACAAAACTGGAATTTTTATGACAGTAAACAATAAGGCGATCGTGTACAGGATGTAACTCAATGCTCAAGAGGAGCAGTGTGCAAGTGACACATCAACAAAAACAAACTTGTTTCATTTATGAACTGTTAATTACCATAACTTACATAATCATGGACATCTGTTCTCCCTTTCTCATACATGTACATATATGCAGATAATTACCACTACCTATTGGTCAGAAGAGCAAGTAACCCAGCATAGTGATAGACAGGGTATAACACATAGGTATATGTATCACCTTGAAGATTATTTTTTAAAGGATTTTCTTCAGCTGTACTGTAGAGGATTACCTTTAAATAGCTGCATTGCTCTAAGAGAAATAGCCATTGGTCTATTGCATTATTCAGTTAAAAGAGAAATGCAACTGATGCACAAATTACTACTGTTAGCACACTGTTGGTTTTTTGCTTGTTTTCTTTTTTTTCTGTTGAGACTTGACCTGACTTAGGGATGATTTCTGTCCCTATGAAACATTACCTGACTTTCCATCCTCATTAATTATATTACTGGGACTTTAAGATAAAAGACAAGAAAATTAAGTTATATTTCATGGAATTCATTAGCTTGAATTTCACACCGTTTCAGTGTTTAACTTTCTGTCTAGAGACTTATAGTCACACATCTTGTATATACAAATTAAGGATATTCTAAGAACGTAGATCTATTTGAAGTAACATTTTATATTAAAGAGAAAATTCAAACACCCACATCAATAATTAACATTCTTTATATTGACAAAACATTTTTTACCATGTGATTAATAAAGAGCAAAATACGCCTTTAAGAAACATTTTTGAAAGTTTTAACATCCTCAAAGTCTATTGATATTTTTTAGTAACATTATGCTGTTAACTTAAAAATGAACATGAAATTGTACATAGGAAATGAATTCAAGATTTCATCTTAACCAGCTGACAACACTGACATTATTTGCATTTCTGTTACTTGCTGCTGTCTGGCAAGTGAAAAAAAAAACACAAAAAACTGCAAATCTCTGGATTGAATAACTAAACCTGCAGGTACTGAGTTACTGCTCCCACTGCTGAAAAGGAGAATTCATTAAAACAATGTGTGTGAGTCTTTGCTTAGCGGAATTCTTGCATCTGGCAGAATTGCTGCTCCACATTCAGTCACATCTAAAAAGCCTATTAAGGATATGACATTGTGGTTTGGATGTTTACATGTTGACTGTATATTCCTGTATTTCATCCTTTGGTCAGTGTGCTAGGATTGTCCCATCAGCTGGGAGGAGCTGGGGAGATGAGATGAGCAAAGCCGACCTCACTGAAAGAAGGAGGAACTGTTTCCACATTGTCAAAACTGTACTGGGACAAATTGGTTTTCTTTTCATTTATCAGTGTTAGTATTGTTCTGAAGTTGCCTTTCTATGTGTTTGAATTTCCTGAATCTACAGGATCTTACCAGAAACATATGTGGTAGATAACATGCGTGCACTACTGAATTGTCAGTTTTTTTTCTGATTTTTTCAGCTTAAATTTTAATTTCTTGAAAAATGCAAACTTAGATTGAGAAAACTCAGCTCCAAGACTGTTATTAATTGGTGAAGTGTTCCACTTTGAAAAATGCCTCTACAAGATTTGGAGAAAAATTATTTGCCAATTATAATTCTTCAGTATATTCATAAAAACTTAAATATTTCTTTCATTTTAGAATCATAGAATCATAGAATCACCAAGGTTGGAAAAGACCTAAAAGATCATCCAGTCCAACGGTTCACCTATTACCAATAGCTCCCAATAAACCATGTCTCTCAACACAACATCCAGTCTTTTATGTGCTTTAAAGTATGTAAAGCAAAAAGCTCTTATCTGGGACAAACAAACCAGAGTGTTTACCATCTATGCAACAATATATTTAATAATTTAAATAATTTTAGCTTATCTGCAAATATTCTTTATACATATGTACGCCCAACATTTCAATTTGATAATGAAGGTCCAACTGAAGCTTTGTATTCCTAAGATGCTATTGATTCCACAAAACATGCATTGTAGGTTAGGAAATTGTTTGAAAATATTAAAGCTGGATTACTTTTTCCAATTGCTTTTTGAAATAATAATTCTGAACCTGTTAGCCTAGCTTCTTTCAATCAAATTATAAATTCTTATACTTCCAAGGTGTTCAGCCCTCACTCTTCTCTG
Organism: Lagopus leucura; assembly: GCF_019238085.1. Lineage (NCBI taxonomy): Eukaryota > Metazoa > Chordata > Aves > Galliformes > Phasianidae > Lagopus > Lagopus leucura. The sequence goes on along the minus strand of NW_024962274.1, from coordinate 3,747,586 downwards.
CATACATCCAAGGAATGGAGCTCTAGGATCTTCCCTTTCCAAATGCAAGCCCAGTGTAAACTCCAGATACATCTTTATACCCAAACAAGGTACAGACCATAAAAACTCTACATTTCATTGCTACTCAGTCTTTTATTCTGTGATTGACATTGCTCAGTACCAGATATTACAAAAGAAAAAACTCCCAAACCTACACTTTGTTATAAACTACTGGACTTTTCTTCCCTATTAGCCAGTTTAGCAAATTAATCTGTGTCCTGAGATCTGAAAATTTTGTTGGGTTTTCCTTTTCCTCTGGAACATGTATCTGTTTTCAATCTCTGGTGTAATAATTCAGTAACGTACTCATTTGAATCCTGTGAAACTATTTACATACTGTACTTCTGTTGTATTTCTTTAGAGAGAAGAAAACTCAAAGGACTACGACTCAGAAAGTCAAATCATCAGTCTACAGTCTCACTGTGCCTACAGAATTAAGGGACAAATTCTCTGCTGTTAGATGCTGGTCCAGGAGGAGGCTGATGACAAAAGGGAAGGAGGGAATGATTGGAAAATAATGACATACTTTACCAGTGTCTCCTGAGGAACAGGCTCGTTGTTTTAAAACAGTAAATTGTTTCTGCCTTCACATCCAGCATCAAGAGTCTGGTATATGCTAGAAACAACAGACATTATTTGAGGCAATCTTGAAATCTCTAAGAGCCAAAGAAGATGCACAGGCAAAATCCTGAAGCCTCTCTCTCACCCTGTCCCAGAAATTGAAAGTGTTTTAAACTAAGGGCTGGTAGAATAAGGAAAATAGAATATGTCTGGATATGAACTGATCTCTTTGACCTGATTAAAACTAATTCTCTAATATATCCTGTATGCTGCTCACTTTATACCCACAGAAATTCAAATTATTTCCAGGGAAATCAAAGCTGCTTTAGAGTAATAGATTTTTTTTTTTTTCTGAAATAACTCATTCCAAGTAATATAGGTACTATGTATAAGGCATATATGTATATGTATAAGGCATATGTATATGGCATAAGATCATGTATTTTAAAATGTAGTGCCTCCTATGAACATTCTTCTGAATTAAATGTTTTATCTTTTCCTTCAAAAATTGCCATATTTGAAAGAATTAATTTTTTCCTAGCACCTGCTTAATCTTTTGTTCTGTAGATGATTTCTCATTAACCAGGTGTCCTCTTATGGACACACAGAAAGATTGGGCTCAGTTTAAGTGTGAAATAATCCTGTTGCTTCTATCTGAGAATGAATGAGCCTGGGATTAGATCAGATAAAACACACTTGAGATAAAGTGCACAAGGTGGATTATATGCGAAAAGAGGATTTAGTGAAGAACATATCCACAACTTTTTGTTAACATAGAGAATGGTAGCTTTTGTAAGCAACATTTATGGAAACTCAACTGGAGGTTTAAAAGCTATGTCTTTTGTTGTACATTTCTCTGCATACATTTGCTTTGTAGTTGGTAGCTTTAACTTTGGAAGCCATGCTGGGCCTTGACTCATGCTCATTTTGTTTAATGAAAAGCTAAGGATGTACTTTTACTCACAGATTCTTGTTTTGTTTTCTTTGAAGTTTATTAAGCTATCCAGTAAGATGGGAGGTTCATTAGATTGTTATTATCATGGCCACAAATTAAAAATCAGTTCCCTGGGGAGTTATAAGCTTCAAGTGGATGTCAGAGCCATACTTATTGCAATATTTACTTAATTAACAAGTTGCTGCTTCTTGTCATATAAAATACAAACATGAACTCTGCTGTCCATATTAGACATACACTCTCCACCTGCTGAATGTTTAACATCCACTCATCCCATTTAAGAATTCTTATAGAATATATAACTTTTTTTTCTTGTTATACGATCATTTTAAATGGTTAACCAAGAATATTTAAGAACAATAGTGCTTAATTCAAATATTATATGAAATGTGACATTAGTATTGATTTTGGTTCTATATGTCAGAATACTGGTAGTTTCCAATACCAATAAAAGCACTTCAAAATTAGCCAATTATGATTTGCCAAAGCACCTTGAGAGTCAACATGTGAGGGGTGTTTTGTCAAGTAGCTGGCTGGAGATCACTGGAGTTAAGAGTTCTCCTAAAAGCAGCTCAGAAGTAATGATAATGATCTGTAATAAAATCAGGCTTTTCAAGGCTGCAGCACACATCTTTTAAGAAAACTTGGGGAAATTCATATAAGATGTGTCACCGCAAATGTCTGAAAGTCACACTTCATCACTATATAGTTGAGTTTTTTCCACCTCTTTAGTGCTTTAATTGTACAATGCCGTAAATTTTAAAATGACCAAATCTTCCCGTTGAGTCTTTTGAAGATGTCAAGCCATGTAAAACAAAAATGTTATTTTCTTTTCTCAGATACAACTTCTGTGAACAGATATGACTATCAGGAGGATGTCAACACCACAGAACAATGTCTGTATTTTTTTGAGAAACGCGTGCCTATTTTTACTTCAGAGGCGGCACTTGGCAGTACAGGTTATCATCTGTCAAAATTATCATTTATATGTTATCTACCATATGACTCATACCTTACTGAAGAACCTTCTTTTTTGTATCCTGTTTTTATATCTTACTGATTTACCTCTCACTCCACTAGTAACGTACTTTGGCAAGGTCCATTCTAGCAGCCCTTTTCCCTATAGAAAAATCCTTTAACTATTTACCTTCTGTGAATCTTGCTTTAGAGAGGCCCGCTGCTTTCCCCAGCTGTGGAAGGAACACAGGCTTCCTCTAGTGCCAGGTTCATTTTCTGGTTCTTCTATCCAAGTGAAAAGCCAACTTGATGAAGTAGTCACCTACCAGCAGACAGGAGTTCTGAAATGAAAAACACTCTTGCTTTGAAAATGACGACACAAATCAAACCAACACCATTTTTGAGCCTGAATGAGACAAGATGATTCTCATTTGCTTTGCTAAGCCCATATAAACCACTTTCAAGTAAAATATAAGATTTATGCTCAAGTGTAAAAGACAGTGAAAAACCTGTTCAGATCCTCTTTCATAGTAAATATTAAAAAGTTTTCCTCTTAACTATGCTTGCTAAATAAAAAATCCAGTGCTAAAGTTCTTGCTGTGTATTTTTTATAAGTTTACAGTAACTAGCAAGGAATATTGAAAACTATTTAAAAAAAAAAAAGTAATATTTAAAAAAAAAATACTAATAGCAGTGTCTGAAGATACTATGGCATCAGTATTTGAGATACCACTGAATCCCATCTTGGTCAGTGTAACATTCAGGCCACCATGCATGATGCAGATATCCAGACAGCAACCCAGTCTTTGCGTTTTGTAATCTTCCCTGTGTTTTAACTTGCACTTTTAAAAATCTCATACTCTTTGAGAAGATGCATTTAATCTTCATTTCTTATTCAGTTCTGTAAGTCAAAGATTTCAAAATACAAAAATAATTTACAAAAAAATCTAAAAACTTAGTAATAATTTAAATATTTTTCAAGAGAAATAATTTGAAATGTTGAAATAAAGGTGTTAGCTTCCATCTTGGCATCTTACAATAATTAAAAGAAACAAAGAAACAAACACAAAACAATGTCATTCATCATATCAGTCATCAGGGGCTGCATCATAACTTCGCACAGGGCCAGACACTCGTGAAGTTACTTATAGTTATATAAATGTCATAAAGATATGACTCTTGCTCACTCAGAAGTGTCTGGAGCTTCTAAAATGTATTCCAACACTGGAAAATAAAACAATGTTTTCTATAATCCAGTAATAATGATTACAAATTAATAATGAAATTATTCTCTGGTGAATTTTATTCTTCTACTGTTCCTTGAAATAGATTTGTGATTAAAAATAATCCTCTGTAATTATATCCACAGAGCTGTTTAAGCTTTTTATCACCGCTAATGATAATATGGTCATGCTTTCTACGAAAAGTGTATTTCTCAACATGATGTGCTGTAAACAACATGTCTTTAGGCTATTTTTGACCTTTAACCAATGGGAAAGGTCTGTCTAGTTGATCTCATCTAACTACACAGCAGGTACAAGGAATTAAACCAATTTAGCTTGAGCCCTGGTACAATATCAAGTATCAGACAATGTTTTCCAAAAGGAAATGCTTAACAAGCTTGTAATCCTCTATTATATTTATCTAAACAAAGAGGTTAAAAACAAAACAAACAAAGAAAAATAACAAGAACAAGAACAACAACAACAACAACAAAAACCAGCAAAAAAAAACCCTGAGCTGTGTTCAGCAGAGTGGAATCCCAAGCAGAAATCCATGATATCATGTAGTTCATAAAAGTTGGCAAGGAGCACTGCTAAGAGCAAATTATAAATAAACAATCCACTCTGGACCTATACTGTGTCAGACTGCTTGTAAGGTAATAGAACAAAAGTAAAACACTGCATTTCTGGCACCAGCAGCCTCCAGATATTTGCCCAATTTTCAAAGTGAACTGTACTTTTCATTGGAAGAGCAGTGAAAGAGATTAATAATTAAAAAGAAACATTGAAAACAAAGCTTTAAAGAAAAAAAAAAAAAAGACACCCACACATCAATTACGTTCTAAACAGCACAAGTATAATTTAAAGAGGCAATTTTGCTTTCAGTATAGATATAGGTCCCAGTATCACCATTCTTGCTCTACCTCCTTGCTGAGACAGAGCCTGATGTTTCTCCCAGGCAGCTACACTTCATGAAAAACCACAGAATTATGAAGGTTGGAAAAGGCCTCTAAGATCGTCTAGTCCAACCACCTACCTCCCACCAATACTGCCCACTGACCATGTGCCTCAGAACCGTATCTCTATGGTTCTTGAATACCTCTAGGGATGGTAACTCCACCAACTCCCTGAGCAGCCTGTGCTAATGTACCACTTCTCTTTCTGAAAAGTATTTCCTAATACCCAACCTCCCATTCAGGAGCTGAAGTACATGCCCTTCATTTACCAAGCAGCATTAACAAGAAAATGTCTATTTTTGCATGAGATGCTGGAGGATATGGTGTCATCAGGTGAGGAATGGTTTTTCCTGAGATTTCATGAGAATAAACTGGTTACTTGTCAGAAATCTTATGATACAAGGGGATAAGTTAAGAGTTAATTTGATCCAGAGCAGTCATGCAGTTCAGGGTGCAGTTTTGTCTTCCAAGACCAAAGTTTGCAGACACCATAGATTCTTTGCCTGGTGCAATGCGGGATGACCACTGGCCCCCGTAAGCACCCAGGCTTTACCAAGCAGAAGCAAAAGGATGCTGATGCTGTATCTTTGCTGGTTACTTTGGAATATACATATGTAATGGGGTATGGAGTTCAGTAACACTGCTTTTGTTACAGTGATGCTCATATAGGCAAAAAATGAAGTAAAACTGCTTTTTGCAGTTTTGGCCAATTTTACTCATCAAAAACAACTCCTGAAAATTTTCCCTCTCATCTCTGACTGTTTCCTGCTTCTGAAATTTTCACTGGGTAAAAATTGGTCTTGGGGCAACCTAAACATTGTTTTGAAACTTGTATTTTTTTTTTCTTCTTCTTTTTTTTCTTTAACCCAATAGTATCATTATTTATTAGTATACTTCTTTCGAGAATATTCAAATGCTTATAACTGAAAATTGAGCATAATGAAAGCCACTATAGAGCAGATGCCAAGCTTGAAGTGCTCTTAGGAATACATATACCACGTTTTAATTTCAACTCCTATTATTATACTAACTAGTCACAAAATGGCTTCCTATTTATGCAATATGTTATCTGTAATGTCACTTAAATTGAATAGATGAGTGCATTCTAATAATGTATGTTTACTTCATGAACTTGTAGGCAATTACATTGTAATTATGTCTTTTGTAGGTCCTTTTTTTGCTGACACATAGTGCACCAGTGCATTTTAAGTGTAATTGCAGTTCTCCCTACCATTTAGGAAAGCTGAACATTGTTAAAGGTTTGTAAATTACCTACTCTTAGACCATAGGCAAGTAGGCAAATTAAATGGCAGTGTCAGTAATATTATAATGTAAATTGTTGCCAAGCATAATCCAAGGTAGGAGCATTTTTGCAGAACAATGCTTATATTGCACCTCAAAAACCACAACAGAAAAAGCAGACGTTCCCTAACCTGCCAAAGTGCATGTTTCTAATACCTGAAAAACACATACAGCATACAGCCTAAATGACCGTTAACTAACTACGTAAAGAAGTGAATGTGTTTTCTACATTTATAAGCACATAGTCTGCCCAACTGGGTCATACAGTCATCCAGAAGTGAAAGGTATGCCCAAATGCCAGTATGTCTGAATGTCATTCCCGCTTCTTGGGAATGATGCTTCACCAGAGAAGAAGAAAATACTTTCCCAGCAGCCTGCAATGTCTTGGAGGGAGGGACGAAGACAGACCATTCTCAGGATGAAATCTGTATCATCCCTATTCCCTTCTTGCAAGATCTCGTACTCACTTTGAGGAAGGAAGGAAGAAACAAGCCTCTTTGACCGTGCTTATTCCTCACTTTTAGCTTGAATAAAGGCATGAGCCTTGTGAGGACTTGCAATAGCATGGTACAGAAGGACAATTGTGTGTTCTTCTCATGGTTTTAGCTTCTCAGCAAATCCACAGACTAGATCCCCACATAATCTTAAGTTTGAGGCCCCAAGATCCACGCAGCAGAAGAAACCCTGAAAGCCTTGAGAAGAGAGAGGAATCCCTATCCTTAATTCAGCAGAGCAGTGACCTGTATCCCAAAGGGAACTTGAAGAGCACAGGTAAAAAGAAAACCATCTCTCAGCATCAGCATGAGGTCATATCTTCTACAATTGGGCGCCATCTGATTGGGGCACAAAATTTTAATATGAAGTTAACATATTTCAGCCTGGTGCTTTAAACCTATTCTCTGTGTGCTTTATCATTATTCACCTCACTATGTGGATCACAAAATCGCATTTTATTTATTTTTTATCCCCTTCTTGTGTAAAACAGGCATTTCAAAGCAGAGAAAAATTTATTTGTCCAACTTTTGCAATGATTCATGACACAGTTATAAAAATACTAATTTAACTAAAATTACTGGTTATAATGGTATTGTTTTAGAGAACAGAAATTTGAAGAGTTGGCAGTGTATTTACAATAGGAACTTGAACCATCACATGCATGGACATGTCAGTATAGAATTTTTTTAAAGTGGATTTATGTCACCGTATGGGGCTTAAGGGGATAGTGATTATTATACACTGAGAAATGTGCATTTAGCTTATAAAACCAATGTCCCACAGAGGTGACCACTCTAGAAAGACCAGCAACATCACTTAAGTAAATTAATTTTGAAGTACTGTCCTGTCACTTCATGCCTCTAGGCCAATCACTCACTGGTGGAGACATCCTAGTTTTGGATTAAACCAGCTCAACCATGCAGACTGTAGCCACTGCATGGGAATGAGCATCTGGGATTGACAGCTCACAGATCTTGGCAATAGAGGCCACAAGTCCAACGACATAATTTTTATTTAGAGTAAAATTCTAGTGGCATTTTGGTAGAATTCAATCTTCAGTAAATATTTATCAGAATAAACCCAGGAGGCCTGATGCTGAACTCACTTGTTTTCCTTGCAACTTGGAAGTAGCAACAGAATTATACCAAAGCAATTCAGAATAATAGCCCTATGGCTGGATGCAAACATGGGTATGGAGAGATGGAAACAATCATGTTTACAGGCCCAGCAAACACATAGTAAGCTGTCTCTCATTTTATATCAGGAATATCAGAATTTAAAGTTCAGAAATATCAGGAATTTAAAGTTCCTCTTTCTATTGGTGTTTCTAACTGGAAGTGAGAGTTGCAAAATATATAGCATAAAACAAAACCACTGAATGGCTGATAGCCAATTCCCCATGATTAGCTTGCTCAGAAGGAAAGGGACAGAGAAATGGCACAACATAGGCGCAAAGATATTAATTATGCCTAGTCTTACAAGGGAAACTACACAGAATTCACTCACCTACATATCTTTAGCTTTGTGCACCTCTTCTCTTTTTGGTTTTCTTAACTCATGTTGAGCAGGCTGAAGTTGAGGGCTCCTTACTGCAGCCTTACTAAGAGCTTTCTATTACTGTGCTGACAGTGACTCAGCCGGCCTCAGCATCATCTCCAGCAACTCTCATTTGTCTGGAATACACCTACTAGTGCTATAATTTAAAGAAATCAATTGCAGTTTGAAGTCTGACAATTTGCACAGGCACAGTAATAATCTCATACTCACAGGCCTTCTCCTGTACCACTTTTGTTGTCACCTTTTTACATTAAACACAAAAGGGTTTTCAGTAAACATCAGTGCTAAGTGCTGTTCCATTTAAATGGACATAAATTATTCAACTACTGCAATTATTGCAAAAATGTAACTTTTAATTTGAGGAGCAAAAAACTCCCTTAATTGCTGCATTCAGTAACTATTCTTTTATACTCACAATGGACTTAGAAGAGCACAGCAAAGAAGTGAGGAATCCTGTTGCCAAACACAGCCCCTAAATTACTGGCACGTCTATGAAGCTTTCTACTTTAATGCACTTAGGAGGAATAGCTCATCACTAATGATTTGGAAATACAGACCACATAGATCTTTGATTCAAAGCTGAACAGCTTTAAAATCATATCATGCTTCCTCTCCCCCACCCCCCAAGACACATACAGATGTAAAAAACCCCAGTATTAATAACACCAAAATACCATACCAAGTACAACGGTTTCTCTACAAACTCTATCACCTGTTTATTTCTCACCCTCGGTACTAACACTAAATTGGGGCTCATGAATTATTCATGAGGGGCCCTTTAATGGGATCATTTTTTCTGGCTAGCACTGACACTAATGCTAAGAAAAATCTCTTGACATTAATCTTGGGTTGAAGAAAGCCCCAAACACCTAGTTTTCTTCTGAATGTTCCCCTTCCTCCTATTTAACACATTGCAGAAACCAGCAATTCTGCGTCTCTGTTATGCATGAGTGTGGGCATGGGCGGGTAAAAGGGAAGATACAAGGCTGGAAAGGGAATTTATTGCATTAGGATTTTCACTTCGGGGATTCTGATCCAGCTCACGTTAAATTTAAATTGAAGTTCCCCATTGCCAGTCCTGGATAGAAGAATCAGGTCCCAGAGCCTTGCTTTTTTTTGCACATGCGCCCAACCTCTATGAAGGAAATGGGAATATCTGCTTGAAAAAGACAAGCAAGATATGAATCTGTAACTACATTATTTTAGATAAACCATCTAGAGTTGATTAAAGCCTTTTTTTCCCCATTATTTTATAGCTATTCTGATGATTAAGTGATTCAGGGTGTTTTCCAGGGCTGATTGCAAGCGTAATGGGCTCTGGTCTTGCAATTGCATATATGACCATTGACAGAGGCAAAAGAAGCCAAAAGTAGGTACTGGCAGAAGATTCCTACAAAATGTTATCCAAATTACAGCCCTTTGCCAAAAGAAAAATCTCTTTAAGGTCTTTTGATATATGAAAAAGAAGCTTTGTTAGAGAATTGTGAAACAGAGTCTAAACCACAGCTTGTTAGCTAGGACCGCATGATAAGATATCCACCTCCTCTCCTTATAAGCTCTTTTGGTCACACTGATAAAACTACCAACTTTCCTCTTTTTTTTTTTTTTTTTAAATAAAATACCTAAACAGCAATATATTTATTTTTCCAGCTGTAGCTTTTTGACATCTATAATGGTTTTGTGTCTAAATCTGACAACATTTGTAACAAACTGGTGACTGTTACTGCTGGAATGTGTCCTGGAGGCTTTTTCTGTCGGAGGAGATGACAGTAACTTTTCCCATGCAGATTAAGCTGGTGTTTACAGATTTGCCCTGGGTGTGCATTTTTATCCAGCTGTGATCAAGTAACACTGCCTGATGAGTGCCAGACAGATCTCCTGATATGAAGGGCTTACATGCCCATCACTTCTGCACAGAACATGGTTCTTAATCTGGACACTACGGCAAAGATCAGTTATTATCTGATTTTTATTTTGTATATACCAAGGCACTCACATGAGAACGTGAAAAGCTTAAATGCTTAAAAACCACCCTGTCAACACAAAATAACACAACATGGATTTAAAGTATTTTTGATCAAACTCTCAGTTCCCAATACTGAGTTCTAACTGAGGATTTCAACACAAAAAGAATTAAAAAATAGGGTGGATATTTTCCCAAATTAGAATTGTTATTTTTATTTTTTATTCTTCCCCTGTTGAGTAACTTTGCCTTGCATGATGCACATATGAATCAGTGATATGGCAAATTACAGCCTCAGCAGCATATAACCTTTTAGCAGTCAACGAAAGTGTGAGGTCAAGAGGTTGTTTGCCTTTGTGGGCAATACACATTACACTGCTATACACATTACAATGATACTTTGAGAAGTGCAAGGGGTTGCAAGAGATTCTCAGATCTCTTGGCTGTTCAGTCTGGAAAAGAAGCAGCTCAGTTTCCTAACATCTGATTTCCTGTTTGGAAGTTTGAATGGATAAGAGGAAAAAAATACTCAATTCTTTGAATTTGAATTTAAAATGTATTCCTAAAAATTAGCAACATTAGCATTGCTTGAAATATTGGCAACTTATTTCACAATCGCTTTATGATTTCAAGCTGATACTAAAAATACATGAATATGCCAAAATAACACTCATAAAAGTAGTGTTTAACTTCGTGGACCAGATCAGCTCTTTTATCAGGATTTTTGCTGCCTTCAGAACAAGTCATCCATATTTATTTTGGTGCATATGCAGACAGTACTTCTCATTTCACTTCAAAATCCAATACAACTCATACACCTTTCCTGCTCTTGTTCTAAATCTTGCACAGGCAAGTACTAAGAAACCAATCCTCCACCCTAGGCAACAGCCAGCTCTGTCATCTAATGGGTCTTACAAATTGCAAGACAACTTCTTCCAAAAGCCAATGGTTAGAAGGTACTCAATGGAAAAGAGCAATCTATCGATCCAGCCATCCATCAACCTGTGTATATTTCAATAGTTTCTACCAACAGCTGGTGTAAATCATTTCAATACTGGCTGTACTTGAAGTTATATTTGTGCTTATGGCACAAATATAGCTGCAGAAACCAGTGGAAAAACTGATTCAAGAGTCTGCATATAGCCAGTATTGTCTGGAGAATATTTTTATTCCTTTCTAATTGCATTTATCAAAGCGTGAACTGGCGAGCTCAGGGAAGCACTGAGTTACACAAAACCTTCCACCTCTGGGCCACAGGTTCAAATGTGGACAGGTCATTGGTGACTGAAAGTCATTGCCATCTGATGGCTGTCTGGTGACTTAAACAGAACATGGCTGGTGGGCTTATCCAGATTCACTGGGCAGATGCCTGTATCACAGAACACACCACTACAATTTGTTCTCTTCTTGGCAGCTGTAGCTGAGAAACCAAGGAATAAATGGGCATATCTCCTCCTCCCCCAAACCATCATTTTCATTCAACTGGCAGGGTATTACAAAGGAACTTGCACTTGGAATCAGCAAGAATAGGGAATACACAGCCGTTTTACTCACTGTAGAATTCATAAATTACAATATATAAGCAGTAGTCCATGCCAGTTGCAAATTGCTCTTTGTTCCTCTGCTGTGATGAGCATGGAACAAGCAGTGCACAGGTACAGCAGAGGTTTCTTTGTGGTGTCTGCACACATGCTGTAGGGTGTGTTTAAAGATACAGCCCCAGAAACCAGTTGAAGCCTTCTTCAGTCACCAGCTAAAGCTGAGTATACATTACACATTTTACATTTTACCTATATGGAGTTCCTTATGTATGTTTTTATAGAAATGACTCTATCGGTATGTAAAGAATCTCACTGGCTGACAATAATTTGGCTACTCCATAAAACTACAAACTAAGTTATTGCATTTTTAAAGGAAATATTATTTTTAATGAATCATCTAGCAATTAACTCGTGGAAAGCCTATCGATTTTTACTACTCGGTTCTAACTTGCTAAGCTTGTAATATTCACTGAATTATAAAGAGGAAAAAAATCTGCATTCTAATCAGATTTTGAAAACACAAATTAAGTTGCTCTTTGACTACATGGAAACTTGGAAACTGTTCTCTGAAATGTTTCCCTGGCTGTACTGAAAATTTGGTATCGTGATCATATGATTGTGAGTAATTAAATAGCCAATAACACTTACAGGCCACATTTTAAAAGAATTCTAAAAGTGGCTAGTTATCCAAATACATTAGAAGTTGGCTTTAAATCACATCAGAATTTCATGGGCAATGACTGAGAAATCTAACCTTACGTTCACTTCAGATCTCATTTTTCCTGTAATAACTGTACCCATTTAGATCCTAATTCATGTTAAAAAGTAGGTGAATCTATTTTTTTTTTCAGACCAATAATTAATTAATTAGTTAACAAACTCAGTTAATGACACTTTGAGCTTTTGAAAATAATACTGCACATTACTATCTGACTTATCACAAAACTCATCTAGCAGAGCTAATCGGAGGTGTAATTCATCTAAGGATCTGTCCCAGAATCATTTTATTTCTTTTAATTGGCAGTAGTAGCACGAGTGCATTCATTTAATTCATTTATTTCTTCATTCATCTCAGTGAACACTGGATTTTATCCTTTAGTGCACAAAAAATAAATCGCCACAGAGATTTTTGTTGCACTTACTGATTTAGAAGGATTTGCTGTACTACTTAATGTTTGATTTGCTGGGGAAGATGTGGGATATTTAGCAGTCACCTGTCTGTTATTCATTTAGCTAGGTGCTCTATGAGCTTTGCACTTTTAATAATCCTTTTCAGGAGACTTAATTTTCACCTCCATCTGGCAGCTCCCTATTCTTCTGCACTTTGCTGACAAGTAAACCAAGAATCTCTGTACTCATTTTACAAGCATCCCATGAAGTTTACTTCTGAACACAACAGCCAAGGCCTGATATGAACTGCTTTTCCCTGTGATGAAAGTCCAGAGTCTGATCAAATGAACCATCTAGGCCCTAAATTGGCTTTACAAAAATAGATTTAATCCCTTCATTGTCTGACTTCACGGCATGGTATTGCTGCCCTTAAATGAAACATACATAAAAATGGTTAGTACAGCTGGTCAGAAAATGTGCTTGAAGTTTAGAATCACAATATCATTGTTTATACAGATGACTATTTGGGATAGACTTCAATAGAATTTGACTTTACTAGCAAAGGAGAAGGCTTTGGCAATATCATAGGGTGATCAGCAACAGCAACTCATATTTTCCAACTGAGATCAATGTGGCCTTTAATCCATTAATGCAGACCTAAATATCATCCAACAGATATGAACAGAAGACAGTGAAAATGTGAGGAAGAAAAGTCTGGAGTAGTCAGATTTAAGAGACTTGTTTCATATTCCAATTCATTTCAGTACTCTACAGGAAAGCAGCCTGTTTCTACAATTTCAATTAGCATACCATAGATATGGACTGAAAATGCTTCTTTTCTGCTAACACAGATGCTTTTTTGTTCACCTATTTTGAGCCTCTGTTCAGAGAATTGGATTTTTACAAAATCCTTGGAAGCATGTTAGCAATGCATCCCTGTGAAATGTCAAGAAAGGGGTTTGTTTGGAATGGAAAGTTGCTGACAATCACTCCAAGCCATTTGGATGCCAATTTACATATTTCAATACTAATGCCAGACTGGGCGAAGGGGAGAAGAAAACCCCAAAACAACAAAATCACAACCCAAACTGAGAAAGCTCCCAGCCCCACGCATATTAAATCAAACTAAAAATAAAGATGACGGCAGTATCTGCGAGCAATTTGGGTGGTCAGAAAACAATGGTGCCCTCTGGTTTGAGAACAGTGTTTAGTGTTTGCACTGTTCTTACTTGTCACAATAAATTTGGACAGGGTTCCTGTTTCCTGAATTGACCGAAGCTTTTCATTCTTTAAATTTCTAATGTGTTATGTCACATCTTATTGTATTTCATGGTGTCACATTGCATTATTTTGCATCATTGTCTCTGAAGTTGATAAAACACAACACAACAGCACATGACAAAAAGAATAAGCTGCTGGCTGTACAGAGTAAGTATTGTAATTCAATATCTGTTAGATGCAGTAATAGATGCAGATATCTTGAACTTTTAATAGTTGTAACACTTCAATCAGATAGTTAGAAACCTGCTCAAATTACTGGTTTATTGGAAAGCGAGGCCCTTCTCCTGGGAAACACAAGGTTGTCATTATTTACTTGGTATCAGAGTATGCTGCTGCTGCTTTTCAACCTCTGTATTGTTAATTTGTAATGATTAGAATGAGATTTGAGACATACTAGGTAGAGCATTTCTCAGAACGCAATAATGAGAATATCCATTTGAGACAGCATTAAAGGCACAATATGACTGTTTTGATTTTACAGCACAAATACAGTACATAACCTTGGGACTATTTCCATTCATTATGATTAAGCCATGTCATTCAACAGAGAGAAAACTGAGTTCTAACCCCCCTTCTCCTCCTCCCCACATTGTTCTTGTTGAAAGCAATGACATAAAACTGCAGATTTATAACCTAACAATTGTGGTCTACTTAAGAGAAGAGAATATTTATATTTTGAGGAAAAAAAAAAGAGCTTTTTGTTATAAAATATCAAAGTTTGTAGTCCACACAAAACAAACAAACAGACAATCCTATCATTATTGCAAGTGCAATTCTTGTCTGAGAAGAAACAGATGAACATAAGAATTTAGTAGCAATCATGATGGGCCATCATGACAATTGTTTGGTAGTGAAGAAACATGAAAAGTTTGTAGAAATATACTGAATGGAAAGAAAAAAATATTAAAAATAAATCAGTCTGTCTTTCAGTGAATTTGTTTTTACTTCTGGATGTATTTTCTGAGTGGATGTCACTCAAGGTGTTTGTGTATTACCTAATTATTAATTAACAATTTTTGCTGTTATATAACACATTTGTTATAAAGAAACATGGCAGTTTTATTTCTTTTTCATCCCATTGTTCTGGTCATTGCTGCCTGAGAAAAGAATAGACAAACTGAATATATTGTGTAGCATTGGTATTGTATCAAGGGGATAATGTTATAAAATATATCCACAAGTACAATGAAAAATTTGCTAGAAATTATAGTAAACCAAGGAAGGGTCTATAGAACAAGACTGCATGAAAAACAGGGCACAGACCTGACCAGAAGTTCAAGAACATGCCAGCACATGAATTATATGGCATGAGCCCAGCTAATAAATCTTTCCAGTTCTGTGTTTACTCCCACACTCCTATACTGATGGCTCTGGTGTCTAGAAACCTCCTGTACACTTCTTGTCCAAATATATTCATAGCCAATTTATGCCCATTTGTTCTCATGTCAAAATTATCGTTTAATTTCATGAGCTTTTGTTTCTCCCATGGGTTTACCTCATAATATATTTATAGATAGCAACTGTGTCCTCTCTCAACCTCTGGTTTACTGGGCCCAGCTTCTTTCCAGACAGTCAGCCTTTCCTCTGATCACCACATTATTCACTCTTTGCACCTGTTTTAAAAAATAAAACAAAAAAATATATATTTGTACTGCAGACACAGATAATCAGAATTCAAGGTGATGTCTAACAAGCATCTTGATCAATGGTGTGAATACTCCATTTGCTCCATTAAAAATATATTCCTCGACATATCTTTAAATTGCATTTTCCCTTTCTGTGGTCTAAGTGCACTGTTAGTTCATAGTAATTCTATGATTGACTGTTAGAACTAGGTGGTTTTCCTCTGTCATTTCCCACTGATGAGTCTACAGTTCATAGCAGATACTTTTCATTAGTCTCGAAGTGCATGACCTTGCAGAGCATGACCTTAAATTCCATCCCATTTCTATTACCCCAGACTTCAAGGTCATTTAATTCTTCCTGTATAATATTCCAATCCTCCTCTGTATTCGTGACATCTCCCAGTTTTGTATCATCAGCAAATTAATTAGTACACTCCTACTTCTTCTGCCTAGGTCATTAAGGAAAATATTAAATAAAATTAATCCCCAGACCAATCCTAAAGGAACTCCACTAGTAACTTTTCTCCAGAGAGAGAAAAAAATCCTTTCAACTTAACTCACTCTCATCTCCTTTTCAGACACTTCCTTACTTATATTGCAGTCCTGATACTTGTCCTTATCTTTTCTAATTTAACTAATAATTCCCCATGTAGTAATGTACCCAACACTTGACTAAAAAACAGACAGGTTGAAACTAACACATTTGCATTATCTCAAAAATCAAGATGTCATTAAAATAAAAGAGTAAGACAAGTTTATCTTCATGATTTTTTAAAAATAAATTCATGTTCCACTCAATCTCATTTTTCCCATTTTGAGTTTTTTTTTAAAATTATTCTTAAAGTCTTCATTTAATTTTTTGAGTCATGCCTAGATTATCCTTAATTTCTACTCTATCCTCAACGCACAGTGATTCTCTGTGCATTTCCCTCCCAATATGACTGAAAAAGCTTCTGCCATCAGTTTAATTTGGTTTGCTATGCCTAATTCTGCTTTGACTTTTTCCAGTTCTGTGAATCGTTAATCCTTATGAAGTACCAATGTGTACCTTTTTATTGCTGGCCTTCTTCCCCCTACCACTATTCCTTACTGAGCTTTTATTATTTCTTGTAAAATGTCTGAGGCAGTAATTTACCTGAGACATAAGATATACAGTCCCACACATTAGTCCTCCTGGCTGGAGGTACATCACCGTGTTGGTTTAGTAATTGCCTGATAAAGATGTTACTTGAGTGAGAAGTAACTGGGCTTCCTGTTAGTGACATTCATTTTCTTGTCTAGGCGAGGCAAAGTCTTTCACAAAAGGGAAACAGATATTAGGTTTTAACATATATTGTAGGGACTCCTCTGCCTACTTAATTGCATCGTCGGTGCTCCTTACCAGTTTTCCAATAGGGACTCCTCTGCCATCCTTGTGATACCAAATCATTCATTTTCACCCACACACTTGTTGCATATTGCTAGCCATTATACCCTTCCTTTCTCCTAGCTTTCACACAGTAACACTCCAAAGCCCGAGTGCCAAAAATGGCAAAGGGACTGTCAGCAGGCAAGGCTGCTGCAGTGGCAGTATTTTTGGTGCAGCAGTATGACCTGTTAGGGAGGGATGTCAAGCTTCAATGCTGTGGGGATTCAAACACTATCACAAGGATATCAGTTATGTCTTTGACTCATCTTGCCCTTGCTCAGGCTAGGCAAAACAAGGAAAAAATTATACGCTCTATATAAAAACACACAAAAGAAATATGAAAAAGATTTTTTTTTTCAAATAGAGCTATGCATATGTATAGAACATATTCTCCATTAGCAGAAGATATATTGAGATAATATGTATAATTAAGTTTATAATATAAAATAATATATAAAAAGTAATTGCATAAATACATAAATGCATGCACAATGTCTGCAAATTTAAAACATTTTTACTGAACCAATCAGAAACAGGAGCTATTACATCAACATCGAGTACTGCTGGTCATTAAAATCCATAAAGATTTTGGCTTTTTGAATTGTTTTTTTTCCTTTTCCTCTCTCTCCCCACAGTAGCATAATCCTTATCTTCTTAATTAATTTCTGCAATTTGAATACAGTATGCACTCATACATTGATAGTTTCCTTTATATAGCTGCTGTCCTGAATGGTTGTATAAGATTTCTTTCACTGATGAAAAGCCCTCATCTTCCAATGGTATCTCTAACTCACTGATGATTCTATGCTTGTATACAGTCAGAACTATCAGTTTAAGTCATACAACGTTATGTTCTGTTTCAAAATTAATATAGCCAAATATGAGCCAATGAAATTTTTTGAGGGGAGACTCCTGAAGGGCTCTTATCTTTCTCTAAGCACATGATCTTTTTAATATTATTCTTGGCTTTCATCTGTGTATATGTGGAAGAAAAGACCCTGCACACTTACTGCAGGTTCTTAAGTGCACTACAGATCAAGGGGAGGGATCAAGCACAGAAGCTGTCATGCTGGCTAAGCCAAATTTTCCATAGCTCTGTTTCTTGGCTCCAGCACTGGTGATTGGTAGAGGAAAGCAGAGACAGTGATGTGCAGAAAGATTTTTTTCTGCACTTCCTCCTCCCATGCTCTGGTTATTACTGACTTAGAAACTTAGTAAACTCCATGTTGCCTCCTGCTCATCTAAGTTGTACAGTTTCTTGGAGAACTGAAATCCACAAACGACAGCATTTTCTCCATTTTAAACCTAAAAGGCTCCTTTGGTTTGGGTGCTCTGCATCTTGCACTGTGAGTGACTGTTCCCAGTTCACATTCTGGTATTATTCATGTTTTTGTAGTTTTGTCCCGTCTCTCTTCTGACATGGAATTTGCAAGGTTAAGAGTCTTCAACTACCTAAACTCATCCTTTCTGTCGTCCTTGAAATCCTTTCCCGGTTTTCCTATATGTTCTTGGAGATGGAACGATCAATACCAGACACAGTGCCCTTAATGTTGCCGTTATACAGAAGGCTTATGCAGAAGCAGAGTCCTTTGGATTTCTTCCCCTCTTTCTCTTTGCTAATAATGCTTACCAATTTGCGATTTTGACCAGTACTGATGTTTTCAGAGAATCATTTGTATAGACTCCAAGACCTCTCACCAAAACATTTTGGAAGACATTTTTTTCATAGGGTTGAAGTTATTTTTCTCTGTACCGGGATACATTACTGAGCATTAAAGATGAGGTTCAGTTTTCAGTTTCAGGCACTTAAAGTTGCATCAGAGTAGACATAATGCCTTACCTCTGCTAGTCTCACATGGATATATCAAATTCTTGTATGGATATGCCAGAGAGTCCCTAAAATGACTCTAGATACCTATCTGCAAGTAACAGAAACATATCCTGAATGTCCTATATCATCACTTTGTCACCAAAATCCTATCCAATCCTTAACAGCCTCCCATAGATCTATTAATATTGAATACTTTTATACCATCTGCAAACAGTGACACCATCTGAATCATCCTCCACCCTTTATAAAATGTATTTATGAATACACAGACTGTATTCTCTATGATTCCATTAGCAACCTCTTCTTTGTGAAAATAGTTACTTTTTTCCTACCCCTGTCTCCTACTTTTATTAAGGCATTAACACAACTCATTTTCTTTTATTTACTTATTAAGAACTTAATCACTTAAAGACCTTTTTTTGAGTGAGGGATACTTTATATGGCTTTATGGAAATGCAGATGTAGTACCTTGATCACACAATCTTAACTTATGTTGTTCTTTAAGCTCCTAGAAAATTGTATTTATTCTTAACAAAACTGCATTAATACTCACTTACTTGGTACCAAAGACAAACTTCTGCAATTTCACATTTGAGGTCCACCTGGAGATGTATCATCTGCTCCTCACAATTAGATCCTGTTGATTTTCTCCTCTTTGTTTCGAAATCTCTTCCATGGACTTTTCAGTTGAAAATAGCTTCTTATATTCACATCTTGCAAGACTGAACCTGGAAGAAAAGGATATCCTGATATTGTTAATACTAAATACTAATCTAAGACTTTAACTTTTCCACTGTGAATTTACGCTACTTCAATGCTCCATTTATATTTTCAGCATTGAACGCCAGAAATTCCATTCAGGACATTCAGCAAACTCTGTTGCACCACTTGTACAGATACTGAAGATGAAGAAAAACATCAACTGGGTTTAACACGCCTGCCCAATACAACATGCAGGTCACAATCCTCCAGATTGGTATTTCTTCTGTACAAACCACTCCCAGCACACACCTAGTGTTCGTACTGAAATGTAATTCAAGAAAAATGAAATCAAACCAGATATGTGGATAACAAAGAAACATTTTTTATTGATGGAGAAACCTACTCAGTCTTAATATAAGACAGAAGTAGATAATAATATTCAGTATGTCACCAACTTCATTGTCTTTGATCTAACCCTCTTGTAAAAGATCTTTTTTCCTCCCTCATGTAGTGCTATCATTTTTACACACATTCAGTGCCAGTCATCCACTGTCTGTATCACAAATTAAAAAAAAGTAAGTACACATTTCTGCTCTTCAGAAGGATGTAAAATGCCTATTAATTATATATCAGCCATATGTTTTCAACTGTAGACATAGAGTTAAAAAGGAGTTTTGTGATAGACGTATCATTTACCGAACTGAATGGGTATTTAAATCCCAGTTGTCTGAAGAAGGGGGAATTGAGTGTCTAGTGTCTGTCTGTAATATCTCATTGAAATGAACAATACTGTGCACTTACAGAAGAAGAAAGAAAATTGCTTGGACAGGTAATATGAATTCCAGACATATTAGAGATTGCTTTGCTTTGCCATTTCTGAAGTGTCAAATTTTTAAATCAGTGTTATTCACTTCTAATTAATAATACCAATATTCTAAACCCAATTTTTCCTATAATTGCTTTTTCATGTGCCTTTTCCATATGTTAATACCCTAAGTCAGTATGCAGGCTTGAGAGGCCTACAACCTCATGTTTATAGTTCAGCAGCACTTATAGCTCAGCAAGGACCTTAAGCTGTGCTTTTCAAGTTTTATTAAAAACTAGTTCCTGTTCCATACTGATTTTCCTGCTGTGCATATGAGAACGCCAAAAGCATTTTGGGGGATATTAACAAATTTCAACAGCACAAAACCAATCCTACATTTTGGAGATAATTAGACCTTCTGAAATAATTTTGAACAGGCAGTTTCCTTTGTGATCTGTGAGTAATTCACTTTTATGGATACATATCCCTTCTTAGAGCTGGCTAGGGCAATTTACACATTACAAGGCTTGTAGACATAGTTGGCCACTTATCCAATGCTAATAAATTGAAAACATGCGTTTACGAATTAACAGAGAAAGGAAGATGTGAATGAAACGCAGGTAATTGCTGAATTACAGTTCTGCTTGTGGCAGCTAAAGAATACATGAATAGAGCTATCTGGAAGACACAAGATACCTTGCATCAACTTTCAAAATGTTGATTTTTCTTCTGTTTGAAAACGACCATATGATTATTTTTAAGAGAATGCTTAGAGTCAAAATGTCTATTTCCAGGCAAAATGATTCTATATGTTCAAGCTTGAGCTTGTATGTCGGATGGGGATGCCAGACTATATTCTTCTCTTTTTCTGTAACCATACTGAAAATTGAAGAAATACACGAGCCAAACTGTAAAAATGGCAGATTTTGTTGCAAAATATTTCACTTTCAAGAAAGACTGCTTCTTTGTTCTAAATGTTTCTGCAAAATATTTCTACAAGTCTCTTCATCTTGCTGGTCACTGGCTAAATTCCAGTGCCTAACTTCACAGAAAGTTACTTCTAGATTTGATACTCTATTTTTGGGAGTGAACCTCTGCAGGTTCACAAAGAGCTTCAGTTTTGAAGAGCTCTCTGCTTCAAAAGAAGAAACCTTCTCTTTTTTTTTACCAGGGTCTCATTCCGGTCTCTGCCAGCATCAGGTGTTTTGCCAAGTTTGTTATAAAATCTATGGGAAAAAATAAGCCTGAGAGCTATTAACAGAGGTGGAAGTTTGGGAGAGAAAAGGGAACACAGTTGAAGACTGCAGAAGTGCTGTAATGTAGCACATAGGTGATGCAGCAAAGAGCTTTCTCATCTTCTGTGTGCAGTTTTTCTTTGCTCTGGCAAAATCTTTTTTTTTTTTTTTTTTTCCTTGTACTACTTGATACTGAATTCCTCCCATCCCTTTCAGTTTTTAAATGGACTCGTATGAAAAAATCTAACCCTAGAATTACAACTCTCAAGCAAAAAATAGAGACATAAACTGAACAGTGAGGGGCAAATGTCGTAATTACAGCAGTAAAATCCTGAAAATACTATAACACTGAAAGCAGCTTGAAATTGTGCCACAGCAACCAGCACAGAAATGGAGTCAGCAAATACAAGCATTGTAGTTCTTGTTTAAACAAGCAATGTTAACCATAGTAAAGAGAAACAGATAAAAGTAAAATACCCAAAGTGCACAGGCATTCTTCTCCCTCAGTGTTCACAGATAAGAATTTTTTTAAGTACCAGTAACTGTTTCATTCTGCCTTTAATTATGGAAATCAGAAGGAACATCCCTAAGGTGAGTCATGTCAAGACGCATGAAAGAGGTGTAAAGAGTGGGAGGCCTAACTTAGCAGTTACATATTTCTGTTCAAAGAGAAATTTGAAAGTGTTTGTCAGACATTTGTTGTTCGCCATCTAAAACAATTACCATTACGAACCACTGAACTAAATTTTTGAGCTCTTCATATTCATTTTTGAGGCATTAATGACTGATATGCTGTACAATTACTTTGTACTGAGCAGACAAAGTATTTCAAACACAGTTCAACATTTCCTGCCTTCCTTCTTAATTCAGACATTCTGGGAATGGTGTCATTCTTATTCCACCTTCTATTATTTCTGTTCTACATCTCCACTGGCTTCAGATCTTCCTGCCGCCCATCTAACATGGTCTTTGAATATCCCTCAACAACTCACACCAGCCACTGGCTTCAGAATCAGCCCTCAGCAGCCCAGCACTACCTTGGAAAGTGGATGTCATTATTATCATTGATCACCAATGGAGCAGGGGATCTGTGTTAGCTGAAAAGGCATCTAACTCTTCAGTATTACCTCAGTTCACGGTGGTTCTTTTTCTGTCTCCTGATACTTTATTACAGCAGAATCATTTTAATTGGCACATGCTGGTGGAAACAAAACTGCATCTGTTGAGGGCCAGATTCTAGCACTCCTGCTCAGGTGGTACAAGTCCCTTGTTCTGGACTGTGTCCATTGAAACCAAGGGATCTGCCCAATTGTTAAAGGTTCATAGGAACACATTGTTCTGATAGGTATTCACTTTTATTCCATAATACGCTTTAAAAATACACACTGTACAAACCATTAAAAAAACTTCTATTAAAGTAAGTTTTGCCATAATAGAGCAGGGAAGCAGCAGGAAGTGAACAAAGGCTACCCAGCAAGACACTTATGCTAGAAAACACCAATTCACACCTGTTAACTACTGTGAATAAAATCTTTGGAATCAGTTCCTCAAAAAAGTCAAAGAAAGAAAGAAAAACTGTTCACCATGAAAGAAAACGGGAACCTCAGGTGTGCTGCTGAAAGCTGACGGAGTCAGATCAGCATTTATAATCAGTCACTTCTGAGACTACCTGAAGGAACGGAAGGAGGGGACTTGGCAGGTACACAAAGTACACACAAGCACTGAAGAATTGATCCTCATAATTTTGGAGTGAAATAGATGGTAACACCACCAGGTCCCGGCAGAGATACAATGTTCTAAACTAAAAGTTCAGCTAGAGCTTTGGTCCTGGGAGATAATGATAAAGCTGTCTGACCTAACTGACCCAAACTAATGAAATGAGTATAGCTGAACTGAGGAGAAAAGAAAAATATACAGGGAGATTCAAAACAGGGTTCCTGATCTGTGACTGCTGTTCAGATTCCTGAGAAAACAGACACATCACTGTCAAAGGCTTTTTCATTAATAGATGTATGCAACCAAGCAGAGTATAGAAACAAAAATGGACAAATTCTGATCCCCTTTATGTATGTCCACAAATCTGGACATACTGCAGTAAAAACTGAAGTGATTGTAGCCAGGCTATCTATTTAAGCTCCTACAGGCATTAACCAGGCATTTAATCATAATTTTTAATTTATCAGTCTAATGTCCAATTACACATCCTTACCTTTGTGAGGATCACACATTTGGGCAACATTTCATCAATCTGACTCATCAGTGGAAGTCTATCCCCTCTATTAATATTCCATTATTTGGAATAGAATGCTCTTGAAGAGAGATCTAAGATTACTGAAGAACTTGTGGATTTGTATCTTACATATGTTAAAGATGTTTCTTATTAGCCCTGGGTCCAAAGTAAGCTTGAAGTAGGAAAATTCAACTGTGAGAAGCATGGCTTGGTGAGTTTTCTAGTGTTATGAGGCTGCCTTCTCAATCAGCTGCAGAACTGCTGAGAAATGCTGATAGGGCTTGCAGATCCACAGCTCAGCAATTCTTGGCATCACAAGCAGCCTAACGGGCCTGTTCACAGATGACACAGCATAAGTCCTGACACTGTATCTCACTCTCCTTTATTTACACATCATCTTAAACAAGGAATGCTTTAGTGAGCAAGACCAAGGTACAGTAGTTAATGTGCAAATTCAGTTCAGCAGAACTCCAGCTAAAGCATGTTAGCCTCAAGGGCTTTTCTCTCAAACAGTGCTCCTAAGTTCTCCACAGAAGGAAACTTGCTGAACTACATCTTTCTGAACTTTAAAGAAAGTCCTGGTTCTAAGCTGAATGATGGGGTAAATGAATGAGTAACTTCACTGAAAGCAGGTAGAGAATCCATACAACGCAGTCATTACAAGAAAATGTTCCTACCTTTTATTTTAAACTCTTTTGTTGTAAGAACATTATCCATCTCAGGCGCTTTATTCTCAGCAGCAATCCTTAGAGTGGCCTTTGAGGATTCTCTTAAATAACATCTAGTATGGACACATAAAGGAAACGGACCAGAACAATCAAATCCAACGTTTACTTTTTAGACTTAATTCTAGCCTCTCTCTTATTCCCAGACCACTCCTCGCAGTCTCCTTTACCCTCATCCCAAGCCAGTTTTATTCCTTCTTTTTCTCCCTGGATGATTCCCTCACAGCAGGCAGAGAGGTACCACTTTCAGGCAACTCCTGCTGTGCATCAGTTGCTCCCATGTAGACTATTCCTTGAGGCCCCTTTGCATGGCTCAGC
Source organism: Lagopus leucura (assembly GCF_019238085.1). Classification (NCBI taxonomy): domain Eukaryota; kingdom Metazoa; phylum Chordata; class Aves; order Galliformes; family Phasianidae; genus Lagopus; species Lagopus leucura. The sequence goes on along the minus strand of NW_024962274.1, from coordinate 3,722,767 downwards.
CTACCCAGATGTAAAAAATATTTATTCCTGTCATAGTTGCTTTAGCCTTAATAATTACCACGTTTCTGTGTCATCTAGTAGTTGGTCACTGTGAAAGCTCATTTTGTTGGAAGGTGACATGTTGCCAATCCTGAATCATTTCAGATTCAGTCCTGAATTCTGAATGGGATCTTGTGTGTTAAGATTTATTCTTTCCATGGGAACTAATCAATCTTTCCAAATTGCCTCATCTAATACATCACAAGGTGCCTTATTTTGTATGGGAAAAAAATATATATATCCAAAAGAATTAGTGTTTGGTTGTTAAACATCTCCTGACTTTCTTATTCCTTCTTTGAAACTATAAGCATCTCTAGGAAGTCACGCTCTGGTTACATTCTGGTATAGCAAAGCCTTAATGGACTGGCTTATACAATGTCACACATTTGAATTTGGACTAGATGTTCAAACTGGAAACTCAAGAGACCTTTCCGCTCTGGCAAATAAATAAGTAAAAAGAAAAAAGAAAAAGGAAGAAGCCCAGGCCTTTTAAAAGCTCGTCCCTACACACTTCTGCAAACAACTTGATAGAACTGCAGGTGAGGAAAGCAATGAAGTTCAGTGAATGTCTTATCAGATATGAGGGTGTTTTGTAGTTTCTCACATATTCTAGATCCTCCCTACAGACCCATTTCATTTCATTTACTTTAAGCCAGCATCATTTTTCATCTCTGCTACATTCAGCTCCTCATCTTTTTTGGCTGTGCAACTCACATACTTTTCTTCTTTTGCTTAAGAAGGAATAAACTTATTTTTTTAATAGAATCTTGGAAGAAAATCTGGGACAGTGATGAAATAGGAGAGGGTTGGAAGCAGATACTGCCTGAATCTGCAGAAGGACTATGCAGTCACACATTCTTGACTTGATTGTGCAGCAGAAGAATGTATACCAGGATTGGCAGCGGAAAGTGGGTCAGTTCTTTCAGGCTCTACATAGGAATAATGCCTAGGATGGGGTTCCTAACAAACAGGCCCATCATCAATGCAAAACACATCCTTGTTGTTTCTGCAAGACACAACTGCACTGTTGCCTTTGACCTTGATGCAATCAGTAGTTTGCCTTTGAAGTGGGAATTATCAACACCGTTTTATTTCCTACATCAAAATAGCTCTTAATTCCATGGAGATATTTCTCCCACCCCAGCCCGCTTAAATGTCACTAGCTTAATTACGTCTCTAGTTAGCAATACTGTTAGCTGCTTGTACAGGTTGCATCATAAACTATTTGTAGGTAGACTAGTCTTTCTTTGGCATTCATAGTCATTCTTTCACAGGTGCTAACAAGTCCTTTCTTTTTTTTTTTTACTGAAATTTAAAAAATACAGATGCTTAAAGCTGCTCCAAAAGTAGCGCCTCTTATTTTAATACGTTGGCCCACAGTGTCAGAGGTGGATATTGGCAGCATGGCAATAAAGACTGAACCTTCCCACCAATATCCATGTGGGAAATATGGCACCCACTGATATTCATCAACACTTGCTGAACATTTATGGAGACCAAACAGTGGATATGAGTGCAGTGAGGTGGTGGTAGTTGTGTGAGTGGCAACTGGGACAAGTCACATTCCAGATGACCATGAAGAATTTTACAAGCACAGCATGCAGGCTCAGTTTCATTGCTTGCAGAAGTGCACAGTTTATGGTGCTGACTGTGTTGAAAAATAGTGTTTTGTAGCTGAGAATTTACTCTATCAAACAGTGTTATTGTACCCTTTGTATCTGTTATAGTTCCCATGGAAATAAAAAGGAGGCATTTCTTTTGGAGCTACTAAATGTACTGGGATAACTAAGCCAATGAAAGTAAAAAGTGAACTTTAAGAACTCTTTAAAAAAAATAATTCATTTCCTGATGAAATATTTGAGAAAACCACTAAAATATCCTTTCTGTACTGAAAGATTCAAAAGGCAAATAGAACAATAGTAAACTTTAACAGTAGATAATAATAATGAATATCCTGCACAGTCATCAATATTAATGATATCTTGTAATACTAATTTTAAGAAGCACACAAAAATTAACATTACATATTTATTAGCATATTACCTCAAATGATTTATAATCACAGAAGTCACTATTTAATTTTTTTTTTCTTTCACTGGGCAAAAGCATAAAATGACAAAGTGCTACTCTTGTTTACTTACTCTTCTTGCGTGGTTGTATAATCTTTTTGTTCTGCCACCACCAGGTAGATCTTCTTTCTTTCTGCCCTCAAGACTCTTTTTCCCAGTTTCCTGTGATTGTCTGAGGGAAGAAAATAGGAAAGACATCAATACCACCAGTTCAAATTTTGAAAATAGCTTACACTTGCAAATTCTGCCCCCGCCCCCCTCCACTCTCCCTCCATTAAAAATACAGAGCTTTGGAAATATTTTTGGTAAGGTTTCAAAGATAAAACATGACAGGATCAAGGACTAAGGGATAAATCACTGTTAGTGTTATTTTTTTTTTTTTTACCAGGACTGGAAGCAGAGTTGGCAAACTGATTTCAATTAGTCAGGGCTGGCTATATACTGGGGAGTCTACGCTTACATATCCATTTTTTTTTTTTTACACCAGTGCTTCTTTTGGATTCTTAGATAAAGGAGTATAAAGTGGGCATTCTCCACTTGATGCAATTTCACTATACAGTGATTCCCATCAATGTATAATTAAAAGTGGATTTCCTTTCCCCTGTTTGGCTGAGGTGGGGGAGGGTTCGTATAAACCTGGTTGATGTGAAGTGAACAAAGAGAACTTTCATGAGTTCTCCTACAAACAGTCTATCAGTTACAATTCCTAGTGTTCACACTGCTGCACTGTTCAAAAGGAGCTCTAAAAAAAAAAAAAAGTCAAGCAGGGGGTCCAAGAAAAATTCAACCCGCATGCCAACTAAGGGAAAGAAAGAGAAGGCAGGAAAAAAAACCTAGCTTTTGTTGTAAAAAGAACTAATGAAGCTGCTCTTAGAACTGTCCATGGTGACACAACAAGCCTGTGCACCCACACACATTGTGAGAATGCCAGTCACCCACGGTAATGAGAAAAGGAAATACTGTGGGCAAAGGAAATATATGAATACACTGCTTTTATGGTTTAACTGTGGGGAATCACAACGCTGGCCCACAATATCTTGTGCCAACTGCCAAAAGTGGTAAAGTAATACATAAGGTTGTCTACTTATATTTTTCTTACCGACAAGATGGACTGGTGGGGGGTAAAATCCCATTATCATTATAAATTGCTAATTAAATAATTATCAATTAGATGGGCAGACAGAACTCATTCCAATGAATTCCTTGGAGGGCTTTCAGTAAAGAAAAACAGTAATTTTGATTATTTTTTTTATCCATACTTCCTGCCTAGGGGCTCTAAATAGAGATGATGTATGGTGTATCCCATGTTAGACTTTCACACAGTATATCCCATGTTAGAGCTCAGGGACAAACACCGAACTTTGGAGCATATATAGATCTTCTTTCAGTTTTCCAGATAAATGGCCTTAATTTCATGACATTAATTAGAAACCCAGGGTTATTTCCTAAGGAATAAAAATAATATTTTCCAGACTTCTATGTGGCTTTGAGAAATCACTTTTTTTTTTTTTTCCTAAGCAACTGATAATATTTTCTAATGTCATTTCATTTGTTTTTCCTTGCTTTTTATAATCTAGAAATTTCTTTGAAATAAAATATCAAAATATTTAATACGGATAAATATACAGATGTTAAGCATGGTTTAACTTCATACAAGGAATATTCTTAATGAAATTTATTCTATTCATCAACATCAAAACCAGTGCAAAATTCAACCTTATGCCCACAGGTTTTAGCTGCCAAGTTTTCAGATCATACCCTTGGGAAAAAATACTGTTGTCACAGTATAGAGCAACAGAAATGATCCTGTCCTGTGCCCCTTACTCATGTGAGTAATTTTCCCTGAGGTTGGGGGTCCTGCTAGATTTAATAAAACTTACTCAGCTATAATTACTCACATGCACACAGATCAGTTATACACACACTTTTCTTGTCCCAAATAAGTTTTCCAAGACAATTAAAAACTGGAATGATGTGCAACTCTTAATAAAAACAAACAAACAAAAAAAACACCCCCCCCCCCCAAAAAAAAAAAAAAAAAAAAAAAAAAAAAAAAAAAGCTTCAGTTGGCTGTAACAAGGAATATTCTCTAAGAACAGAAGTTCTGCAGACTGAAGAATCACACTAATGTTTGGGACATCGTTTTCATTGCTGGCAAACACCAACAAAAAAAGTAAGGAACGGAAATGGTAACATGAAAGATGGACTTTTAATTCCAAAGCCATGAACATTTAAATATGAATGGGGCTTGCTGCAATCCTCTATCTTTTGTCAGGAAATATGAAGCTCTGGAACTCCTTTTGTTGACTTCTTTGTTAACTGTATGAGGATGAAAGAAGTCAGAGGTCTTTTTTCATTTTCAAGACCCATCACATTGAGGCTCTCAAAAATAAATGCTGATAAATTCATGAAAATGCTGAAAGGTTGATAAAAGGAGAAAACTTTGTTTTCCAGACTGTGACATCTGTCACTGGATGAAATACCAGGGATAATCATCATTAAAAACAAACAGCACTTTTAGATTTCTCAAGTTTAGAAAGGGAAAATTAGTTATAGTAAGATGCAAAATACAATTGGCATTATAAATATCTTTTCCCTCAATTTTGACATTTTTCTCTGTTAGTTTCTGGGAGATCACAGAATCCTAAGGGAAGCTCCTCAAGGTGACGTCCTCTAATGTGATTTACTTTGAGGAATACTTAATGGAGAAAGGTGCCTACTACATTTTGTTATTGAGTTTTGTTCATGGTTCAGGATTGATCCACTTGAGTCTTTCAGCAGGGAGTAGTTTTCCAGTGTGGCACAGCATGACTCCAAATCAATAAGGTTAATAGATGTGGTGGCCACACAGTCAGAGGTGATGTGCCTGGCATTTTCTGTGCCAATGAAGAAAATTTCTGATGACGAGATGTCATTTTTGTGCCGGCAGTAATGTCACCCTGATTACCTAGAGCACAGAGCCAGTTAGTAAGTTAGCAAGACTGTAAATGGCCCATTAATCTGAATTATGTTTACAGCAACTGTTTGAAAAAATTTTGCTTGCATCCAGATTACCAGCCACCCTATTATTCATGAAATGCCATCAGCACACTTGCTGTATAAAAATGGTATTGCTGTGGAAAAGGGACTAAATGGAATGGCTGGTCTGGAAGTCCAATGTATATTTTTAAACTCTTAAAACGTATTATAAAACCTGCAAGATGCCAGTCATCAAACAAACAAACAAACTTACAAGTAACTTTAGAAATTAAATAGATTATATAAGACAAAGGAAAAAAAATATGATTCTATGATTCTATTGAAAAAAATGTTATAATGATGTAACAGCCAAATCTACTGATATAAAAATGTCACGTGTTGGTCTTTCTGCAGTTCTGATTTTCTCCAACTTTTTAAAATATGCAAACTCTTAACAGTGCCTTCTAGAGCACTAATGGGTACATGTTCCCAGATGGCTTGTGCTGTGAAACAGGATTGAATTGAAAAGAGAAAGTTGTCTAATATTCCAATATCTAAATGTCAGGAAGATGTAATTTAGAGTGCCACTAAAAGATGTACTGAATGGACTACAGTTTATGATGACTTTAGTTAACAAATGGCATTGAGGGAAGAATTTCCATAATTGAATCATTAAGTAAGATGAAATATTGATTTGCTCCCTGATATTAGTGCATCATCACTTGTCAGACTTGTACACACCCAAAGAACACTCAGTGCTGTGTCTAGCAGCAGCAATAATGATTTTTATTATGATAATACTGTCAAGAACTATAAAGCAGAGAAAACAGCAAGGTATGGGCATACCACACCATCCCTGCACCAGAGATTTCACAGTTAAATTTTTGAAGAAAAATTATAGGACGAATGCATGGAACAGACTGGGTAAAATGATGGTTTGCATTATAAGGCTCATTCCTTATTCACTTCCTTCCTCTACTGATACTTCTTGATAACTGGTATGGAGTGAGCCAGCTTTACAGTGCTAAATAGTTCTTTTATCTGAAGAACCGAATTACATTGCAATTTATATCAGTAATTCAAATAACTGCAAAAGTTAGGACTTTTTTGGCTGTTTTTACTGTTGTCTAGTTGAAGTTGAATGTACACCATGGAAGGAGAACAGCATATTCAATGGCTATTTCTATTCTATATATGCTCATTAAATGCGTCAAATATTTGAGCAAATTAAGTTGAAATTGAAAGGAAGGACTGAAAGAGGCAAGATAAAAAAGAAAAAAGAGATCCTCCTTAATTGAGTTTTAACCAGGTAGCACTGATAATTAATCCTTCCTTTTGGCAGCATGATGAAGATGATGATGATACAACGTGTAGAATTTGGATCTTAAATTAAGAATAAAAGTTGCTTAAATATTTGATGATAACTATTTTTTTGGTGAAAGGTTTTGTAGACTACAATATCATATATTACTCACAAAGTGATCACAGAGCTTAAAAATATCTCGAACACGTAAGGTTTACTCTTTTTGGTACACCTGTCAAGATCTGTGTTTCGAGAATCTGTCCACTCAGTGCCAAAATGGAGAGGCGTTGTATTTTAGGAAAACGTTTAAAGTAGTGTTATTTTCTACCTCAATCTTTCAGCAGGAAAGCACTTCTTTTGCCGTTAAACATTCAAAAATCATGTCTCATTTGAATAAATTAACATACTTTGTGGCAAAAATTAATTCCAAGGAAGTAACAATAAATAGGAAAGCAATTTAAATTGTGTATTTTACAGGGAAGGAAAAAAAAAAAAAGAAAACCCAGCATTATCATGCATATGACAGCTCAGCTAATTTGATGGGCTTTGATGTTAATTTAGGGTTTACTTTAATTTCAAAACATATTTTTTCACTTAATAAGGGAAACAAAAGAAACTTTCAACCAGTTTGTTATCTGGGAATGTTTTGGCTTCTCAAATGTGAGAACATGATTGTTTTTATTTCCAGGAGGAGATAATAACACTGAAGCAATAAAAAAGAGTCAAGGCAGCTTGCACAGCACAGGAAGTTCACAGCCAGAGACTTAATTTCCCACACAATGTACTGTGCAATGGGCCCATTAACATAGATGAATAGGCTCTTTAAAGGGTTTTTTTTCCAGATATGCAGCTGCCGCTGAATGGTGCTATGTTAATAAGGTACTCACATGCCTATTCTTCAGGTACTCTGGCATTCTCTACCTAGGTAATCTCCATATAGGAAAGGCTATTAGGGGTTGTATCTCCTACCACACCTTCAATTATTTTAACACCTGCACTGATAATCCAGGCAAGGTAAACTGGTAGGGGGCCGGGGGTCGAAGTCCATCCTCTTCCCCCCCAAAGTCACATCTCAGAGGGAGGGGCTTGAGGAAGAAGGGGGGAGGAAAAAGTAAAGTCACTTTTATTACACATCAGTGGGAACATTCTGAAAAAGCTTTCATGCCTAGGAAATTGTTATTTCTTCAAACAACTGACAGCCTGCAGAGGAAACTCTAATGGAAATCCAGCTCATGCATTGTTATGCATGGCCCTCATGTAGATACATGGGGGTGGATTAAGTTAGCTTCCAAAGGGTCTATTGTGTGCAGCATTAATTTGCAGTGCTCTTGATATTTGAGTTTGAAGGTTTTACAACCTTTGTGTTTACTTAGATGCACTATATCCTAGGTTTGTTTATTTCCTTCCACAATCTCTTATTACCCTGTAAATGTTACATTTATCTTTATTAACTTTCAGTATGTTGCTGTAAGTCACAAAGAAGGAAATAATTACAGCCTCCTTGAAATGTATTCGTTTTAAGGGCTTTTTTTCCCTTCCTGGTCAGTTCTGAGTTATCCGTCTGTAAAAACATTGGCCTTCTTTGTAAAGCAAGCAGTACAGAAGTGTAAAAATGGTGCCATTTATTATTATATAATTATTAAATCAAAGATATATCCTTGTATTTCTCATGTCATAAACATACAGATAAGTTAATGGATCAATATAACCTTCATTGTGAGTCTGCCACTAGTGCAACTATCTCTATTACCCAGATATAAGAAAAAATACCTATATCAACTCATCAAGAGCACAATCTTCCCACTATATCCTCAGAATCATTTACAAAGTTATTTATTGTCACATATGGCTCTTCATCTCCCAATATTAAGAAAGAAAATAAAAATAAGACTTGTCCTATGCTAACTTAACCTGTGTTAGTTTTCCTGTATAGATCCATATAAGCCGTAGACAGGCATTTTTGTAAATTCAACTTTCCAGTGAGATTTAAATTTAAAGATCCTAATGGTTTTTTATTTGAACTTGTCAGAGATGTCTAGAAGTGTTAGTTTTTCAACAATGAACTAAGAACTCAAAGTAACTAGTACATTCAAAAGAAGCTATGATCCTAATCTGAACTAAAGGGCTCAACTGAATAAAAATACCTTATGCTCGAGTAACTCAAGTTATGTGTGACTCCTTTCTTCCCCTCCCCCTTTATATGGAAGTCAGTCAGTTAGTTGCTGTATTTTAATAACGCAAAAGAGCTTTCTGTAAAAAGAGTAAGACTTACACTAATTATGGTCTGAACCATATCAGGCACATAGTTTTTTCAAAAAACCCTCCAAAACTAGCAATGGGGGGTTCTGAATTCAGGTCTTGATTCTACATAATAAATTAAGAGGAAAGAAATTACTCATAAGGACCACAACAGCAGAACAGCTGCCTGGAAGTCCCACTTGCTTCTTAGGCTGATGGCCTCTGTTTGAAACCAGCCTCTGAGTGAGAAGTGCAGACTGAACGACAGGAGCCACTGACCTCAGCTGCTGAAGTGAAGATCTTAATCCAGCGTTTAGAGCTCGGGGTCTTTCCCAGTGTCCTAGGAAATGATAACAGCGGGAACAGAAAGAACTGCATTTCAGAAAGCTGTTTGAAGTACCGTGGTACTACTGGCATTGTATAAAACAATAGCACAGCTTCTTCTGGAACACGTTAAAAGTATGTGAAACCCTGGCTGGTTTAGGGAATACAGATCTAGTGCTTCTGTTCTCCTTGTTTTGTAACACAAGGACAAGCAGTGATAACAAAGAGATGCAAATTCAAAACCAATCAAAGGAAAGCCTTTTTTTTTCTTCCTCATTTTGGATAATTAGGCTGTTGGTACGCACTATCATAATATTTCACTAAAGTCAGATTAAATCCAACAGATTACAAAGAGAAATCAGGTATTTGTATAGTACAAGAATCTCCAACATTACTATAGTTAACTTGAATTACTGCCAAAGAAGAAGGGGCCTGCATTTAGAATGTAAATCCTCACCTGGTATCACAAGGTTCTGTCTTCAGCAGAATCCTCAGACCCTGGTGGCTGCCTGAGATACAGTGCAGTGGTATCTGAACCACCACTGGTACAGTATGACAGTTATACTTTGCTACATTCCTACAACATCCCTCACCTTCAATCCTCATTGATTCACTTCTTTTTTTTTTTTTTTTTTTTTTTTTTTTTTTTTTTTTTTTTTAAATCAAAGCTGCAAAAAATACAACAAAACAAGAGGATTTTTGGTTTGGTTTTAAATTCCAAGGTTGTTTTTTGCTGTTGTTGTTGTTTCTTTTTTTCCTTCCAAAAATAACAAGAAGTGAATATTACAAAGCCTGACTTGCTATCGTAAAAGCAGGCAAAGCTCTTCCAGTCATAGCATCCACAGAAAACTTCTATACTGAAGACCTCCCACAAGTTATCAAAGACCATATTACGGAGATTTAAAACACTCTTCTCTCTTCATTAAAAGGAAGAACAGGTGTGACCACTGCAATCAGCAGAGATTGCAGGCTTTTCTGTCTTTCTTTTGCAACTGTGAAAACATTTTTGATCCTTGTTCTCTTTTCTAGAATGGCAGAAATTATTCTGTAGATCTCCTGACAATAATGCCTTCACAGGCACATGAGACTGCCTCCTATCTGTATATTTTTGGAACACTAACATTTAATGTGTTTATGTATTTCTCTATCAAAGCTGCTATTTATTTAATGCAGGAACTTATTGCATGTTAATTCTGTGCAGTTTTTTTACAACTTTCCCATATTCCAAAAGAGGAGCCATATACAAAGAGTACATTATGCAAGTGAACTAGACTTCTGTATTTTCTATCTGTGACTTTTTAAAGCAATCATTCCAAGACACACATGATCTGAAATGCAGTGATAAATGTTCAGCGTATTAAAGAAGTCTGATTTGTCCTTGGTTTCATAGTGTGCACAGTACTTACATTGCCTAGGTCTCCCTCAACTCTTCGCCAGCCCAGGAAGGGCAATCTATTCCAGCACTCACAGTGGCTCATGCCTATCTGTTCCCTGCACTCAGCGTCATGGGAAGGTGTAGCTCAGACCACACTAATCCCCCCACCAAAATCTTCCTAGAAGGTGGTCATGGAGGTGTCTGTGCCTCCACTTTCCCACCTCTCTGGACCCTAATCAAGAATGGGCAAATGAGAAGCAATCATATTTTGTGCATTCTTTAAAGATAAGAAATAGTCTATCTCATAATCTCCTCCTTTTGACTCAATATTAAATGCTTAATAAATACCTGGAATTAACCACGACAGGGATGAGATGAAACTCAACAGTTTCCCTTCAGGCAAAAAGCCGGCTACAAAATCTTCAAAGTTGGTTACCCTTCCAAGGTCTCTGAGTGCGAACAGTTGATGGGTATCCAGGAAAACAGAAGTGGTTGTGGGAACTGCATGTTGGAAGAGAACGAAGATAAATTAGTGTTGACGATCTGCATCGCTGAGATAGTAAAGGACACATTTTAAATCTAAGGAATGGTCATTTGGAGGTTTGTGACCTCTGCCTATAAATAAAATTACAGGCGCTCTCTTGAAAACAGGAACCATTGGAAAGGAGTTGGCCAAGAGGAAGAAAAGATTTAATAAGAGAAGCGTTATGAGGAAAAAGTAAACAGAGAGGGAAGCAGAGAAAATAAGGTATCAAAATAAAGAAAACAGACAATAGAAAATATTTGCACAAAGTAGAATACAAGTTTTAGAAACAGTGTGCATAGGTGACACTGAGAACATGAGGTGAAGAAAGAGGATGCCTATCTCATTTGGAGAATGATATTACTCTATTAAGAGAGAGGAAAACCTATTTTCTTTACACTGATGTGAAACACAAAAAAGCAAGTAATCCTCTGCCTCTGATTACCCCCTTCTGTGTGGATATTGCTCAGGTGCATAAGCACCCTGTTAACCAGGATATACTTGTCAGGCTGACCTGTTCAGCACAAGCCTCTTCTGGATGTATCATGTCACTGTCTCACCAACCTTCAAGACAGAACTGTTCAGAATTTCACCAAAACAGAAAAAGGGGAGAATAACAGTGACAACAGCCAGGCAACAGGAGGACCCCACTGAGGATGTTAGGATGCTGTGTCTGCTGCTTGCTGGGAGTCTGGATATTGCAACTCAAACATGGAAGGGACAAGTTCTTTTTCTTGTGCTATAGTGGTCACTTTGCTCTGAAGACCTGAGCAGCTCTTAGCTGCAGATTCCAGAAGGATGTGGCTCAGAAACAACCAGGCCCGTTGCTGAGCACCGTGATTTTTTTACAGCTTGTTCAAACCATCACAGAAGCAGGGGCAAAGCTTGCAGGGAGCAGGGGTAATTACTTTTACATTAAATATCTGGAAAAGATGTGGGCTATGGGCAGGAAGAAGGGACACCGGGGGAAGGAGGAGATGCAGGAAATGACAGAAGAAAAAGCCACTGAAAATAAATCCAGTGACTCATGGAAAGGTATGACATTGCAGCAAGACTAGAGACAAGACTAAGGGAGGAGGACCACACATCTACATCTTGCACATTTTGTTCTAATATGCTCTTTTGCCTTTATTTTTTTTTTTTTTTCCTGTTGCTTTTTTCATGCTGTCTGCAAAGTTTTGCAAAAGACTCCCACTGCCAAAGCCAACAAACACAACTGGGTACTGAGATGGTGCTTCTTATCTGTGGACCTTTTTTTTCTATTTTGTTCTTCTGAGATGGGCTGCTAAGGAAACAAGGTTCCCATGTAATTTCAGCAATGACAAGTGAATCAGTTCTTTTGCTTAAAAAAAAAAAAAAAAAAAAAAAAAACAACTCATTTTCATATTTCCATATTTAATTTTAGCACTTGCATGTACGTTTCTGTTATCTTTCAGCCACATGTTGCTATTTGTCTCTGTAGTGGAGGATTTCTTTTTTTCCTTTTTTTTTTTTTTTTATTTTTTTTTTTTTAATGTGGGCTATGTGAAGCCTGACTTGCATTTAAAAGATCCACAGGGGAAAAAAAACCAACAACCCTGTAGTCCTCACTGAGATACAGAGAGCTGGCATGCTGCATGCTTTGTGGGAGCACTCCATGCTACCATCTCAGATAGCAGGACACGTATGCCCAGCATCTTGCACTTACACACCAACAGCAGTGCTCAGTGCAGTGTCTTAGAGAAAATCAACAGACATGGGTGAGGAGGGGCTTGAAAAAAATGAACTACTGGTTGTTCCAAAAATTAGTCAGATTTGGCTAACAAAACACTGTTTTAACACTTGTCCAGCCACTATGCAACTTCCACAGAGGACAAACAGATGAAACATGGGTAGAAGGAGCATTCGGAGATTTATGAGACCATTTCAGATTATCTGATTGCAGTTAGACTTTTGTCTATGTTACTCACCCTTCAGCTATCCAACTTGCAATGAGAATCAAGCTCCTAAGGTATTTGGGTGCTTTTGAAAAGGTTACGTGCAGTCATAAGCAGGCAGTCAAGACTCAATGTTCAGTCAGCTTTAGTGAGGCAGCTCATTGCTGTGATACATCTTAACTCGGCTGCTGTTACTGGCAGACAAGGTTTCAGACAGACTCTGGTTATGATTTAATCTTGGTCTGCATGCTCAAACTCCTTCTGCAGCCAACACAGGGACTGTCTTGAACACAAGAGAGAGCAACTGCAATCAGTTTTCTGTTTGAACAACATTTGGGTTGTCATTTCATCAGTGGAGCACAGCCACTCACGTTCTGCTCTGATTTGCTCCCAGACTGTAAACACTTCTGGATTGTCCATGAAAAATGTACGCACTGCATTTGCTCTGCAAGTTTCTTTTCCTCAGAGGAGACGTTGCATCTAGCTCATTGCTGTTTCTGGAGCCATCATGGGGCTGCCAATCCCACCAGCATTCCTTCGCCCTGATAGGCAAGCTCTACCCTTACATTGGAAAAAAAGCAATTAAATGCGTGATTTATTTATTTTTCTCCCAGTGACAGATTTAGAGAGTGGTACTCAAGAAATACAACAGATTGTGGTGTGCATTCTCCTGGTGCATTCTCCGTCCCAATTCCCCTCCTAGTTTTCTTTCTCTCTGTAGTTACAAACCTTCCCCCCATGATGCCCGGACACCATCCATGTCTCCTGTTTGTAGTTCTCAGTGTCACTCACCTTTGCACTCCTCCTCTCTATTGCTGCATGTTGGCCAACTTTCTTTCATAGATTTTGTCAGGACAAGCTTTGACAGATCAGACTTCAATCTGTGCGATACCTTAACTACAGTACTGACTGCATTCATTCAGGTGAACAATACGTATAAGTAGCACAAATTTACCATCACATACAAAAGCGTATTGTCATAAAGCTATATTGTGGTTGACAAAGACATATTCCAAGCATTCATCCCATTAAATATGACAGATTTTCTGCTCCAAATACTCCATGAAGCTAGAAGCTTTCTGTCAACTGAGTGTGATAGAAAAGGGTCATGTGACGTTAGCTCACAACATGATTTGCCTTAATAAATACAATAACTTTCCTAAAATGTGTCACCTATCCTCTGCCCACCTAACATCAGCTGAAAAACTTCTTGGTTTTGCCACCATGACCAGCAGGCACCAGAACAATTCAGTGTCATGTCTCTCAATATCTTACAGCATGACCCCATTGAGATATTTGTGACAGAATATGACAATCTGGAAATATCACCCTAAACACTTAAGACATCTCTGCAAGCCTTTTGGGTACCATACAATCATGTATGAGACTCCACACATGCATACAATTATTCCATTCCCTTTGTGTAGGGATAGGTCCTCAGTTTTGCATAGTTTTACAGTGAGGTTCAGTTGTGGCAGAGCTGTGCATTACCTGGCATTTATTTGAACAGGGGGATGTGGAAGCTTAGGGCATGGCAGGACAAAAACATAACTCAGCAGAATATCTTCTGTTTTTGCAGTCAGTAAAGCTCAAGAAGACAGTGCTATGAGAAAATGAAACACAGCAGTTAGAACCCAAGGAGCAAAAAATTGATTATCCAGGGAGAAAAATAAAGAACCTGACAGAAGAGATACACAATGTGGATATTAAGATCTCTAGTTGCAGATTTATAACTTGATTGTTTTCCCCAGAGATGACAATGTTATGTACAAAGAAACAGATTCAGTTTGGTCAGTTTAGTTTCCAGTCAGTTTAGGATTCCATAGTCGATAATTTATACAAACTACACGCACTACCTTGCACTGGAACTGCCAAATTTTGAACTTAAATATTACAAGTAAAAGAGACATGAAAGTGAGTCTTTGGAGAAGTATTTGAAAAATTAGGAAAAATTAATAGCTTTCATGAAGTTTCTTCAGCATGTGAATCTACCTGCAATTATTTTTGAGTTTCCCTTATAAAAATTAAATAATCTAGAGTTACTAGATGACTATTTTATTAAAGCAGAAAGAGAAAAGTTTTGTTTTTTTTTTTTCCCAAAACTTAAGAGTTTAAAGGTTCAACTAGTCCATTTATATGAAAATCCTGAAATTTGACCAGAGATTACACACTTCTTTCCTGCACTTTCTTCACATCCTATGGAAAACGTGTCACTTTAATTCTGGAGCAGTTAACATAAAAGATCTTGCTTAAGAGAAGCTTTTCTTCTGCAAAAGATAATCTGCTTTCAAAGTTATAAGTTTGACAATCAAGTGGTCTAATTGATTGAACATTTACAAATACTTCATAATTAAATTTGTGCCAAACTATGTGAAAAAGATTAATGTTCCACTTCCCCAAACTGTTTCTCCCTCATTTTTTTTTTTTGTGTGTGTGCATGTGTGAACTGAATCTTTGGAAACTCCTTCCAGTCGATGCATCATTGAGGTGGTTGAACACATTGCATTATGGCAGTCTGTCACATCAGTGTTTCACCCTGAGATACCGGACTTGACACACTGGGAAAGAAAGTTAGACAATCCAAAATCCGAGGAGTCATGTTGCTTTTGAAACTCAAAGACAGAATTTTGATCTATTTACCTCCGATTGTAGCAAGAAAGAAGAAGTTTAAGTAATTATAGTATAACTTTTGAAACATTAAGAAGAAGTTCCCGTAAATAATAAGGTCTTACTGGTCCTGCATGTTGTTGGAAGTAACATGCTCTGTAAACAACACTTTCTATTTTGCTGAACCATTCTAAGTAGTTATGGCGACACAATACAGGGGATAGAGTCTGACACACCGGCAAACAGAATATGGCACTGCAGTACTTGTATGTAATAATGCCTTAAATAGAAGTAGTTCCAATGCTTTCACTACCACATGAACTTTTACCTCGTGCCGTGGTATTGATTGAAATTTTGCCTCCAGACAACCTTCCTCGGACAGTGTTTCATTCAACTGACACTAGACCTAGTAAATGAAAATTTGTAGTAGTTTTGGGGTTCCATCTTGTATTTCCAGAAGAAGAATTGCAAGTTTATTGAAATACAAAGCTTAACTTGTGGAGTTGTGCAGAATGTTCATACTGTTATTTTTAACCAGAATGTATAGCACACCTTTGTGGCGATTTTATCACACACACAAAAAATAATTGCCAAGATCACAAACAACAGTGTTCCAGTGTTGCAGTGCAAGAGGGTTAGGAACAGGACCTGGAAATTCTAGTTTTTTAGCTTTAATCAGCATACAATAATGCGGATAAGTAATTAATATGGAAACAAGGGTGAAGATGGATTGCCACAGTTTGGAGGAAAAGAGTGCCATCTGGACAATATTGCCAGCTCAAGATTATATGCAAGTCTGTTATTTAGTTTTTGTTTTCAACAACGGAGAATACGTGATATATTGAGTCTAACAACAAAAAGCCAATGTTCATAAACCTTAATATCAAATGATGTTTGAAAACAAGACACTAGCTTTTATATATGCATTGCACATTGATGTTTCTATTACTTGTATTATTTAAAGTTTTTTCAAAATGAAAGTTATAACTTTAAGCTTATGGGTTAATAGCAGCATTTGTTGAAAATTCTAAAATTTGCTCTACTTTGGCAAGCTTTTGTAGAGCTTTTGTGCAAGGAATGAGGAGTATTATAATAATGTTAAATCTCCAGTGGATTCCTCCATGGATTCTCTTTATTTGAATTCTCTATGGCATCCTAGATCCAAGTCTCATGTCAGATCCTTTTCTCCTTTTTATCTCAGAATTACCAGTAAATGACCCTTACTGGTAACATTTCTCTTATGATAAAGTACTGCTTCTTACAATGTCCATCGCAGATCTCCTGATTTTATTCTAAGTGTACGAGGTCTCAGAGTGTCCTCTCAGATTCACACAACTATAGCAAGCAACTTCAAAATTAACCACACAACCAACCCCAAACTGCTCAAAGTGTACAAATTTCTCATTATAAATAAAAGAATCAAAACCATTTGAATGCTGTAGGGCCATGACAATTTTTTAGCATAACATGCATTAACAATTTTTTCAGAGGGCTCTATTTCAGCCATGCCTTTTTATCTGCCTTCCACCTTCCATCATATCTTCCATGTGCATGAAGAAACCATCACTACCAGAAGAGCAATAAATGACAAATGATGGAAGAGTTATCACATTTATCCAGAAGTGAATGAGGTGCTAAATTAACACCAAACGCACAGCTGAAAGTTCTTCCTCAGACTTTGCTATGGGCTCATCCTTACTCATTACTTACTCATCCTAATTAATACAATCTTTTATGAGCTTCCATGAAGTTAAATATACTTTTATTATCCATTTGATCTTGGTTCAATTCCCAACCCACTACAGACTAAGGCCTAAGTCTTTGTAATATAAGGAACTTAATTCTAGTTTGTAATTAATTATTGCAGTTTGAATGAAGTTCCAGGGGAAAAAAAGTACTTATTTTTCCACAGCAATTTACACTCATGCTTGAGTACTGACCAATTTGTGTTGAACAGAACAGCAGAAATACAAATACCTTGGAGTGCAGCATGGAGCAGCTCTAGGGCTGCTTAGGGTACATACTTCTCCCTACAAGACCAGGAGAGGCTGAATGTTTCACAAGTCAGCAGGCACACTGCATACATCCTTGTTAATGTAGAGATGTTCCCCGTAAGCTAAAATGCAGCAGATTCATGCATGTGGGGCTTCATTCCTTAATGGAGACACAGTCCTTGTCCAAATCACATCGTCTCAGTAAAACAGCACAAGTTTCTTTGCCAAATTGTCTCGTAAGACCACAGTGAGATCTGGATTTACCCACTGCCACAGGGTTTAATGACATTAAGGGCAGCACTGAATTACATCTCTACTTGTAATTTCCATCTGATAAAGGGCCAGGAAATGCAAAAGACTGAATACATATACACAACACTGGTAAACGGTCCAACACAGTGAGCCATAGCATGTAGTATTTAACTCTCACTCAACACAACTCATGCTACTTTACTGAGGCATTCAGAAAGGGATGTTACTACAAAGCTACAGAACATTACAGAACAAATAAATAAAAATTGAAGTACTTTGAGATTAACTTTCACAAAATCTGTTGCTAAAGGGATCCCATTAGGCCATTACTCCCACAACTCTTAGCACGGACTCAAAATCATGACTGCAAATAACTACAGGAGAACTAGAGGAATGGCTTCAAAACTTTGTGTTTCGCAAAATAAATGAAAACTTAATAGAGCTCAATTTGCAAAATACATGCCAATTTTACAATTGTGGCATAAAGAGCTGCAGTTCAAACAAACGATCGTCAACATGGCTAAAAGTTTATCTAAACTGGACAACACAGTCATAAAAAAAAATAAGAATCAGTGAAAGTGAGAGGTAAGGGATGGCTGCAGAACAATAGCACCATTTTCAAATTACAAAAATAGAGCCTTGACTTATAATAGAAACCAGAGCTAAAAGTTGAATGCCAGCTATTTTTTTTGTTTTGTTTTGAGCTTTCATGTTGACCTCTGCTCTACACAAACTTAAATCTGTTTTACATCAGAAGCTGCAGGGACATGGGAATACATGGGAAAAGAATATGTCTGGCAGCTTAGAGAGGACCAGCCAGATTTCCTGAGCTCCAGTGGGATTGGTGACATAACTAAAAAGCAACAAACAGCAGGTGAGAGGAAGGATTTAAATATAAATAAGAACACTTTGAAGCCATAGGGTTTTATTGATCACATTCACATTTTTTAGAAAAATATGTAACTAAGTAGGAATCCAAAACCAAGATACCAAGAAAGGAAAAATATATATACTAGAGAAAAGTGAAAGTATGGAATAATGTTGATAAATACTCTCTGGCCTAAAAATAAAATAAAATAAAATAAAATAATTTTAAAAAATCATCTAAATGCCCTATTTTCTTTAATTAAAAATACCTGAATTATTTAAGGATTTCTGACTGAATTAAAAATTGAAGACACATCAAGATCTGACGAGTGATGTGATTAGTGGTTTACACAGTCATTAAGATTTGCCTGCCCATTTGGACCCAAACTCAGCCTCTAATTAGAAAAACTATCAGAAATTCAGTCCCACAAACTCAGTATATACACACTACATGGTTAGTAGTATGGTTAAAAATATTAATTTGCAGAATTCACCCTTTTTTAAAAGATCAAAGCTCACTTTTTTTTTTTTTTTTTTTTTTTTTAAAGCATTCAATACATACAAAGAGACTACAACCAATTAAATGGCCATGGTTTAACAGTTAAGATTTGCTGTCCTACTAAAGGTGCTGTTCACGCTCTGTCTGTAGGATCAGAGTTCAAATAGCAGTGCATTCAATCTGGAAAAAAGTGGTGGTTACAATAGCCTAGTAATAACAGTTGCAGATAATAATCTGAAAAGCTGAAACCACTGAAACATGATGGTTTGCAGTTAGAAAATATTTGTGTGTTTTACCAGAAAGTAACCCATTACCCTGCCAACAGGGAAAAATAAAAATCCAGTGGGAAGACGCAAAATTAGATCAGAGCTCCCTTAAATAGGAGGAAATCCAGTCTCGCTGAACACAGATGTGATCATTCAGATGACATTTCTATCAGTTCATTCATTTAAAACTCAATTTAATGCTACGTTAGAATTTTCCCTTATCAAACACCAGTGTGTATGTGCAAACTGGCTTGGAGGAGCAGGCCCATTAGAAGGTCCTCTATAGGGAACCCACAATCATGTGTTGCAAGCAGAAGCACAGATTCATCCCCTTAACTTTAGGCAGATAGCTGCAGTTATGAAGGCTGTAAAAGAGTCTTACCAGCTCATCGAAGATGTCCAGTTTGCCACTTACAGTGCCCAATAGTGGATGCCTGCGTTAGTGCAGGAAAGAAACAAACATTTGGTGATTTTTCCCCGGGAAACTCTTCCATCCTCCAAAGATCTGCATTGTAGAGAGTTCCAATTGGCAGTTTTTGGAAGATTTGTCTTCCGTGAACTTCTCCCATTAATGGTCAGTACCTCACAGCACGTGAGGACATCACAGAGTAACAACCTATCAGTGGGAAATTATTATCTCTCTTAACAGCAAAAGCATGGTGTGGAGTTTGTGGCACACTGTGGTCTACTCTGAGTCTGCAAATGCTGCCCTCGTTAAACATATGCCTTTGGTACCAGAAGAAAACAGTAGGCACTTCTCCCTCTCCACTGCAGTCATGGTGCTTGAAATGTTTCTTAAGCAACAAGGGTACATCTTCCAATCCCAATTTCCCAGGCTGAAGAATTTGCCTTTTGGCCTATCTGGCCGTTCCTTGTGTAAAGGATGCGAAATCAGAACCCCATGCATCCAGGTTTGCTCTTCTGCTGATCTTCCAAAGAAGAGATGGGAGAAGGTTCAGATATCTTCACCTCATATTTTAAGATTCACCTGCTACAGGCTGAATTATTCTCTGAACATTTCTGGTGGCTTGCTTTCTTTTTTTTTTTTTCTTCTAGAGAAGAGTGAGCCTTTGTGGCTCTTCTGCTTATTAAGACCTAATTTAGATGCCAAGTTGGTGTTTTGAAGATGCCAGAATTATATCAAATTTTACTAAATTTATCAGGTGAAGGTTGGAGTATTTCTGGTTAGCATGAGAGAAAAAGTTATGCTATTAATGGCTCCAATTTGACAGTAGTTTCTTTTCAATACATGAAATGAGAAAAATGAGAGCCAGTTCATTACAAAAATAGTGGAAGTTATAATAAGGCCAATGTAGGTTGAATGTGTATGTGAGGAATGAAATGTATGAAAATGCAACATCAAAGAAAGATGAGCAGGGAATGGAGTGCAGAGAAACATGTAATGAGCCTAGTCAGAGTAACGTCCAAGATAATTGGTTAAGGATTACAGCACTAGGGAACTGGTACCTTACAACAGAAGTAGAAAATAGACTGAAAAGAATGAGACCCTGTCAATCTATAATCACGTTATAAGGACCAGAATCATCTCTCCAGTAGAAGCTGAGGCTCTCACAGGTGTAGCATTGAATGTCTCACTTCCAATAGCTCAGGAGATTTTAAATAGACAGACCTGACTCATGCTTTGCCCGCAGGTTCCTTCTAAATATTTTTCATATTAATTCTGGGGCTACAGAGAATCTAATAACCCATCAGTGTGAAGTTATTAACTCTTTTAATGGCAAAGGCATGGCACAGACTTTGTGGCCCAGTAAAAATTCTTGCTGTTTGTGCAGTGTTAAATAAGTCAGTTGATCAATGGTGCTCTGATGATTTATTAACATCGTGCTGCCAATGAGAACTCATGCTGCAACTTAAGATGGATCAAATTTTACTTTAAAATATTAAGGTGCCATACCTATAAAGGACTTGTAGAAACAACTGTGTATTTATCATATATTAACATAGCAAAATACAACTGAATAACAAGGAAAGCATCCCTTTCATCTGTTTAAAGCAATGCCAACAGCATTAATAGCAAACGTTTGTGTTTTATAATGTTGTCATGCAATTCCATAAAAATGGCTTGATATTCCAGTGTCAGAATTGATACTTATGTTATGTATTAACTATATTTATCTCGCAAAAAGAGGGGGGAAAAAAGCTCTAAATGTAATTTTACTTGGATGTGAGTACACTGCTTTCATATTTCAATGAAAAAAATCCACATGGCATGAATTTCTCACTGAAAAAAATTGAGTATTATTAAAACTGATGAAACAAAACACAGCAAAAAGAATTTTTCTTCTCTCACAAAAGGTTCACAATGCCACATTGCTCTGGTTGGTATCATTTCTAAAATTTGATTTATGATTTCTGCCTCATTGAGGGTGACACTGCTTGGTACAGATTTATTTAGCAGCTGTCTGCTAAGCACAATACTGTGGTTCTCCTTTCTTTTTATACATACATATATAGGCAGCACTGCAGGGGAAGCTGGTGCATAAACAATTGCCAGGCACCAAAAGTCATATGGCATGCAAAGCAGAGCATATATTGTGAGGATTTAAGTATTTGCACTGCCATTAACTGCTGTTTATTTTACAGTTCAGACCCTTTAAAAATCTGCTTATGGTAGAGAAAATTCTATGAGGATTTCAGTGCCATATTAAGAGTTATAATATTTATTACTACACTTTGGACTTACCAGACTTTCATCTGAGATGTGTACTGTTTAATAAAGATGGTTAAGTACTATCTCCCCTATTTCACTGATTAAGGATCTGAACCACAGACTGAACACCTTCTGACACAACCAGAAGAAAGATCTAGTTGGCAAATAGTGCAGACCAGCAGAAGTAATTCTACAAAGCAGTACAATTGACACTGACGGTTGGAAATCTACATTATGAGCATTGGAATATATATATACATATACACACACACACACACACACACACACACACACACACACAGGTTGCTCTGAAAGTACTGCCTCCTATTTATTTCCATGAAAACGACAATAGCTACAAAGAGAACAGCAACATTATTTGATGAGTAAATTCTCAGATACAAAACACTATTTATCAGCATAGTCATCACCATTAACTGCATTTTTGCCAGCAACTAACAAGAACCTGAATGTGCACTCATAACAAATACGTACTACTGGAGGTGACTCAGTCACCACTGCTGAAAGGCACCACCCACCACCTCACTGTGCTTACACCACTGTTTGGTTTCCATAAACATTCAGCAAATATTGATGAATGTCAGCCATTTTTTTCCACATGGAGGAACTCAAGGACACATCTTTGCTCCGTATGCACTTCCATGTCTGAGACTATTCTGCTGCTGGCTGTCACACGGCAGCAACATGTAGCTGGACATTGGTGGGAAGGTTCAGCCTCTACTGCCATACCACCAATATCCACTTCTGATGTTGTGGGCCAACCAAAAAATAAAAATAGGAGGCATTGTTTACAGTGTTTTGACTTGAGGGACTGTCAACAAACCATGTGAACAAAGCACACCTGAGACATTCCCCTGCTGAGGGCTCTGGCCCAGCCAATGCCTAAGTCTAATACAGACCATGAGATGTCTGGCCCTAGGCACTGTCACAATGGCCCAGAATTTCGAAGGCCCGCAGAAAAGATAATGAGTGACTTTCACAGGTTTGCATGTGCACATGGGGCTTTTTATACAGAGCTCCTTTCCTGAGTAGGTTAAGGATTCCAATACTATGTAGATGTAGCTGTTGAGGCATTTTAAAAATCAAAGAATACACAAGTATCACTTAAAAATTGAAGAGGATTTAGGACCAATTTTTAGTCCCTTATGCAACCAATTGCTACCTTGTACCTAATAAAATATAGTAGAGAATTCAAGTTGATCTGCAGGCATTATAACTCGTCCTTCAAATCTAACTAAATACAAAAAGTGATAAATTATAGCAAGTGATCCTTGCTTTTTAACTGGCATTCCAAGTCCATTTGCCTTTCTAATGCATTTTGAAAAAGATAAATGCTCAACACTTAAGCTGCACATAAGCTTCTTGCTCCTTTATGTTATTTCCTATAAATATAAATGCTTTTGGTCATGCGATTTGATCTTTGAGTACATGGTACAATAAATCTAGTCACAATTCATTTCCCTTAAAAACAAACACGACCTTTTTAAAAAAAAAAAATCCAGGGCAAAAGGGTTCTTTCTTAACACATAAATACCTAATAATCTGAACAGACCACTTAGCCCCAAAGTAAAAGTCACGTACTAAATAGATACGTGCTTTCCACACCAGACAGCAAAAAAGTTTTCATGCAGGAAAGTCTGTGAAGATTGAGCCAATCTCTTGTCAGCTCACATGTCATGCCAGCTTTACCTGTTACTCTGTATTGATTGCAGGCAAATTTGATTGTAATTTTCTGTAGAAGACCCCAATGTTAAACCATCCTTGCCTTACGTATACCACAGGAAAAGTCTCCGGTCCACTGGCTTTCTTTTTTTTTTTGTATATGCACAGAGATGCTACAGTACTAGCATATATACTATGGAGCCACCTCACCACAGGAAATTCCTTAAATTGTAACCAGCACCTACCTATTTTATCCTCCAGCTGACACAAGCACTTTGAGTTTAGCCACTGTCACCTGTCTACTGCTGTTTTGACTGTTAAATATATTGAACGTATTAACACCAGCTGCATTCTAAGCACTAAAAGCATGTAGAGAGATGTTTACTTTCCATACATAATAGTGTTTAGGATAAAAATAAGTCAAAGAAAAATTCAGAATGAAAAAGAGAAGAAAGGATTTTCATGAACAGGATCAAGTAAGTAATGTATAAAGGAATGTCTGTATTCTGTTATGATTACTTACTCTATTTTGATCTCACATCCTCTGCTTCACCCTGGAAACATTCTCTGGCTCTAATTGAAGTTTCCAAAATATAGTCTTCATCAACATCAATTCAACACATCATCATCTCAAACAAGGTGATAAAGTTGGTATTTATATCTATCAGGGGACTGACTACAGATGATGACAACAACCATCTCAAAAGGTATAATTCTCTGCCACAGTATGTATCAGTATTTTTCTTAATTATTTCTGACATTTTATCTATTACTCCAAGGACTTTTTCAGAGGGTGGAAATAAAAGGGAAAAATGGTTTTTGTGCCACAGATGAAGAAATACATCTTCTGTAAGTAATTCCCAGAAGAAATCTTGGAAATCTTATGGGGTCAGGAAATAGGTAAGAAAATAACATTTGTCACCCTTGCTGAATTGGGCATCTAAACTTAGAGTAGCACCAGTGACTTATCTGCCACTCCTTAGGCAAGAAGAAAAGTGAGAATACAGAAGTGTATGGGGGAAAAAGAGCCCCATGAATATTTCCCAGTCAACCGGAAACCTGTCTAAAGATTTTGTTCTTCCAGCTGCTTATATCCTGTTTTCCCACAGCTGATGTCCTTTCACTTCTGTTATTATAAATTACAGCAAAAGTAAAGAACCATACAGTTTAAGTTATAGCAACTACATGAGTGCATCAAGTTTAGGACCAGCAAATAATGACTGAGAGTGGCCAGGAGAAAAACTTTCAAGTTAATGTGCTGCACAGATGCGATAAGAGTGGCCAATTATCAACATCTACAGAGAATACTAAGATAATTCACTGGTAGGCAGCCCACAAAACCAAAAAGATACCCTCAAAAAAGGACTTGAAAAAGCTTGTTACAAGTCACTTCTTCTGACATGAGTCTGATGCAGAATGGACAACTGAGTTGTGAAGAACAACTTGTCACAGAGCCCTAGAGAAATTTCAAGCACAGTTGGCTGCCCAGCTTAATGACATTGTTATTAAACTCAGTATAAATAAAACAGGCCATAGCAGACTCGATCTCAATGTTCTTATCTTAAAAACTTGAAAACACTGCAGCTGTCCCAGAGCACTATACAAAAAACTCACCTGGTTTTTCCAGCCTTGGAACTAGTTTCTGTACGAACAGTCTTCTCTCACCCTCTGAATCTTCCAGTATCCTGTGTTGATGACCTACCAGAATGAATATAATGATCAAAACATGAGTTTCATGGAGTTATTCACAGAGGGCCTGTTTTATCTTGTATCACACGGACACAAATTAAGCTAACGGCACTACATGGAAGCTTCTAAGTTCAGAAATAGGTACATACTAGGAACATGTCAATTATTCAGTAATTAACAGAATGAAACATTAACTTTCAGATATGTGTTAGTCAGGTGGTTTGTCCTTATTGTACACTCAATGAGAAATGAAAAATGCCTTTTTTTCCCCTTTCTTCTAGCGTTGGCTACATGGTGGCCTGCCTTTAAGAAGGCATTTACTGCCTACCTCTGAGAGATAGAAGAGGAAGGGTGAATGATTTTCATGCTCTGGCACTCATTGTAGACTGTTTAATTTGTCAGGACTACTAGGCCATGGTTTTGTGCTTTGACAGGTTTTTGTTATTCCTGCTAATCCCATTTCTGTTGTGTAATGTGCGTGGCAGCATCTGGTGACAACAGAATAGAACACCTAATTGTGAATGAATACAGAGCGCCCTGTTCTGCCACATTGCCTGTTGCACTATTTTTGCATTTTTATGGCTGAGGGTGGGCTTCCAGGAGCTGCAAAGCAGACAGCCCATCGTTGTAATCAAATTTGCCATTTGCATGTGTGTGTTCTCAGCAGCCTTCTTATTTCTATAGCCCCCAGGATTCCCTGAGTTTGGCTTTCTGGCTCCCTCTTCTGAGTGGAAAGGATGATCGTACGTATTTAGTAAACAATTGCTCTTTACAGTTAAGTCACAAAGTGAAACTGATGGCTTTAATTGCATTTAAGTGTCATTAGAGCGAGCAGAAGTGAGGTGGGTCAATGCAGTACCTGAATGATGTCTGCTGCTCCCACCCATAGCATGGCTTCATTCACTTGATAGACGTGAGCACTCCTCACTACCTGAGCATCTATTTTTCCAGTCCACCTTGTTCAGATCTTCCAGATCCTATTCCTCTTCACCACTCAATGTGTACAGGGTGTAGAGAGCAAGTAAAGGAGCTATGGGCTGTGCTCAGTGTTGCTCATGTAGACACACTTAGCAATAGGTAGAGTAATAGTATAATGACTATAAATGCTCCCAAAACGTTAAGACTAGGATATCTGTTTTTAAACAGTGGTCTGGCAAATTTCAGAGGAAAGGGTTCAGTTCAATACCTTTAAATCTTCCTGACAGCAGATTACTGAAATAATCAAATTCTTAGACAAATTCTTTCCTGGTAGAATACTGATGAGATGGTTCCATTTCTCTATGACCAAAACTGGCTCCAGCTAATGTTGTTATTATAGCATGATGCACTCAGAATGAAAAGTGTTGAAAAACATTCTTTTGGAAGAAGATTGGATGATGGTTGACAAGTGCTGCGATACGGCTACCCAAAATACCCATAGATCAGAGCAGTATTGAATTTGACAAAATGGACCAAGGCTATTATTTTGTAGAACACAAATATTTTTAATAGAACTATTAGCCTTCCAGTCTAGAGGTTTTCATATATTTTCAGCTTAGATTATTGTCAGTTACAAGCATAAGTATTTCATAATAACACCAATAAAATTCACTGCCAATATCAATCTTCCAGAAACTGTCAAAAGATTAATTAAGACAAAGCTATAAAGACTCAGAGATGCAAAGTATAGAAATGACAACTTCAAAGACAAAAACTTTAAGAAGCCTGCCCAGAATTACCAATTAAAATGCAGGATTGAATTTTCTTCTGTAACACTTAGCACAATTTTTCTCCCAGTAAACTACACAGCTCTTCTGTGTTTACCACAATAACACAGAATCAAAACATGAAGCCTGTTAGATGTGGAAACCAAAAAAGATCTGAAGCTGGTACAAAATTTAACACATCACTCAGATATTTCTCTAACTCCTCTGTATTATAAGATGCCGAAGTTTAAAAGAGGTGGTCAAACAGTAACAGTGAATATGAAAGCTTCAGTTTCAGGACTGAAGCATGAAGCAGCATACAACCCACAAATGAAACTAAGATCTCGTCTTATGCTTTCTCGTATCTGCTTCAGTTCAATTCTGAAATGAGTTCTAAGAAAAAATAAGATACTGTGAAAGCAAAAATATTTATGTACGCTATGCATACAAAACAGACAACCAAGGGAGAAATGTTCCTCCTTATCAAAGACTTGTATTAGATGTATCCTTCTTCTAAGCATCTATGGACAAATCCCCCCGGAAAAAATGCCTTTAATCAACTATGGAAGCTGTTACTCGTTATCATCATCTGTTTATAATCAATGAGAACAGTTGGGTGCTCAGCACTCTTGAAAACTGAACCAATTATTTAGGTCACTAGTTTTTAACCTTTTTTCTATCTGTGGGCTCTTATGCATTTTCCAGTGGACACAAGGTGCTGTTAGAAATGGTGCTTGCATAGATAGATGTCACTTTATTTGGCACTTACAACAAACTGTCTAGTAGTTATCTCTTCCCCTTTCATGCTCTTATGAAAATACTCTCAGTCTCCAAGTTGGAGAAAAATGCCACATTAATCAAATAAAGCCATTTTCAGCTGAATTAAAAAAAAAGAGTACCTGAATCCAACTATTTTTAAGAACCTTGGTATGATATGCAAATAATATCTCTTTAGTTTGTGTCTAAAGTCTATGCTATGGTGATTACAACACAGGAAGAATGCAGTTCTGCAGACACTGTCCTTGCTGGCACAAGCAGCTGCTACTGTGTCCTCCTGATCATTCTCATTACAATCAATGAACTGTTCTGTGGGATCATTCCTGTAAAAACTACTTTTCTGACTCAAATAGCATTATTCATGCTATAACACTCCTGATAATTTTGAATATGGTTTCAAACAGAGAAAGAAAGGGAAGAGTGCAGGAAAGCAAGGGACTGCACAAATACACTATGTTGGTCCTAAGAGTATAAAATAAAAGGTGCCAACTATAACTAATGTGTGACTTCACATTTCTGTTTGTGTGTTAGAACAAATGAGGGACAGATTGGGTCTGCCACAGGAAGGAGCACTGGCTGAGACCTAGCCACAGCAAATTTCTGGTGTCCCACCTAAAGGAACCTTCCACCATCACTAGTGACCAGTAGCTGTAGAAACTGCTCCTGACACACGTCACAGGCAAGGATCATTATGCTTACAAACAGTCCTGTGTCAAATGAGAATTGCTACAGTGATCACTAACAATCACAGACTGAACAGAAAGCTGTTTGCAAGACTTCAGAATATTTCTAACGACATTTTACTGCTTGTTATAATAATAATTATTACTGGAATATATTTTACTGTCTCTCCACTAAACTACTGCATTGCAGCCACTGTTCCTAACACAGACCAAATCACATTTAACAGAGCAGACTCTTAATTTTCCAAGTCTGTTCACCTTTGGCCTCAGCTCCAGCAACCAAGAAGTGTATCTGCATCAGCTCTGTGGAGGCTGTGGTAATCCCTGGCACAAACCCCCTGGGAAATGCTTTGCACCAACAAACTCATCTCACATGTTGGAAGCTGCCAAACTACAGATGGAATACTTCAGCAAAGTAGTGGCTGAAAAGTTCCTAAAATAAAAGCAGCAGGGGAAGAGGGGAAGACCTCTCCTGGTTTTGATGAAAAAAATCTTTAGTCCTGACTACTGTATTTAAATTAAATCTATTTGCTTTTCACACAGTTCGAATGGATGCTTTTTAATTATTGCTAATTGTTTAAGATATTGTTGTATGCCCCTGATGATTTAAACAGAATAAATTTCATTCCTTCAAAATCTCTTTCAGCTACAGGCAATATAGTAAGAAGCCCCATAGGTATGGCAGTAAAAATAACCATAAAGACATAAGCATTTAAATGAGGAAAGCATAGAATACTTCCCACTAGACCAAAAAAAAAAAAAAAAAAAAAAAGGAAAGAAAAGAAAGAAAGAAAAGAAAGAAAGAAAAAAACTATGTGTTTTGGAGACACAAGAACCAAACCATGAAACACACAGTTGAAACATTTAGGATGACTATGAAAAAGGTCTATGTTCACTTGTTAAGGAATGCGCTAAGGCAGACTAAAGCATGTGAATGGCCCTTTCACAGGTCACAGATTCTATTCAGTTCTTGGACATTGTTATTATCCTACAGAAATAGATGGGCCTCATTAATATTCTGAACATACCTGAGAGAACATTCTTAAGGAAATCATCCTCTGGTGGTTTTGGGTTTGTTGTGTTTTGGGCTTTTGTTTTTTGTTGGGGTTTCTTGGGTGTTACGTGCTTTTTGCTTTTGCTTTTAACCAGCAGTAGGTGTTACAAATAGTGTCTGGTTAATAAAGTATAAGCATAATTTTGGTGTTAAAAGTTTAATAAAGAGTCTGCTTCTGCATATATTTGTTTATGCAAAAATTCAGATTATTATTTTTAATTTTTTATTTCAGTAAACAATTTTGCTATGTAGATTAAAGCTGAACTGCAGTCATGTTGCAAGCAATTATATTCTTGGCACCTTTCTGAACATAATATAACAATTACCACAGCAACTGAATTTTTATCATAGCACTCCAAGCATGCAGCAGGTT
Source organism: Lagopus leucura (assembly GCF_019238085.1). NCBI lineage: Eukaryota > Metazoa > Chordata > Aves > Galliformes > Phasianidae > Lagopus > Lagopus leucura. Next base: position 3,692,925 of record NW_024962274.1, on the reverse strand, counting down.
AATATCAGTGTTCAGCGACTTCAGATAATATTTCTAAGATGTTAATGTTTAGCCAATTTCAAATGTAGCAAACAGCTTCTGATACGAACTGAGTTGTGCGCTTTTAAGATAATGTGGTTACACAGGCCCTGATCTTATATAGAGTTGGACTTATGTCCCCCTTACAAAATGCGGGTAATGCTTGACAGGAGCCGAGCAAATCAGTATGCAGCACCAGCTCTATGGCAAGATGAGCTGTGATGGCAAAGTTAAATTTTTAAGGAACGTGACTCACTACAGAATGGGGTTAGGATCCCATCTCTGCTATGGTATCTCATACAGCTTGTCTGTTTACATCATCAGTTTTGGAATGCATGAACTATCACTGAGTGTTTGCTCAGAACCCACCGCTGTCCTGAAATGATGTTGTTACTAACCTGATCTACACTGGACTTTAAAGATATGCAGTTTGGTTTCAATTGTGTGACTCCTGCTGAGCGAACTCAAAAAGAAATAACCTCATTTTTTGAAGCTTGGTTCTTCTCCCTGCTGGCCCTCATGGGAGTTTTGCTGTTGCCTTCACAGAGAGTAGAAGCAGGCCCAGAAAATGGGTAATCGCCCTCAGTCATCTAACCTGTGCCACCATGCTTTGGATGCAGGACACTGATTTGATACAGCTACTTGATGTTCTTATCTTAAGACAAGATGTCTGGATGGCATACAAATATAGATAAAAGTAGATGACTAATTATCACATCTATTCTTAAGGCATGCATGAGGGAGGCAGTAAAGAGAAGGGGAAGTTTGTGGCTTACTCCCACACATAAATCCTCTGTGTGTCAGTGGGTGAATAGACACTACTTAAATCTATTGTGCAAAACTGATGTAGAACAATAATTAGCTGAAGCAGAGAAGAAACTATGCTAGAAAGGCAAATATCAAAATATCTCTCTACTAAAATATTTGCAGGTAGTCATGTAATTCAGACACATAGCACGCCCAGAAACAGTGTCAAGTGTTTTGTACTCAAACCTTAATATGGCATGTGGAAAAAAAATCCCATTGAAATAAATAGACCTATTCATTTCAGAGACAGCGAAAAAGAGACGAACTTTCTTTGTCTTGACACTTTAAAGCCCCTTGATAGCATTTTCCTTTTTTATTGTCTTTTAGATATAGATGCCCCTCTGCTTAAGTATCACCAAAGCTACTAGTAACAAATACCTAAATATATAACAGATGCATAAGTGCATCTTGGGATAAATACATTATGGACAATTAACTGTCATCATACCCCTCAATTACATTTTCACCCGCTCCTGTAGTGTACACCTGTGGCTTGTTAGTAATGCAGTAAGTGTTGTAAAGCAACTCTAAGGTTCAAAGGTAGCTCTGCAAAAATCTGTTTTCCTCTTTTCTTAAATGTGCACTACATAAATGCAGAAACAGAGAAACAAACACAAGAGAAAAAGATACCATCTCTTCTTTTACCAGCTGACACTGCTGATCAAGTGGAAATTTAGAATTTTCCTGCTATGTCACATAGGAAAGAAGCTTTGTGTGAAGTCTTGAGCCTGATTCTAATTTCACTAGGGTAGAAATTAACCTAGAGAAGCAGCAAGTGAAAATCACTCCTAACATTATTTCCTTTCTCGGTTGTGCAGGGTAATGTAATAATCATAACAGCATTTGAGAAAATTTTGTAACGCGCATCATTTCTGGTCAAAAGCAAAAGAAGTTGCTGGAAGCACAACTAAAACTGATACATATCTAGGCTACAGTATAATTAAGTCTACAGCTCTGCAAAATTGGTATTCGTATAAGTTAAAGTAGCTATTGGATATTCTTACTATAATCACACTTAAATCCATAATAGTTTCTGGAAGGATTATTTGTTATTAAATATGTGAGTGGTGTAATTCAGTAAGCTCTGTATATGACATTGATGGAGTGCCTGCAAAGAAAAATTTTAAACAAAAATATACTATACAAATGGTCTTATAATTGTAGCTAGAGGCAAATCCAGAACAGAAATACCCCTCTCAGGTGATATCCCAGTGGCATTAACACATTTATGATCCTGATATACTTTATGTTTTATATAACTTTTTTTTTTTTTTTAGTTCTATACCCCCTGACTTACTACCTCCTTTAGCACCTCTGGATTTCTGCATTACTTATTTGGGAAAGAAAACAAAGTAAGTGAGAGGCTTTTCTGAGCTTCAGCATGAGAGATGGAGTGATCTTTGTAAAAATCCACAGATTCTGGCATTCCCATCACTTTCCCAGTATACAAGGAATCCCATCATCCAGAGCCTCACATGCTGGAGTCCAGATGACCCACTCCACCAGGAGTCTGGCTGAAGCACACAGGCTGCATCAAGGTGGGAGGCTGGGATATTCATCCCATCCGCTCTCCTCTCTGTAGACATCTCCCCCCCTGCTTCCAGCCACAGGGCAGTGAGGGCACAGCCATACCCCTGAGAGCTACACCCAGACCTGTGTTCCACCAAGCAAAGCTGTTCTCACAGAGTTAACTCATCAGACAGAAGAAGGAAACATTATAAGTCCTTCTCATTCAAGACTTTCTCCAAAAAACAGAACATAACTCCTCACATCCCTGGTACTGATCCAGAACAAACCAGGCTGTTGGGAATTGCCAGCTACATTATAATGCTTTCCATCTGACCTTAGTGCTTTTGGGTTGAATCATCTGAATAAAACAAATCTCACTCCTAGAGTGGGATTTCCTGTTGGGACAGTGACAGTGAGATATTTACCTACTTACCAGTGCATTTCAGCAGAGGTTCTTAATAACAGTTCTTTTTTTCCTTTTAGCAAAAGAAAGCCTTCTTTTCAAGTCTTCATGTACCCCTTCTCAAATTGTCTATAAATTGAAAGTTGACAGCTTCATCTGTGTAATGAGCAGTGGTGGCAGCTGACACCTGTACAGCTTTCGGCAGCACCCTTTAATCACGTTGTTTGTTCTTGCTCATCTTTTAAATGGCCTGCAAAGCAACGGTGAAGGGCAGGACAGTGAAACACTCACAGATAACATTCGAGAGCGTAACTTCATTCTGTCATTAGTGACATACTTGAGAGATACTATATTTATTTATAGGCAAGAATCAAGTATGCACAGTTTGACCAAGAATGATTCATGGGCTGTCAAATGCCAATATGCTTAAACAGGCCTGAAAAGAATTGGGTTGGCTGACTGCACACAATCAGCCACTGGTCAGTCAGCATAAGCTGAAGTGAAGAGCTGTATCACCTTACTTTACTAAATCCATGGCCTCCACAGTGTTTAATTGTGGTTTTGGATGGCTCAAAACCAAATACAGTCTGATCTGTTTTGCTGAGCAATGACTGGCAGCTAACTTACCCTTGTGCAACCATGTACAAACAAAATCTCTAAATGAGTACGAGAAAGAGCAAAAGAAAAGATAAATGCAAATATTTTAAAAGTGTTAGCATTAATCATATGGGGACAATATTTAGCAGAGATGGAAAGTATGGTTAAATTGAGAAAAAACATCTGATACGTGCTGTATGCAAATTCTTTGATGTCTGGACACCTCATTGCTTGGAACAGCTTAAAAGATCTGAAAGAACAGACTGAAGACCAAAAAACATGTCACAAGTTAAAGTTCTGTATGATCCAAAAACTGTACTGGATGATTTAATAAGAAAGTGTAATTTCTAGTAATTTTTTTCTTGGAAATGATTCATTGCTTTTGGTAAAAAGCTGGCTCCATACAGAGAATTACCTGTCCTGCCTCAGATACTTTTTTCCATATGATTAGAAAACGTATCAAAAAAATCTTAAAAAATGTATCCTCCCCTTCAGATGCTGAACACCAGTATACGAATTGCAATACTTGGGGATTGTAACTTCCTCAGTAATGATAGGAAATACCCTAGCACCTACTGTCTAAGCACTTCTATTGACTAGTCAGGGCAAAATTAGAATCAGGAGCTTTTACATTGCTCTATAATTGGCCTGAGTAAAATCTAATAACAAATTCACAGTGTAGTCGGAACTCATCTGTTGTTTGCACTTCCTACTTCACAGATGAGACAGTCTCAAAAGACAGAGTAGGCTGAAGACTGGTTGGACAACTCTATAAGTGAAGTCTCAAGACTCTTGTCATTCTAGCTGTCTAAATTACTTAAACAGGACTCAGAGGGATTTAAAGGGGAGAAACGACATGACAAACAATTATATTCTAACACACTATTTATAACAATGCCCTTTCAGATTATTGTTCCACTCAGACTGACACATTACTGTAATCCCAGGGATGAATCAAGGGACTTAGAGTTAGATCATGCACAGCTTGTAGGCATAAAAAAAATACGAATAAAGAACTGACATTCAGGAAATATAGAGCGACTCAAGGATAAATTCTGCTGGGATGAGCTTAATTTATCAATGTCAATAACAACGGTGAACACATCGCAAGAATACATGCATATTAATTGAAAATAACTCAGATTAAATCACTGCAGTTTGACATTTTGAGATAGGCACTTTATCTTTTCAAGAAAGAGAGCACTATAAAATCTTTAATCTGAAAACACATCTTAATTGCATGTTATCACCTCCTAATTGCTTCTATATTATATTAAACATTTTGCTAATTACTAGCCTGATCATGGTGTAAATAGCTTGAGGCTAGAGCTCATAACCAGCTGAAGACAACTGGGCACAATGTGGGCCACAAAGAAGTTTATCACTTCGGTGTATTATCACGGACTTCCATCATTATCAGTGTCTATCACTCTTTATCTCTGCTTCCCTTGTGAGATAAAGAAGAGAGGCAATAATGTAGATCAGAGGTTGAGCTGCATTTGAGTTAATCCATCTATTTCTAGCTCTAGATTTCTAATATTCCCTGGAGACAAAAGTTGTCTGCCTACTGCTGTCACTAATCTACTGCTTGAACACTGAGGCCAGAATGCTATTTGCTGTACCACAACACTGGGTAATGGAGATGCTCCTGGACAGCTGGAGGTGCACACTGCATCTGAAACCAAAGGACATGGATGAAATGTGTTGCTGTGAGCAATCTACCTGTTTAGTTTCAGAGCCTGAGTAATACACAGACAATGCATAAGGAGCATCTGAGGCAGCAGTTTGAGAATTCATCAGGAATGACAATTATTTATGCTTAGGCAATAAAAATGCTCATACAGAAGTGCCAGGTGACCTAACAGTGCAGGCAGCCATTTGGGCAGCAACTAATAATTTGAGCATAGTAATAATTTATATAATTAATGTTACCTGAAATGGGCAGACCCAAAGATCATTTTTAGGGTTTTTTTGTTTTTTTTTTTTTTCCTTTGAAAGGAAAACAATTTTATCCAACATCGTATTCAGGAATGAAGTAACTTTGTGGGTTACAAACTGCATGGTAAAATAGAGCCTTACAAAATATGATTTGCATTTGCCAAAGAGAAAAAAAAAAACAAAAAACAACAACATTAAGAGGAAATCATTTGGCCGGCACATAAGTAAAATAGCTTTTCTTCCTTTGGCAGAACATAAGTTTAGTGAATGCAAAGAGGAGGTGGCAATACGTGGCCCATGAATTCTGCTCTATTTAAAATTGGGCTTTCACCACAGCTACTTTGTCAGGTCTGTAAGATGCCAGGGGCCCACATTTGTCTCTGCTAATAACAGCTTACTTTTTTATCCCTTGCACTGTGGCAGCAGCAAGGGATCCATGCCTGAAAAATAACTCACAACTTCTTTCACTGAGCAGAAAGTTTACAAGCCAGGCAGAAAGAAAACAGACTGCAAATGAGGGAATATGAAAGACAGATGAGTTTAGGCCTGAGTTACCAGATGCCAAAACAAAGAGTTCTCAGCTCTAAACTGTTTTTCTCACTCAAGACCACACTTTATGGAATGGCATGCAGTTAACTGGTCGGAAAGTAATGCACAAATCTGAAGAATCCTTCCCACCTTCTCTCCACAGGACTGACTGCTCAGCCCTCAGAGTGGGGGCACAGACCCCACCGCAGACCTCCCACTATCCCCTCACACCTTCCAAACTCTACTCTGGGTCTTTTGTTCCATAACATGCTTCTTCATGGGCTACACTGCTCTCTCGCTACCTAGATTCCTGAGATATGAACCTGTGCTCTATCAGAGCAGTCATAAAATAAGTTAGACAAGTATATTTAATAAATTATAAGTGAGTGCTAACCCTGGTCCTGCGTGCTGCCCATCGATGCCCATCTCCCCTGAGGCTGCTGTGGCACTGTGCTGTCCCGTCTGTACGGTGCTCCCTCCAGTGACACAAGCTACAATGTGACACTGACAGGAACTGGGAGCTGTGAAAGACTGTGTGTCAAAGCTTCGCAAACTGGGCTTCCTGTCAACATTTCTTGGCTGCGAGCACACAGTGGAATGAAATACAGCACAGCTAACCTGAAGGAAGCAATGATGCACAGCTGTTTTATTGCCTGGTACAGGTAAGACATTTTTAGGGAATATTTTCTGCCTTTTAATGAGCCCACAACAGAAGGCTCTGAATTTATCTCAGCTGCCAGAATCCTCTCACTCTTTCAGGTTCTTATTATCTTTCTCTGTTTCTTTCTCTCTTTGTTTCTAGTTTGTGCCTGCTTAGAGTACCTTAAGCTCCTTTCTTCAGCTCCTAAGCAGTCCTTACAGGTGTCTGTGCTCTCCCCAAGAATTCCCTAATTTGCCTTCTTTACTTTCACTTAAGGTTACGAGAAGCCTGCATTGTATTCTTGCCTGTCTTTGTATCCAAAGCAAGGAGAGGAAGACACTTCCTGGTGGAAGAAATGCTCTGCCCTGGGAGGTTGCCCCTGTCCTTACTAGCCATTTTAAGAACACCTTATATTGAAACACAGAGTGTACACTGCTTAAAGTCTGTACCACACAACACTGAACTTTCCCAAGGGCTCATTTCTGTGGTTGAATTTCATACCCATGCTACACATGAATTTTATGATATTTGCTTGTTTGCATTTTCTCCACTGTCTTCACATATTTTATCTCCACAGCTACTAATTCTTGATATAAATGATGATAAGCAGTAAAGTATGGTCCATTAACTTGATTTTTAAAAGTATCTACAATTTATGCAGTGATTTAAATAATAATATAAATTATATTAAGTATGTGCAGCAGCAGAGGGTATGGCCTCCTAAACAGAATGAATTTCTCCTTGGAGAGCACTGATTAGTTCATTTTTCCTAATGAATCTTTTGTTATAGTCAGAAGTTCCTTTTTTCCCCCTCACTGTCTCACTTATGAAGCATGCATATGTATATATGTATGTTCCATTTATATATTTGATAGCTAGATTAAGTGATATCCTACTTCACCTCCAGAAAGGGCACAGCACTTCTTAAGGAGGAAGCTGCATTTCTTAGGTCAGAGAAACTGAGGCCAAGTCATCCCATCCACAGATTCTCCACCTGCTCAATCTTTGGGTCAACTATCTCCAAACATGTAATCCATTGCTAAAATGCTGCCTAGAGAAAAGTGGATGGACAGTGCTGCTTCTCTCAGTGAAATTTATTGTTGAAGCCAATTGGAAGGCATGTCCATTCAGACACTCCATCAAAAAGAAGCAGCAGATGGCTTTGCACTGCTTTCTTGAGCATCTAGGAATGCACCTCTGCTTCTGTTCTCCCCTCACTCTGCATATTCATACCATTCTTCCCTAGGGCAGGGAGGAGAGAGAAGTCCCCTCACATTCACTCACATGTGCTTTACCTGCTCATAGAAGCCAGGCTGCCATCTGATCTAATGAACTTTGAAACAAACTCCCTTTAAGATAACTTTCTTTTACCTGCAGTGATGTTCCTTTGGTGGTTGTTTACCATCACCCAGGTCATTTAGGCTACAGTTTAAAATGCATCGTGACTGTTGTTTTTTTCCTCTAGAAATATCAATGTATGTGGTACTTTTCAATAAGTGGACATTAATTCACACTAAATTACAGTGGGATTCCCATGAAATTACATATTTTATCCACATGAATACTGAAAGAAATCATTATGATTAATGGTATAATTTATATGTGCATGTTGATGAAAGAATCTTAATCTAGAGTAAATTAGTACAGATTTATGTACTAATAATTTTGCTGTGCTCTAAGGTCCAGATGAAAACCAACTAAGTGATGTTGTATTGACAGCCAGTTCATATTAACATATCTTAAAGGGATAGTATAAAGGTATCAAATAAACAATTTCTACCCATATTAACTTCATTTTAGCCTTTTTTTTTCCCCTTCAGAATCCATAATTAATATACTGCTAGGAATAAAGTTTCATCCTTTTCATCTTCACATATGTGCCAAGGAATCAAGGTAGATAAGATGAATGGAAATATTTCATCATAAAATAACTGACTTTTAATAGAGGAAAGTAAAGTAAAGGACCTGTTCCATCCATGTTTCTCTGAGCACGAAGACCGTGTGGCTTTGTGCAGGGATGAGGAATTTGATGTCTCACCAAAGCTCACAGCACCCCAGCTTACCAGGACAGCCGTGGCAGTCCCCTATGCTTGTCTGGACTACCCATCATGTTGTTGACTGCTGTGCCATACCCAAGGCCCTAATCAGCTGTATCCCATGCATGTAGTGTGCTCCTGACTCAAATGAGGGACATGGTTTAGTGGCTATGATAGGGAGGGGTTGATGGTTGGACCAGATGATGGTCCTAGTGATCCTTTCCAACCTCAACGATTCTACAATTCTACGATTAAGCAATCTTTATTGCTTAATGCAGATAACAGAGCTGTAGCATTTGGGAACTTACAGCCCATGAACTGAATTTACATGCAGGAAAATACCAGCAGAAGCAACTTTCTCATTGCCAATATTGTTAAGTGCTTATTTCTAACACTGAAGCACAACTAAGGCTGAGGGTAGTGTGGCTGAACAGGCCATGTACCAGTGCCAAGCAGTCACCTTGTGCAGTTAAAAATGCTGGCTGGTGGTAAACATGTGAGGTACAGTGCATTACTTAATATTCTGAAGAGAGGATTGTGAATCATTTTACATTAATTACTAAACCAAATGTTTATAAAATGCATCTCAGTGTATAATCACCAGCTGATCTTACCTCTGCAATCCTTACAGGAAATAGAAAGTGGAACATAGGTTAAATTCTATGCCGATTCCTTCTTAAAAACGAGGATAAATTGCTGACCTGGCAAAACTTGCAATAATCTTTTCCCACAGTGCTCTTTGTACATTATTCTTTTCAAATATTTTTAAAAGAAATAGTCTAATTTAGTCAAAATAGTCTTAGGATTTTGCAGCAAGTTACTTTATCAATTTATAAAAACTTGGATAGGACCCCTCCCCCAAATGGTTACAGTCCCCCAAAATTGCAATTTCCTTGAAGAAAACTCCCTGAGCTCTGTGACTGAGTCTGTGGTGATGTAAGACAAGAGCAGCAGTACTACTGTACTTCAGTAAATTAATCAAAAATGTCTTCCTCTTCATCTCCCCTTTCAAATCAGGTATTTTAATGTTTTGCTGCTGGGACATATTTTTTTTTCTGTAGCACAAAGCTGAATATAAGAGGTTTGAAATTTCATAGAATCTGAGATACATTATCTCGTAACAAATCCTGTTGGAGGATTAACTCTCTTCTAAAAGGAACCCAATGTCAGTTTGCAAAAGGAGAAATGACTGATGGCAACATTATTGACAAGCAGCTAATTTCTATGCAGTTTTACCTAGCTACTACTTACAGAACCTGCAGCCACCACTACACATTATGCAGAATACCTAACTAATTTTCAAAATCCTTGCTTAAAACTTAATTCAAGGGAAAGACCTCTTGATCTTACAAAAGGCATTATTGCCGGAGATTAAACTGCTTGATGCTATGTATTGTTCTAGCTGTAGTCAAGAGGGAATATTAATTGAGATGTTCCATGGATTACAGTGTGTATTCCACAGTGGTTCACATGTTTCCTGGTGGTCTTTCCAACAGGAATAGCACAAATGAGGGGAATAAGACGGATCATTTTGAACCTTAGTTGTTAAGCCATTGTTCTGTTGTGCACAAAAGGTAATGCTTGGTTGATTTGCTTTATTTCTGAACTGTTCTGATTTTTTCCCTGTGCACCTAATCTCCACCACTTCCTCTGTGAGTCATCAGCAGCTGGACCCAGTGAAACCACAGGAATTGGCTCCTGGTAAAGAGCTCTAATGGTGCTATTACTCGAGTTCAATTCTCTTTAAGCCTGGTAAAGAAGCATCATGAGTCATATGGTACAGACAAGAGTTCTTTTGCATTTGCTTCTTTAGGAAAATCAAAACCTATGCTTTGCTTTTTTTTGAAATGATTAAAATCAGTGTCTCCTGTGCCTATCTCTCTGCACGGCCTTTGCAACAAAGATGAAATGTCATTTTCCTTTGAATTTCTCATTACTTTTTCCTTGCACTTACCCGCTGCACAGCCCTTTTAAAAAACAAGTTCTTAAAAATAAAACAAAACAAAAAATCACAGCCATTTAGCTCTTCCCCTTCTGCTCATTTTCACTGCGCAGAAGTGCAATGTGATTCACACCTCTGATTCAGCTGATTTGATTAGTTGTTGCTGCCATACACCTACTGCTGTCACGGTAGTAGCCTGTATTTGTGGCATAAGTTCCTGCTGCTGTCAGAACAGGTGGATATTGTACAGTAGATTGAAAAGAATGGTTTGAATGGCAATTGTTCTCCATCTCTACTTACACAAATCCAGGACAAGTTGGGTCCATCAAATTAGTCTCTCCCGATTTGCCTGCAGTTACTAGGATGGTCACGTATCTTATTTAAGCTAAGGCCAGATTTTCAACTGCAGATAAGAATAACCTTACCAGATGAGATTTATAGTAAGATGGTTGTTCACAACCTCTGTTCGTGGCTTATTCTTGGGCTTTTCTATACTAGACAATTTGAAGACTTCAGAGAGCTCTAGGGGATCTCTTTGACTCTTGGTAGGAGTCCCTTTCCTCTCCTTCAATTAAAACAAGTCATCCTTAACATTTAAAAATGGTCCTTATTAAAAGAATTTCTCATTGTTATTATCCTCTCAGAACAGCATTTTGCCTTCTGATGAAGTCCTGCATGCTGGTTGTAGGAGCCTCACTGAATTGTAATGCAGTGCTGCACAGGGACCGTTACTCTGTGACAGTGTTTAACACTGGACAGCAGAAAAAGAAAAGGAATAAAGGAAAAGAAAAAGAAAAGAAAGCAAGCAGGGGAAAAAGGAAAAAAAATAGGGGAAAAGGAAAAAATGAAAAAAAAAATAAAAAGGAAAAAGAAAAAAGAAAAAAGGATGAATGATAACAAAGGGAGTTTATTGTTCAGCTTATTGAGCAGAGTAAACTATATAGCAGTTGAGAAAGATACTCCTGCAAAGCAGAGGGAGCCTTCTTTCCATACAGATCTTTGAATTATATTTAAAACACAATTCAGGAATACTCTCAAATCTTAAACTTTCTGAGTTGAATGTATTTCAGTGAAATACTGAATGACAGAGCAAGTAACATTCAACTGGTAGGAAGAACTGGAGAAACCAAATACAGATAATTTGAAGCCTCCTAAAGAGAGGTAAAATGAAACTGTAGTCTCTAAATTGGATCCTTTATTTATTAGCACAGTCGTATTTAAAAGGATTAAGAGCTCCAACACAGGCATTCCCAAGTTGCACTCCACATACCACAAGTGGTACGCAAGTGTCTGCAATGTGACTTGTGACCCCTTATAGAGCTGCAGGCTGAGGCTGCTGTCACCACTGTTGCTGATGGCAGTGCTTGGCAAGGGAAAGTTTGAAAATCATCATAGTCTTAACAGATGAACAGTTTTCCCTTTCATGCAAGATATTTATTTCAGGAAACAGAGTGCCTCATCTATAGCGGCTCATCTATAGCACACACAGTATTCCTCCAGTTTGAACAGACCCAAATATTTGGGGTCTTTATGCTATAAATGCAACCTAAATACCATCTTACCACCAGTGCCAAAATTTAGAATTGATTACTGCTGCCTAAATAAAGATACTGCTATTTCTCTTGATGTACCTTTCCAGCTAGCTTTTAAATCAGTGGCAGACTGTAAATCATGATTGTGCGGTAGGGTTCTAATGTACACTTTTTCAAGTATGCACAACTGAGCAGTTGTGCTACAGAAGTATTTGTTTTTCCAAAGGCAAGGAAAAACAGAAATTGATAACATTTTTAATGGACTACAATTCTGTAATTTGGAATTATCCTCAAAGTTTTGTGGATTTTGTATCTATTTCAAATTAATATTTGATTAAAGTATCTCTCTGTGCAATCCTTAGAATGATTAATTTGGTACTTTTATTCAGCTTTTACCTTTCATCTTGATGGCACACATTAGTGATTTAAAAATTTTCCAACTTTCAGGTTCGTACAGAAGAAAAGGCAGAAGCAGAGCTGTCAGTTTTAGTCCAATTCTAACAGATGTATTTGTTTTACAGTAGAAGCTGGTTTCACATTCTTAAGAATATTGTAAACAATTTGCAGCTGCTTGATTTTTTATGCCATCATAAATATTCATGACAATTCTTCAAGATCTACAAATATAAGGTGACCTTAGACCAAAAAAAAAAAAAATCAGACTCAGGCAGTATAGAGCACAAGTCATCAGGTTTTCACCTTTCTCAGAATTACACAGACAGCTGCAAAACCTGTGCTCAACATCACATGCAAGGCTTCTGGCAAATGGTTTTCCACTTTGACCAAAACCAATAAAAAAGCCACTGAGCTAAGACTGTGCTAGTGGAGAATCTGGTAACATGGTTTTGGCATGTAATGCAATGGTCCTGCAAGACCTTGCTGGGGTGTGATCAATAGCTCCGAATATGACTTTTAAATCACATACAGTATTTTGTATATATAATTCAGTACATATTTGTTGGTTTCTACCAGCACAGTTTTCTGGCATTAAGAACAGAAAGGAAAGTGAGTGTCTGCTGGGAAGTGGATAGAAAAGTGAAAAAGAAAAGTGGAAGACACAGCTGACAAAGCTAGCTGCTCTGTTTGCAAGCATGTTAATTGTTCAGCAAATAACACTAAATTGTGGAAAAGTATATTACATTGTGTGGTATTTTATTACATGACATTACTGTATTATCCCAAATGTATGCAACAAACAGGTACCTTTTGCTCGCCCTTCAGCAAAGTTTTCTCTGCTTTTTGTTTCTCCCTGCAATTTTCTCCTTCAATATTTCCACACACTATCTATAACGGGTATGTTTGTGTTTCAGGTTTTAAAACCAATAAAAGACTGTATGTGGAGACAGTAATTGCATCAGTAGCACCAGCCAGTCAGATAAGCCAGGGACGGGAAGGCAGGGGGTCCTGACTAATATGAGAAGATGTAAGAAAAGACTTGAGAAGGTGAAGTAATTCCACTCAGGAAGATGCAGGACTTTGAGGGAGTTGATCTTCAGTGGCATAAATTGCTTAAAATGATGCTGAATTACACCAGCTTGCCTTAAACATTTGGGTCATCTGATATGTAATTCAAGCACGGCCTACGTGACCTAGATTTCTAATGACACAGCTCAGCAAATAACGACTAAAATGACACATTAGTGACAAAAAATAAGATTTGTCCCCAAACTCATAGAACACACTTTCTACTAAAGCACTCCATCCACAACACACATTTTTCCTGGGGTAGTTACAAGGTATAAATAAATTACAGGTAATATTTTCATAAGTACACATATGATTTAGAACTCCATGCCCCATTTTTTAAATTGAAGGAAAATGTTTAAAGTGATTTCAAAGGGACTGAGGTGATGAAGCGCTATGGAAAAAAAAATCCGACTGGGCTCCTCTTATATTCAGTGTCTGACCATAAATGCTCAGATGTCCCTTTGAAGGTCAGGGAGATCTAATATACTGAGCATCCCAGCTTCTTTCAGAACTGTGAATTAGACTCTGAAATGACATAAGTATTTTGAAAATGGAATCTAGCAAAATCTTGTGGATAGGTTGGTTTTAGTAAGGGTATCTGAAAGACTTACCTCTAAGGTTTAACAGCTTTAGGATGCGTTGTAAAAAAACACGTATTCATCCATGTACCCCAGAATGTAAAGTGAGTGCACTCCTGTAAACAGGAGAAAAAAAAAAAAAAGTAAATTGATCATTTTTAGCATTTATTACCATATTACCAAGAAATCTGAAAGGAAATGCAAGAGAAATTGAAATACTTCCAAAATAACTCCCCCGTACTTAGCAGCATCAATGCCATCTTACTGCAGCTTCACATTTACAGCCCTAGGAATTTTCGCATACATAACTGTAGTGTTTCCTCTTGATTTCATTTGATCATATCTCAGACTGTTTTAATAGAAACATACTGATGCTAATGTCAAGTATTTTCAAAAATTTCACCCCAACTAAACAAGTGAAGAATGGTCTCCTAAGAAGAGCTGTAACAATGACAATTATTTTGATGTATTTTGTTTTTGGTGGTTTTTTTTTTTTTTTTTTCCTGATGTGAAGTTCTTTAAGATAATGCAGTGACATATGTTGTACACATCCAACTAATTGTTCATGTTTATAGGATACAATCTTCCAATATGAAAGCTGTAATTTTTCTCTTCCTCTCTGTGGCTTTAACACAATTTGTCTTAACATCTATGAGACCTGAAGAACTACTCAGTAAATTAAGAAAACAATTCTAAAACTGGACAATCATTTTCAGAGCCAAATTTTTAACTGTGGCTATGGGAATCCACTGTGACACTGACTAGGATCCAGAAAGCAAAATGCTTGTAAGGAAGCATTCATTGTTGATATGAAAGTAAGGCCTGATCTTCCTTGGAAATATTGGTCAGGTCAATTTTACACAGCTTACTTACGCATGCTCAAGGTGGACATTATTTTTTAATGCTTACTTTACCATATGCATGCAATAGGAAACACTTGAGCATGTATGCAGTTAACAGGAAACAATGCTTACAAACTGTTATGATTGTTTTTCCCCTCAAAGCACCTAAAACATACTTTCATGAAAACTACTTTTGGAAACAGAAAAACTGTGCACAGAGTAATTGTATTATATTTTATTTTTCATTTCCAAGCCTGATTCTTAGCAAGTCACATCCTTTTTGCATTTTGCAGAAATGATATGTCATTAGGAAACGTAACTCTCGGTTACGTGGGCATGTCATGTTATAGTACATTAGAAAACATGATGTGCTGACATAACCATGCATGACCATTAGCCAAAAGACACGTTAAATCCTGGCAGTTCAGTCAGAGGCACATTTGGTTCTCAGTACACATATTCGGCATATATTATAATCTAATCATGCGAAATGTAAAAGATAGAGAAAACAACACAAAGGAAGTAGTGCAGTCGTGAAGTCAAATCCTTCGTTCAGCATTCATCCAAATTCACATCTTAGTCTCTCCTTGTACTGCACGTGCAGAGTATTCAGTCTCTGATTCTTTATGCAAACAAATATCAAACAAATACAAATAATTGTATTTGAACACTAGAAGGAAATAAAATCACCTTTCATTACCTCCATAGTTGTTAGTGTCGACCTTTGAATTTTATTCTTTCTCGACTCTCAGTGTGCATTAACATCTGGGACTCATCACGCCGTCCGGCGTTTCAACAAAGATGATGTCACCGGTGCCAAATACTTTGACAAACATGGCTACTGCATAAATCTAAAGAACTGAAACACCAGACAAATTATGTTTACGATTAAAGGCAAAAAAGAATTATTTGTATCATGAGTTTAAGTATGTTGAACAGGCTTTCTTTACAGAGGGAAGACATTGACTCAAATCTATAAAAGCTGCGAGAGTTTGGAAAAGCTTTTGATCTTCCATTGTTTGTTACAACCTTGGGGAAGGTTAAGTTAACCTTTGAACAAACATTCCTACTGGCTTCCAGTTCACTCCAACAAAGTCATTCAGTAGTGAACTAAATTGAATTTAAACTGCTCTTCGATCAAGGATTGCTTTATTTAATTCAAAAGGGAATTTTTCAGTTGACCAATCCTACCAAAAGTTCATAGAAGTAGTGTGCCTGTACCAGCGAAGGATGCAGGAGACTCACAAAGAGGCAGATTTATCAAGTGGAACTGCACCACAAGTTTTGCATTTCTTCGCTACCAAAGAAAACTTTAAGCTACAGTTACAGGAATTGTGATCAGCAGTTTGTCCAATAAAAGTGTAAAAAAACCACCACCAACAAAAAATTAAAGGCACAGAACCACCAGGTGTTACTATCAGGCCTAAAAATCAGCACTGCAGTGATTCCAGTGGGTGATAATTGCACAGAGAACTTCTGTGACACGGTCACTAATTCACATTACAGCCACCTTAATCAAGTAACAACCAAACAATTGGTGGCAACATGGGATGTACTTGCCAAGAAACATCTCTCCAAAAATCCGTATAGTTATCTTAGCCAAGACTTCTCATGATCTGTTTAGAAAGTAAAATATGCCGCAGAGAAAGATGCATTTTAGCTAATATATAAAAGCAAAAGTGAAATTGCAAATTACATGTAAAATTGCAAAAAAAAAAAAACAAAAAACAAAAAACAAATTACAACATAGCAGAGGTGTGTGATAGAGATTTGAATCTTTTAATTCCATTGCTAATAAAGTTTGAATAACTTAAATATTACTATTTATTATACCAAACAGACATCATGTTCAAATATTAAGCTAAAATATGATTAACTCAGTTTTCAGCTGGCTCCAAGAGCGTTCATCTGCAGTTGATATTGGTGAATACTTTCACACCAGCAACTATTACTTTCAGCCCTCGGGTACAACATCTTGCACTCAGAAGTAGCAGGAATACATCGGTATTTTTCCCCACACATGGGAATATTACCCTTTATAGAAGTACAATATATCCTTATGCTTAGCTGTGCCAGTATTCCCTTTTGCTTTCCACCACATGCCTTAGTTTCAAATCTCTATGATTAAACTAAGAGAAGGGGGAGTTTTATAAAACAGAGAAATGCTGCTGAACATGCAGTCAATTAACTGAAACAGAGAGATGGATATTTTTTGAAAGCTCCTTACAGGCTCTAGACAAACACAGTGAGATAACAATGGCAAATTGTTTGACTTACTAATTGTAACCAAATGTATGCCATTCTATCAAAACATTCTCAGGAGGATGTTAAAGACTCTTTTTTAAGTAAACATCTTGTGTCATCCTTTTACTGAAGTGGAATGAGTGTCTCTAATAAAAAAAAAGTATATACCAAGGGCCCTCAAGGAGATTTATATATATATATATATTACTGATCTTTGAAAATGCAGCCTGAGAGGTACGTTAATAATTTCACACAGCTGGGTAATAAACATTCCTGCCAAAAGAATTATGTAAAATTACACAAACCTTTTTTAAAGAGAGTATGTTTCAAGGAGACAAAGTATGGACTCAGTTACTTTAGTCTTTTTTTTTTTTAAAGCTGTGTTCTAACGGAAAGCATTTTAGTACGCAAAATCCCTCGCCTTGTAAAATAGAATAAAGATAAGTCAAAATTTAAATCTGATTTTAATGCATAATACCAAAATGATATATGGTGCAAACTACAGCAAAGTTTAGTGGTGAGAAATGAAAAAATGCAGCCAAAATAGAAAGGTTTTTCTTATGTGAAGCAACTGAGAGAATGGCAATGGACAGATAAAGGCAAATACTTTTTCATCAAGACATACTTTAACCTTTAAATATAAAATATAATGTAAAGGGAGCTAACAAATAGTCAAAGCACTTGCTTATTCTCAAAATGCGGACTGCAATGCTGTAATGTTGAAAAAGAACAGTTAATTAAAAAAAAAAAAAAAAAAACCCTCAAGTATAGCAATGGATCCATTCTTAAGACTTAGTTTAGTAACACCTTCAAGTACATTCCTATCCAAACTTCACAGAAGAGCACTGTGCTTAAACAAATAGGCTGAAATCAAGAAACATAAGGATAAATGCAATTATTTTGTCAGATCTGAACTTAGTTTTATTCAAATAGATAGTAAGGATTAGATTAATTTCAGCTTCACAGAGTCAGTAAGTGAATGGAAAAGAATATGCTGCCACAGGGCCTGAACTAGGAAGTGCTAAGCACACAACTGTGAGGAATTTCAGCTACAATGCTGCGATAATTCTTTCCTGGCATTTCTGAGAATTCCCACAATAAATACAACATAAGAAAGCATTGTTCCATAGCAAATTTATTTTCAGAATCAGAAAAGAACTCTCTAAAATAGATTTTTAGCAGAGAACCTGCAAAACATTTTCTCTCCAACTTGCTCTACAGAAACCTTATTTTATGGGAAACTTGGATAAAATTTCCAAAGTCCTGGAAAAATGCAGACAGACTGCAAGGTTATCAACTCATTTCTCATAACTCTCTATCAGTTCTGATATCCATCAACCAAAGTTGCAGGAAATGCTGCCGAAACCATTGGGAGAACTGGGGTGTGAGGCTGGGATGGTGACTGGCTAGATTACCAGCCTCAGGCAGGCAGGGATGCCACAATATTTGTTCTCATCATCTACATTTTCTTTCCTCTTTCTAGGAAGTGAACAGACTGTAAAATAAGAACTACAGAAGTATGAAAAGAGATAAGAAACTTTCTTCCGGCCCTTTTATCCTTTAGAAATCTACCTATCAAGAGAAAACAGAAGAAAAATCAAAGCGCATAAAAGTTTTAGCAGAAGAACAACCAGGCTGGGTGAGACCAAAGGTCTCTCAAGCAGAGTACTGCCTCCAGCAGCAGCCAGGGGCAGGAACATGAGAAGAGCAGAGGAACCCAGCTTATACTTGGAGATTTCTCTGCCTGGCTGCATCTTTCCCAACCACCACTACACAGCATGCTTGAGTATTCCTTTGGCAGAGGTTGCTGTAGGCCTCTTTATGCTTACTAACCTGTCACCAGTATAGTAAGGGACAAAATGGAGATGGTTATCCATGAGAAGAAAGAATATGAGGAAGTTCTTTGGAATAGCATTCACTGCACTGTACTTGCCCAAAGACCAACACAGAGAAGTTTATAACTCCAGAGAAGGAACCACAATGCACCATGCAATTGCTCAGCCACCAAGGGTTGATCTAAAGGTTACCTAAGTTTAGCTGCACAGCCTCAAGGCATAACTGACTGCAATGTAGTTTTAATTATCATTATTTCAGTTGTGATTTTTAAAATCATTATTATTTTCATTTTATTTCTTTGCCATTAGAAGGCTACTGAGTCGTTGATCCTGCAGAAGCATAGGCAGATGCAATTTGTATACTTAGTGGTATGCACATCAGCCTGTTCAAAGCACAACACACAAAGACATAGTAACAGGAACAAATTCATAGTTAAGGGCATGACCTTCCAAAGAGAAAGATAACTAACAGCATTGTTTCCACAGATTTCTTTCAAATTTCGTGAAAGAAAATCAACAACCAATGTAAGCCAGCCCTATAGCTCCTTTAATAAGTTGCATTGAATCTATAGTTCTAGTGATATAAGCAAAAGAAAAAGAAACAAGTGGTGGAAATATCAGAGGGAAGAGAAGTGATTTTAAAATTTCCACTGGCAGTGGAAATAAATTTGCACTATAAAACAATAAATTTAATAATCAACTGTCTAAAATGGCTTTTTAGTTTCCTGCAGATTTTTTTTCAGTATGTGTTATTTTTACTTCTTAGCAGCCTGATGTTTCAGACTTTCCATCTCAATAGAGTCATACGGTGCTCATAGTTTCGAAAGATTTTATGTACACCTAACTAACTGGACATTTGTTGCTATGTTCCAGATACAATTTAGAAGAGAAAGTAACTACCACATTAAAAAAAAAAAAAAAAAAAAAAGTGAAGTTTTGGCAAGGGCAACTTAGCAGTTCAGAAACAAACTACTTTCAGGGTATACTAATAGAAATACAACTAATAAAAAAAAATCTACATTTTCTTAGGTTGAATTCTTCCATGCCTCCCGTAATTACAATGCCTGTGTTAGAATTAGCAAGCAATCTGGAATTATTAAGACAAATTACTACATCCTTGTGCCTTTATTATTCCCAATTTTATTCCTATGTAAGTGATTCCACTGCATTCATTGAAATTAATTGGAGTTATTAGCCAGTATGAGTGCAAATGGCTGAACTGGGCCCAATACAGCCACACAACATAGATGTTTAACAGTTGCTCTAAACTTACTTTCCCTTTCTTCGCCAAACTTTGGCTGTTCTATTTCATTGCATTTCCTTGAGATAGTTGATAGGAATGAGATAGAGAATTTTCCGGCTGGAATCTCCTTCTAGATACTGATCAATAGAAGTTTTCCAGATGTAATTTATGTCATTAATACAGCCAGTTACAGTTAATCAGTTTAGGGTTCCTCACAGTTCTTTTTCAACAAAATATATTCTGACTTTCAGGCTATGCCTGCAAAACATTAGGTGTAATTTTCTCTCTTCTTTCCTGCTTTCCCCTCCTCCACACTTCTGCTATGTTTTGCCACCCTTTTGGAAAGAGATTCTCTCCTTTTACTTGTTATTTTCCCTTTATGTATATCCTTGCCTTCAGACAGAACTTTAGAATCCAGCTTTCATTTTGAAATTAAAATGCAATTGAATAAATGAAGCAAGAATTGAAATGCCTTAACAACATCTTCAGATGTTTCTTCCTTTATTAAGGGGAAAAAATATTAATAAGAATCCTAGCCAGAAACTGCACTTTGATGCCTCTCTGTCTGATTTCCCAGGCTGTGCATGTGAGCAACTGCATCAACCGCCTTTTGCTTCCTGTTGTATTTTGGAACAGGTGAAATATTTCTCCTTTGCTACATGGACAGATTGGAATCACCTGTCAAGACCTGAAGAAGTGACATAGCTTGGAGCCGGGTTTCCCTAGGAATGCAATGCAGTGCTCTGTGAGTTCTAAGTGCTCTCTCTTAATAAAGCAGTCGCGTGCTACATACAGGATTCTGGATCTATTTTGCAGAGACTTCAGAAATGGCAAAGAGAAATGGTTTCAGCAGGAGATAATGGGCTTTATGAGTTTTCCCAAATTATTCCCCTTTTTAGTAGCCATCATCTTGTCGGGTGACATCTGGAATGATTAGAGGATGATATTTTAGACTGACAACTGCGCTGTCATTCACACTGTCAGTCAGCAAACATCCAGGTTGCCCAGGGTTACAAAGCTAGTTTATGCCTTTGTCCTGCAGTATTTAGTGCTGCTGATTCTTTACCTTGATTTCAGCTGAAGCGGTTCTGACAGCCCAGCGCCAGAGGCAGGCGGAGAGCTCTGGTGACGGTGGGAGTCCCGTGGTGCCTTTGTGTGCAATGCTGTTAGTGATTCTGTAGTAGTCCATAAGACAGGACATAACCTGGAGCATTGGGGTGGGTCTGGGTCCTCTGCTTTCAAAAAATAGAAGACCAATGTTTAAACATCGCCCTGGAAACACATCTAATTATTTTAGGCTTAAGTATCTGAGTAGGAGCTTTCTTAAACCACTCAGTTATCTGCAGAAATACTACCCTAAAAAGGACCAAAAATAAAGCTAGTCCAAAACAGCAAATGGGTCTCAGAAGATGAAAGCACAGGCCCTATGCTTTCGCAGCACACAAAAGCACTCTTACCAAATCACCAGCAAGCTTAACAGTGGCCGAACAGAAGCTGCTCAACTGCTCCTTGGTGAACAGTCCAAATGCCTTCCCACTCGGTGCCTCTGTGCACCTCCCTGACAAAAACAAGTGCCTCTGACTTAAATGTTTCAGTTTGGGAACTCAGCTTTGGACTCCAAAATCCAGATTTTCTAAGTATCAGATATATCAGATCAGCTCTGCGAGCCCGTGCCCACTCTGATATTCAACATCCAGAACACTTCCATCAGGAACACAAGAACAGAAGCACCAAAGACAGCTTCCCTGAAACTTCGTTTCTCTTTACCTCAATGTTTCCTTCTGTTAACACAAGAATAATAACTTTTCTTACATGCGTATTGAGCAAAAGGGATGCCCACAAAATCTAATAGTTGATAACTAATAAGATAACTGATAAACTAAGATGAATGAATGAATAAACTAAGATGAATGACTGAAGTCCAGTTTGCTATCAGCTGGAAAGTAAGGAATTTGCTATTTTTGGTTCCAGACAGGTAACGGTATGAGACATCCTAGAGCACTTCAAAACTCACAGTATATGTCTGTGACATCTCTCTTCTCCACACAGACTTACAGCATTGTCCTCAGAAAACATAAAATTCAAGAGTGTGCTCAAAACAAATTTGCTTACAAATTCAATAAAAGTGCCTTAAAACACAGGCAGAAGTTGCATATCCCCAGGACAAGAAACTCTTTCAGTAATGTTTTTAGCTAATGTTTTTGAAGCATATAAAAAGTAATAAAACTTCATAAAGAAGTTGGAGAAAAGGGATGACTTTTTTTGCCTACTGAATGTACACAAGATCATAATGCCCCAACTTGGGCATTATCCAGCTCCTGCACGGTTCATTCCTGTTGCTCTACTGGAGGATGCTTACAAAGTAAAGCAGTAGAGAAGCTGAAACTGGAACAGAACAAACATAAATTTTTGTGGACACGTGTGGACACGACATTGGAACAGAGAAAAAGCTGTTTGAAGCATGTTTTGATAGCATTGTTCTGGAGTTCACTCTTCTAAGGAGCAACAGGAAAGCAAATAAATCACTATAATTTATTTATACAAACTTTTAAAATAGTTTGCCATGATTCTTCTCGAGTAGTATCTTGTAGAACTGGTTGTTAAGTCTAAATTAAAACTATTCAAGAGGCAATACTTGTAAAGCAATTTTGCATCCACAGATGAATGCTGCTGTATAATATGAACATTGACATATTTGACAAGGCAACAGAGTTAAGTGTGATACAGAGTCAGACTAAAGATTTTTTTCTTGTCTGAAAAGCCCTTGTTTTGTTACTAATATTAGAGCTACAGAGGCCTATTTGACAAAAAGCATCTCCTAATTTGAGAACTGTAGCTTTTAAGCTCCATAGTAGCAGCTATTTACCTGGTTGGCTCACTCTTCACAAAATGTGCCCATTAAGCTCAAGGTATAAAGCCAAAAAAAAAAAAAAAAAAAAAAAAAAGAAAGAAAGAAGGAAAGAAACAGCCACTCCACTGAGCATGACTGAACAAGTGACTGTGCCGGTATGTGTTTGATAAGAGACAGTAGAGGAAAAGGAGATAAACCTCGGGGCGTCAGCCAGGAGTTTATATATTCCATTTAGAACAATAGGAAATGCTATTATTGACTTCATTGGGAATAACTCATAGGAGCACAAATTGTCTATGGTTGCAGGTATTTGGAGGATTTTCCTTTAGGCAAGCTTTATGATATATATACATATATACATATAGAACCCCAGCTTATGTCAAGAGAATTTATGCAGGCATTCTCAACTGAGAGTAAATTTTAGCTCTTTTCTTGTTCACTGATGTTACACAAGCATTTTCCTGGCTTGGCAGGGCTAAATTAAATTGGGCAACATTCTGCGTGTGTTTGATGTCTGCTAAATGAAGTGAGCTTCCAATTCGTCATATTTACTCAAGCTCACTCAACTCTAGTAAAAATTAAAATGTTCCAGTTAATTTAACAAGATAATTTAGCTCTCTCAAATCTTTCTTGCTCAACATTCGTTGCTGTTTAGAAGTGGGGGGTATGTGCTGCCATGTAATTCTTTGGACAGCTCTGAGGACTTAATAGTTAACAGTAGACATTTTAGGTGCTGGTCTCACACTGTGTTAAATCTCAGACAAGTCCCCAGTTGAGGGGAGAAGTATTCATTATTTAAAGAAAAGGGGTCACTCAAAAAGCCACAGAATACTTGGGAAAAAATCAGGGTGGCTATACCTTAGCAGAGCTGATAAGAAATAAAAAACTATCTCATTGAATAACCTGAATGCAAACAGAAAGTAGCAAAGGGCTCTGAGAACCAAAATAATCCACGTATCCACACCTAAAGCTATTCATGCTCGATACCTAGAAATGGGAAGTGTCCATTGATGAATGTCTGAGTTGATCTTGCAACTCTCTTCCGTCAGTCCAGAGAAGGAAGCCAAAACACCATGCAGCACTGACACAGAAAGTTCAGGTTGGATACTAGAAGAAAGTTATTCTCAGAAAGAGTGGTGGGGCACTGGCGCAGGCTGCCCAGGGAGGTGGTGGAGTCACTGTTCCTGGAGGTGTTCAAGAACTGTGCAGATGTGGCTCTCAGGGATGTGGTTAGAAGGCAGTATTGGATGGTAGGACTGGATGAACTTAGAGCTTTTTTCCAAACTGAATGATTCAATGCTTAGTTGTACATATTGAGCTAAAGTCCACTGAAGTTAATACTTACTGCAATGAATCCAGAGGAGTAATTTAAGATGGGTCATATCTGTAACGTAGAAGTTTCATCACAAGAGCTTGCAATGTTGTCTCTCTGCAAACTGACTTCACTGGATGCTGCCTGTGAACTTGAGCATTGAACAGACAAGAAGGTGTAGTAACTACCAAATTCAGAAACCCCATTACTACCAGGGGGTTCGTCATGCATCTGCTGCCTACGTCCTCAAAGATCCAGTGTACCAGACTGTAAACAATACTGAAAAATCTATTATGCTATTTATTTGAGGCTACTCTGAGGGGTAGAATGTGGATTATTTTTACTGGCTGGCTGTATTGACTCAAAGACAGGTGCTGGTGGTTCTGCTGTGCAAATCATAAGACACCTCAAATATCTCAAAGGTAAAGGCCTAGGAGGATTTCTAGGGACAAAATGGACAGAGCAGTGTATTGTTCATAGCCTTTCTTCTCCCCAGATTCCTAACAGAACTGAACGTTTAAGCAAAACTCTTACACATCTCAAATACAGGTGCCTTAACACACTCTACTTTCAGTCTTACTGCAATTTCCTGTGAGACAGTGGAAGACAATCACATTTTGATAAGAATTCATTAAGCATCCCAGCAGCCTGGCAATATTCAGTATGCCCTGAAGAATGTGCAGACAGGTGAACTGCAAAAAGCTAGCACACAAATGCAGAGCAATTTAAACAGAATGGTGCTGGGGACTTGAATAAAATTACAGCTACATGCCGCTCTTGCTGTAGAATCAAAAGCAGTGCAGAGTGCACCTGGATTCGTTATGCAAACCTTGGCATAGGTTTGTCAAAAGGTTTGCAAACCTATTGGCAAAACAGGGAAGAGGTTTGGAATTTAAAACAAAAACAGAAGCTGCTAAATACCTCCAGCAATCAGGGATGACTATGGCTCACCCCTGGAGAAATGTAAGCTAGATGTGTGATGAGGTACCATTGTAACAAAAATATCCATGTTGTGTTTTTTTTATTTTCCCAATGCTCTAAAATTTTTCCCCCCTCTAGTGAACTTTAGATTGTTTTCACTTCAAGTCCCTTCAGGGAGACGGATGACATGGACATCAATAATAATATCATTGAATTGAATTGAAAAAACAGCAAATATGATGCAAAAATGTGATAGTGAAAATAAAAGTATGAAATGACTTTACAACGTTAAAACCATTTCAAGAATGCAGTAACATTTCTGATCACTTTCTTTCAAAAGGGATAATGCAGAGATAAAGGGGAGCTAATAAAAAAGATAATTACGCGTAGACAAGAACCTAGAAAAAAAATCCTCACCTGAAGAGAAGTTGAAAGCACAGGGTTATTTACATTAGAAAGGAGACACATAAGAAGGGCATGATCCAAGAATGAAAACTGAATAGCTGGGAAAGGTTAGGAGCTTCACCCAAGAACAAGGGATTTACTGAAATGAAAAGATGGCAAATGCAACAGTGATAAAGAGAAACTTATTATTTTGGTTTCATAATTAAACTATGGTAGGCGGATGAGAGTGTTTTTTTCTGTTTTCCATCACAGTGCCATGCAGTCAAAATGGAAGCAAAGTATTTATAACAACATTTACAAATGTATAAATCTAACAAACTTTTCCAGAGAAAGGAAAACACTTAATTTAAACCTTGTAGTGTTGATTCAAGTTCCTTCGCTGTGTATGGCAGATATTAGATAAGAAACACTCGAATGCTATCAAAATAAAGAGTTTTAATTATCATGAATTAACATATTACACACACACACACAAACACAAATCTCAGGAATGCTTCAATGTCCCTGTTCATTGCAGGGGAGTTGGACTAGATAACCTTCAAAAGTCTCTTCCACCTCTAAAGATTCTATAATTCTATGATAATTTTATTTTTGTATTTTATTTCATGCAGAACAGAAGTTCTAATTTCCAACTAACTGGAGCTCACTGATGCTGAATTTCTTTGAGAGCAACAATTTACCACAATTAAACTTTCTTTAAATAAAGAATACTCACACTAAATAGAAAGAATTAATATTATCTGGATGACGAGACATGGTTTAGCAGCTTGTGGTAAAAATGGTAATGGGAGGATGGTTGGACTAAATGGTCTTGAAGGTCATTTCCAGCCTTGTGATTCTATCTATGATTCTAAAGCAGCTCCCGGTGGTAGAGTTCCTACAATAGAGGTGTGGAGGGCTCAAGGCCAGCTCCCAGATACCCACAGCTGGCAGGAATTCCTGAGATCAGGATTTCAAGGTGTCTTTTCTACCAACAGCAGGGCAAGGGCTTCCAGGAATGCTGCTGAAGTCTCACAGCTCTCTTGTGCTGCAGGGGAGGAGGGAGTGGATATCAAAGGAATTTGGCAAAAAACTATCCTATCATAGCTGGCAAATCAAATCTGGTAAGAAAAATGAAAGGATGAAACCAGAAAGTGTGGACAGTGCTTTTTCAGCTTCTTTCAGGCTAAAAAGAAGCCCCCACAACATTGTTCATTCCCTATATTGGAGATGGGAAAAGCCCATGTGCACCAAGTTCACAGACTGAGCATTACTTGCAGCTCTTTCAGCTGATGAACAATGCACATGAGGTTGATAAGACGACGCAGGGTTTTCTGTTGGGTGCTGCAACATGAAGAGGTTGCCTTTCATACAGGACAGAAAGTCAAATTAAGTCCATGTAACTGTTCAAAATTCATTAGAATGACCTTAGTTAAGCTTTGCTTCCATGCACGCCATGGTATGTGATAATACAGCCTGGAGCAACAGCAGTAGTGGTGGTGGCACTTTCTGAAATATTTCTACTACTTGAAAGCTATTGGATTTGTTAAAATTTCTAAAAGGATTATAACAGGATGAATTGGGTTTTTCCTTTTACTTTCTCCAAGCCAGTATAATAATATTACACAGAGCTTTTCATCTTCAAAGATCTTTACAAATCTCAACAATTCACAGTAACTGAACAGTTATAAAAATATAATAAAACTCTTTTTGCTATCTTGCTAATTTTTTCTTATTACTTGTAAAAATAAACTTTATAAAAACAATGACTTCTTTAACTGGACTGGTTTTTTTTAAATGCAACATTAAACTCATTACAGTCATGCATCCCATGCAATCATACATTGTAATACTACTACTAAAATATTTTCCAGCTCCATTATGTTCAAATAAATGACAATACTTTTCTCCTTGTAGCATAGTTATTTAATTGCTGTTTTATTATTTAAATCACAAGCAGAAACCATATTGAAACAAGCATTACCAAAGAAATCATCTTACCAAATATAACCACATCTAATATCTGCGGCAGATAAGAAATTGAGGAAGTAATTTTATTATTCCTCTTTTCCTTTCTGAGCAGCTGCTCTAATAATAGGTAGAATGTTCAGACAACTTTCAAGTCTCTGGTGTAAAACCAGATAATTTCTCCGTTTAACATTAAAGGTCTACACTTGCCAACCAGGGGCATATGCCCTCTGTTCCTGCTCACTTTAATGGATGCTGAAGGCACCCACCAGCTGACAGGACTGACTCTTTCGGGCTTTACTTCACATAAAAAAAAAAAAAAAAAAAAGAAACACCTTATGTAACACAGCTGCTTCTCGGTGCAAGGAAGGTATCAACATCCAGGCCCTGATGAACAGTTCTATGCACCTAAAGACTCGCAGGCACCTTTGCCCACTTATTCCCAACAGCACGTGGGAAGCTCAAAGGCTGCTCGCTTGCTCCTGAAGACCTTACCGATGCAAAATGTCTATTGAAGCTGAGCACTTTCTGCTCCCACCATTATTATGAGTGTCCCAGTTTGAACGGTCTAATAATACTTAGCAACATGTCCTTTGAAGGCAGAGAAGGGGTCAGGCTTTTGATGGCCCTAAAACTAACTGAGGCCTAATTCTGCATCCCTTTCTCACATTGAGTAGGGCTTAGCTGTCCCAATGATGTCAAGGAGACAACTTGCACAGAATTGCCTCTGCAGAGGAAGGAAACATAAAAATTAAATTTACACATAGAACTGGCTGGGCATTAACATCACTCACTTATTCTTCCATTTGA
This sequence comes from Lagopus leucura, assembly GCF_019238085.1. Lineage (NCBI taxonomy): Eukaryota > Metazoa > Chordata > Aves > Galliformes > Phasianidae > Lagopus > Lagopus leucura. The sequence goes on along the minus strand of NW_024962274.1, from coordinate 3,664,520 downwards.
GCTTCCTCCACAGTAAGAAAGCATTTCACATCATCAAATTGCCCTTCGCACATGGGTCCCAAAAAGTGCCATGAATGTTTCATGAATGCTAAAATTCCTGCTCTAGACAGGGAAACTGAGGGAATACCTTTTCCACAGCAAGTGCCGTCAGTGCAAGAAGAAGATGAGCAAGACCTTCTAGCTTCTGCACCAGGACTGGTTTTGTAGTTCAGTGCAGACTGTGGAGTCTTTGGCATGGCTGAAAAACATACCTAATAAAAACAATAGAAAACAGGAGAGTGGCAGGCCATTAAACATCGAGGATTCTGCAAAGAAAAAGCCTCTAAGCCCCTCTTTTTTTTTTTTTTTTTTTCCTTCCCCTCACAGCATCTTTGCAGTATGTTTTTTTCCCCTGCCAACTGATTCCAATACTGAATACTAAAGCCTGGGTTCTGGCCTCCTGGTAATAAGTAATTTGCAAGAGCCTGGTCACAGAGAGGTCAGAAAACCATGTAAATTGCTTGGATGGGAAAGCCGCTTTCACAGGAGGAAGCAGTAGGTGGTAGAGAGGCTCCCTGTCACAATTTTGCATTCCCCGGACATAGTGATATAGAAAGAGACAAGACAGCAACACTGTCTTCTCCCATCGGGCACCCTTTGGCTTCCCTCTGTGTCAGGAATGGAGCCCCAGCCTCTGGATGCACTGAAAATGGTAAAATTTGAGGGTGGTTTCTATCCTTTATAGCAGCAACTTCAACACAACTTTTCAGCTACAATGAAAGCAAATTTTTTGTAGGAGGCTGAATACGTTACAGTGAGTTTTACTGTACACAGTTACACATGTATAAGTTCTTCTGATGCTATCCCAGAGCGGGGATGAAACAGGCACCTTCCAGTACTGGACATGGCTTCTGTCTGGGATATTTACTGTAGTGTTTACTATTAGTTTCACTGATGAGTGCAGTTTGGCAATATGGAGAGAATGGAAACTTACAGAACACGCTAAAGGAGCTCTTACTTCCTCAGCCAGGGTTGCTGCCTTCCAGGTGCAGGACCAAACTGATGGGTTGATTTTGGAGACCTTGTTACAGACAAAGGTCCGCAGTGAGCAGCAGCATTCCCTCATGCTTTTCACTTCTGAGTGACCCAAAAGGACAAGGACGCCATTCCTATGGGCCACATCTCTCTCCCATGCCACACCACATGCTCTACATATGTTCACTCTGCAGACCTCTGGAGAAAACACTAGGTCAACAATAACGGGAAGTATTTCGCTAAGCAGTTGGTGCTGCCACAATGCAAACAACCTACCACCAAGTAAGACATGCAGCTTCCTTCCACATGTCAAACCAGCAGCTTTCTTTGTGTGTATTGTGAAAAGAGTGCTCAGCTTTGCCAACTCCATTGTTCAGTTGCATCTCAAATCCTGCTGTTTGGTGTTGGAACTATAGCAATCTTACCAAATGAGATTACATTATTTTTTACCTCACAAGATATGAGATCTGGATATTTTACTACAAATCTCATTAAACAGACAACAAGCCATATAATATTTCAGTCAGCATTACACATCATGTTTCTATTCAAACACAAACATTAGGAGCAAAAACAGTGTCAGTGCAATAAACACCATCAAATGTCCCTACTAGGGACATTTTTCAAGCAACCTTTGTACTAGACTCAACATAGCTGGTCTATGTTATTTAATTAATATCTAGGCTCAAAGATCACCCTTTGCTTTTCTTTAATTTGAAAAAAAGAAAAGCCTTATTTTCAGGATTAACACAAATATAAAACGGAAAGACTGTGGAACATAAAGGCCATGGGTTGCATTTTGCACAGGATAGGTTCTGGTTGAATGAGATCTGGGATGTGTGCCAAATTAATAGAAAAAATCCTGTTCTTCCTCTCCAATAGCCACAATGTTCATTATTAAGAAAAGCATATGAACCACAGGATTTGATTTTAATAACACCAATGTCTTCATTAATCTGTACTTTCCATTTAGCCTCATTATTGAGTAAATGCTGAGTTAATGCAGCACTTATTATTGTTGGATTTTCCACGAAAAACCTCCTTTCCCCCTTCTTTTTTTTTATTCATTCAAGGACTATCAGGTGTGTGTGTCATGTTTTTAAACAGGTTGTCTGCTGTCAATGGCTGTTTGCTTACCTCAGGTCTATGCAGCTTCTCCAGTAATGCGCTGTCTACAAAGCAGACAGTAACAAAAAACCTGCAAAGGAACAAAACCCCGATGAAACCACTCCTAACTCAAAAACATATTTGTTTTGGTTCTGTTTAAAATGCTGTGATGTCAAGGAGCCTCTTACTATCACCTGCAACTGAGCTGATCTTTCCTGGATGCTCCATGTGGCCTCCTTCTAAATCAAGATTGCTGATGGCCAACATTGCTTTGTATCTGCTGAACAAATAGTGGCCTTTTGTCCAGCACAAGTTCCTAAACAAACTTAATCTCTCTAACACTGTGACAGATGACATTTAGATGTCCTTGTTACCCTTAAAATGAGTTTTATTGACAATCAGAGAACAAAAAGAAGGCTCAGATAAAGCCCAATGTTTTATAGGCCTGCTAACAACATCTTAGTTCTTAGTGCAGAGGGTGTAGAGAAAGCCTGGAGTTGCCCCCATTTTCCCCTGCTTTGCTATATCACCATGACAACAGATATAGAAATCACTTAGTGACTCCTAGAAAGAAAACACAGTGACACAGTACCCCTTGTATGGCGAATCAAACTAAAGCCTTCATTCAAATGGCTATTCAGCTTGGGCATTCATGTAGAGGATGGGGTGGATTTTACACAGGTAACAACAACAGAAAGGCCAGCAAGCACTCCAGCCACAGCATATGGTAAAGTCTCTGTTTAATTAATGTATCCTCAATAGAATTTATCCATTTTAAATTTGTTTTCTTTTACTTGAAACATCATTAATGTAAAGGGCAACATTAATCAACATCTTGCAACTTAAAAGGGCATTAAAAAGTGATCTTTCCCCCCTGCTCCACGCAGCAGAATCTTTTCAAGTACTTTTGCTAACTGCATCTGATTCAAGGCAGTCTGAGAGTCCTTAATCATAAGGCAAATCTAGAGAGGCCTCTACTGGCCACTCTCTCAATGTGCAATTTTTCCATGCGTTAGTGACATGGAAAAGCAAGCAGAGAAGTAACTGCAAGCTTTTATCTTAAAGTCACACACAGAACGGATTACTGATAAATATATTGTGCAAAACATAGGATAATTGTGCTTTTTTGAAGCTACCATAGACAGTATAACTTTGCTTTTTTAAAAAAGTAAGAAGACTATAAAGATTTATCCTGGCTGTGATGTATTTGCTTCTATGACATTTTGAGGCATTTTAAGATTATACGTCTAAAAATTAATGGGTAATCAGTTTTCTTTGTGCACAGGGTTCCCCTTAAAGTCAGGATTTAAGGCCATTTAAATTTTAAATTCTTGTACATATGTGGCATTTTATACATGCATTTCTCCCAACTAGAGTAAAACATACATCAGAGCTCAGACAAATTAAATCAAGAGCACAAGAAAAAGAAGTTACTGAATGATGGAGGAACCCTGCTTCTCTAGACTGTCCAGAGTGACAACAAAAAGACAAAGAACTTTAAAATCCCCCCTCTGTGTTCTAGGAAGTAAAATTTCATACATTAAGCAATGGTCAGTGTGCTCTGTGCAAACATCAGCAGCTTGTCTGAGAAAAAATGAGAGTTTCTGCTTTGTCCTTTACTCAAAAATATGAAGAGAGTTTGAAGATGTTTAAAACTAAAATGACTTTTCATTTCTTTTTTTTTAATTCCTAGAACTCTTCTGTCTAGATATCAACCACAATCCATCAGGATAAGTAATAACTGCCAAGAAGAAGATGCAACTTGCTCATCCTTCCCTTACTGCTCTGGAACTTCTTGACACGTAAACCCACAGAGAATGGGCAAACTGGAAGATCTAGTAAAGAAAAGCCTCAAGCTGAAGGCTGAAACAAATGACAGTGATACTAGAAATAAAATGCAAAACATCGATGGTGATTATAATTAACCATAGAAGCAACTTACCTCAGGCTGCAGTATACTCCAAAAACTATGTTTAGCTTTCAAAGATTTTTTTTTCTTTTTTGCCATGAAATAGAATAGTCATCATCACAATTCCTGATCTTGAAGTTACTGTGTGTGTGCATATATGTATGTGTCTGCATCGCAGATTATTTGCATTATATTTATGGTTAGAAAACTTTCAATCTTTGAGTGCTCTAAAAGTATGCACTTTTTTCCTAAAGCATATGATTCAGTAAATCTAAAGAGAGAGCATTAGTTAGTAAAAACATTTACTCAGCAAATACCACATCACAAAATCATTTGTTCTTCACCTCAAAGAGTATTAAAAGGAAAAAAGTAGAAGTTATATCCTGGTATATTCTCCCTGATTTGGTGTGATTCATCAGCACTTTGAGAACAGGGAAAGCAAATATTGTAACCAGCCTGGATTAATTGGTATTTCTTAAAATAAAAAACTGAACGCTGAGTATCTTAACTCGCTTACATACATGCCCACACCTCCACAGAAGCCACCAGCTCGTTTTACCTGCGATCTCCCCAGGCTGGCTGGGGTGGGGAGGGGAGGTGTAGCACAGGTCAATTCCTACCTCACGGTCAAAGCAGGCTTTAGAAAACAAACAGCAGCTCCGGAGCTCACCCTGCCAGTCCCAACAGTGACACCTCCTGGGGCAGGCGGGCTCCCGGCAGCTGCACATTTTCTCCGCTTTGAAGTACAGTGCGGCGTTTCCCTCTGCAGAGCCGCACCAGTTCCAGGCTGGGGGTTTCTTTGAAGAAACTTTGCGGGACTGAAGCGCTGCAGGGGAGGCAAGGGAACAATTCTGCTTAATTACATCAGTTTAGCGAGGAAAGCACAAGGAGCCGGCAGCCATGTGGACGGGCAATATGACACGCTCATGTTACCCTTCAGGTAGTTCATTAAAAAAGGGGGGATGCAGTTTTGGAAAAGATGTTCCAGAAATAGCGTAACAGTATGCCCAGTGACTGTGCTCACAGCAAATATGAGCTGCTGCATTCTTTTCCTTCATTTTTTTATTTTTGGCCTTTCTTGTTGTGATTTTATAGTACAGCCTGGATACACTTAGCGTGACAATCTCTCTCACCATTTCATACTGGATGTTAAAAAACAACAGGCCACACAGTTCAAAATCCACAGGTGCAGCCCCACAAAGCCTGGCATAATAGGCATCTATCTTTGAAGAACAGGAACCCTGTGAGGGCTGGGCATGGGAGCCAGGTTGTGCGAGAGTGAGCCACGATGTCCTGAAAGGAAACTGATGGAAACAAACTGGAGGATAAATGTATTCTAAATATGCTTAGATTTAGCATAGCCTTTACTGGTCATTCTTAGAGTGCTTGATTTAAGACAAAAAAACAACAAAAAAAAAAAAACAAAAAAAACCCCCAAAAATAAACAAAAAACAAAAAACAAAAACCAACCAAACAGCACAGCCCCCAAACCACAAAACAAAACAGTAACAATTAGAAGAAAAAAAAACCAACACAGATGCAGACAACAACAACAGAAACAACCAACAAGACCACCTCTTTGCAAAAGCCCTTTCTTCCTTTAGATTCTTGCAGCACTAATGGTGAATAAAAATAGTACCGAGCAGCTCACAAAGGCCAAAAGATACACAGTGGTCTTTGATGTCAGCCTTGTAAAAATAGATTTTAAGAATCATGCATTTTTAGCAATATGGACTATCAGCATTTCTTAGAAGAATCTCTGGCATGTAGTAATTTCCTGGCAGAGATAGAATTACACAGATTTGGTGACATCAAAGTGCAAAAGATCTCTCACAAATTGGTTGAGAAGGTTTTTGTTTTTTTATCCAGTGAATGCATGATTTCTATTTCAAAATCCAAACAAATAGCACACGAACAGCCAATTAATAAACATTTTCAGTGAATGAATTTCCCGGCAATGATTTTGTGAACAAAAGTAATCACAAAATGATGCACAATATCAATAAAATCTAACAAGTGATCTTCCCAAATTCTGGTCACTGGGAAGCACGCAGAGCACTTGCAATGAAAAGAAAACCAAACAAACCCTGAGATCCACTTTTGCAGGTGAAGCCACAAGAGAATTTTCTGCGGTTTTACTGTAATAATTTGATAAACACACAAATTACTGGTTATAATGAAAAATCCAGAATTAACAACCCGGAAGTTAGGAAGCCACAGAAGAGAAGCTAATAACTACTCCAGGAATGTATCTTTTTGAATCAGATACAAATGAAGAACGCAGTGAGTAAAAAAAATAAATAAATAGAAAATGTAGAAACATACACTGTTATTATTGCCTGGTTTACTAAGAAGCCTAAGCATCATACTTACAAATCTCTTTTGTAAACATATCTCTTCTGACTTTCTTCAATAAAATAATGATATCAAAGAAATATTGTATACTGGTGATATAGTGACATCCTTATTTAATGAATGGACCAATTTTTTAAGGACACTTTAAGAGACGTATTCACATTTTCAATGCAGAGTATGCAAAGTGACCTAAAATTATTATACAATTATACAATTATTTCATATAGCTTGATTTTTAAGGCATTACCGAGTTACACATAAGTTATAGGGAAAAAAAAATCCCCTATTTCTGCAAAACATTTCTTTAGTCATATTTGAAATAACGATTTTCTTACTGACAATGTTATGTTGGTAATTCAGGATAAATTGGGTACAATTGAAAAAAAGAGTTTGCAAAAGACTGCAGGGTATGGTAACAGTGATATATAAAAAAAAAAAGGAAAAAAACAAAAGAAAAAGAGGCAGATGCTAGGACTAACACCTGGCCTGGTACCTAGCTGCACATTTGAGACCAACATTAAAGCTTAGGGAAGCCAGAAATTGCAAAATGGACAAAGTTTCCCCAAGTACCTGGAGCAGTAATTCACCCAATGTCTACAACAGCCAGAAAAGAGATTCCCTTACTGCCTTTGAAGGGCCCATTTATCCATTCGCAGGGGATTTGAGCCGTGTAAAGCTCCAGAAAGCCCAGGGGCTGGCGGAGGGAGATGGCATCCAGCCGGCACAGGGCAGCCCCAGCAGCCCATCAAGAGCAAAGGCACAGAACAGAGCCAGAGGCAGCTCCAGGGCTGCCAACACAACTGCCGACAAAAGCTGCCAACGAGCCAGAAACTGCTTGTGGGAAAATATCACTTACCCTTAACATCTGGGTCCCATGATTGCTGTCCAAAGGAACACAGACTGGTACGATAATGGCAGGATGAATAGCACTTATTTTCTTCCCTCTTACTCCTGCAAATTTGTGACACCCCCAACTTCTATGTGCCTATTTGAAACGTACATTTTCAAGTATGCATTTTTTAGCCCTATGTTACTTGTGAGGTGAAATGAACCTTCCTGCTTCATCTCTAAAAATAGCTTTTGTACACTTCCCTTGGCTCCCAAAGTATCAGACGTAGTGGGGCTATCTGTTACCATTATTGACATGTTGGTGGTGAACTGCAGGCATGTTTACAGCAGGAATGAAGTCCCTGCTCTCTTGGAGGTTATCCTGGGGTGTGTAAAAGGCTCGTGGGAGTCCTTGACAATGATGCTCTAAAACCAATTTCTGTTTCCATGTAAATAAAACCATCTAAAGGCCAAATATTTAATTTTTTTTTTTTTCTATTTCAGGAAGGGAGCAGATGGAAAAGTTCCTAACGGTCCTAGGAAAAATGCTCTACTCATGATCTCTGATACCGGGAAGGAAGAAGAAAAGAGGAGAGATAAGGAAGAGTCTGGCTTGGCACTTTGCAGTGTAATAGGAGAAATAGGGTTTTTGCAACAAGTAAATAGGGCAAAGTGAAAACTGGCTCTCTAAGGTGATGGGTGTCAAAAATGCTAGGGAATGAAAGGCCAGAGATGCCTTCTGTCTAGTGAATTGGCCTGAACTTCCCCAAATTATGCTCAGGGTTGCTCAGAAAATTTTACAGTCATTAGCTTTTAGTCCAAATTGATAGGTTTCCATTTTCATGCAGCATCTATTCACTGAATATGGTAAACAGTTTCTATTAAAAATATACACTATTATCCTCTCACCAGCACAGACTGCTTTTTTTCCTGCAGAAATTCAATAAAAGAAGTAAACTTCAGCAAGAATACCATTAGCACCACACTGAAACAGACCTAGACAGCCACTCATTAAAACTGTCCGGTTACTTGTAATACATACAGGATTCTGCAGCACGCCAGGTGTTAAACAAAACATGAGCTGACATCATTCTGTGGATTGTGTTCTAGAAAATACAGTCCCCCAGCAGTCTACAAGGAAAAAAACCACAGTGCTTTTTGGTGAACCACGTATAAAATGGCCCAAGAATACAAGATGTTAAACATATATATCCTGTACACCTTTTGAAATTGGGCAAATCTCTGTCTCTGCATGCACAAACTCATGTTTATAAGCAGAGGGCTACACTAAATCTTTCATTAAAAATATTATTTCTGGTAAGGAATAAGGAGCTCAGAGAAAAATAAACAAAATTTATAGGAATATCTGCAGGCTGCAAATATATTTAAGAATATAACCAGCAAGAAAATATCCAGGGGAGACTATCAATAACATGAGGAAATTGTAAGCTGGAGTTCCTGTATAATAAACAGAGCAACATGGAATCAATATCACAATCTGGTTGTTTTTGTTTGTTTTTTAAATTCCCACAGATAGAAAAGTATTTGGTTCCTGCAATGGACTTTTTTGATTAATGGACTATTTGACTGAATGTTGCTGAGAGATCATTATTTCTATTTCTGCACAAACTAATGGCTTTCCAAATCCATTCAAATTCATAGCATTACTTACACCTTCATTACACAAACGAGAAAAACTACTATTGAAGCGCTCTGGTTCCACCTGATTCATTGGGCAAGGTCTACTTTCAAAGCCAAAGCTCCACCACGGGGCTGAGCTTTTAGGAGAAGGTACTGTACACATAATTGGCATTAAACATCCTCGTACTTGGAAACAACACAAAAAGTGTATGTGAAAATGCACTGCTTTTAGTGACTAAAAGCACAAAAAACTAGTGGAGATACCCATGATGTGCTGTGTGCTTTCAGTACTTTGGAAAGATGAATACAGAAGATTGATTGCTCTGAGCATGGTCAAAATGAAATGTACCTTGGGCAACCTCACGTGTGTGCCAAGAGATGTGCCCTGCTTTATATGCACATTTTCTACATATTATCTTGCAGTAACATAGTGCTGGTCTGAAAACTTGAAAAAAAAAAAAAAAAAGATTTTAATAGCAGAATAGTTTGAGTACTTTTTCTGTCTATATTCACTGTTTTTTTTGTTTTGTTTTGTTTTTTTTCAGTTATCTTGAATTCTCTTCAATATTTAGTGGCATGCATATCTTGTTTACATTCTACATTTTCATATTTCATTCTATTTTAATTACTACGAAAGCCTTTGCAGAAGCTGCACTGTAATATTATTTGCTTCCACTCTTCTGAAAATCATGTACATTTTCATGGACACAGGAACATTTTTTAATTGCTAGTATAGAATTGTTTAAGAAGGCACACAGGCCAAATGTTCCAAATAAAATTTGACACCTACATTTCAGAACAAAAAGAAGCAATTTACTTATTTTAAAAGAAAATCAGTGCCCTTTCACCTATAACAGTTTCTACGTGACTATAAAAAAAAATTGAAATTTTCACAAGCAAAGTAAGAAATACGTATTCACCTAAGATAAGAAAAGAATTCTATTTCCTTTGATTTTTCTCGCCTATGAAAGACAGTTATGCTTTTATACAGGCAAGCATTGCTTTTCTTGTAAGACACAAGCTGAAAGTGCACTGAACTAGATAACTACACACACACTCCATGTTCATCCTGTATTCTTTGGAATAACTGTCCAAATTTTATTAGGATTTTCTTATAATGATGTTATATGATGTCCTTGTTGTGATACCTGCATATGTAGAGATCTTAATATTGATTTACTATGTCTTTTGCTCATCCTTGAGCAGTGCAGACAGCAATTACAGCTGTTGGTGGTATCTATTTTGTCTTTTCATAATTGTCATTTCTAGTTCTACTTAAGATTAAAATATGAAAATTGCATCACGTGCACATGAGCAGAGCATCAGCTAGGCTATCAACAGTATCATGGCAGCATCATCATTTTAACCTCCATCTTCCCCACCTCGTGTATGATAACTGCACAGTGCAACATAAACTTTTAGAAGGAATGCATCATCACATGAGCTGCCTTGACAGAAAGCCCTCACTAAGGTCATTAATATCTACCCCCCTAAATCATCAGAGACAGAGAAACGCGTGTACATCTGCACCAGGTGCCTGTGAATGGTTTTGCTTGGGTTGCTGTCTGAGATGGACCAGTTTGACGCTGATTTCTTAGCTAGGCCTGAAATCATTTACAGCCTTCTTGTCAGGCTTTGCTCCTCTAAAGTTGCCAAGGTGCTGTGGAACATGCATCAACATAATTGCACAATGGATTTTAAAAAAGAAATAAATACTAAAAGAAATAAATACTAGCATCAATCATGACTGTTCAGGCTCCTGATAAATCACATACCAATCATGTACTTGGATGAGAGGTATGTAATTTGTGCAAAGAAACAACGGAAAATATTTTCAAACTGCCCATGCTTCTGATTTTAGAGAAGTAATTTTCTTTAAAAAGAAATCCTTGCACAGGTTGGCTTGGTGTGGGTTTCTTTACAATCTGCTCATGTACAACAACAGCTGAGACAATGTAGAGTAAACATCAGATGTAACATCCCTGCAAACATTGATGCTATCCGCTGGCCTTCCCAAGCAGGGCACACCGTCATTAGTCAGTGAACTAAATTGTCTATAAAAATGAAGCTGAACAAAGAAAAACAGAATGAGAAGCAAAGTGTAGGTGTTTAGGTTAGTTTTTTGTTTATGCTTTTTTTTTTTTTTTTTTTTTTTTAAACACTCAGACTGTTATTTGAAAAGATCTCTTGCACACATTTGGATACAGATGAGAACAATTAAATACCCTCTAATAATTAATGTATATGCAATCTACAGCATGCTTTCTCTTCTTATTAGAAGCTGTGTTTTTTTGTTGTTTTTTTTTTGTTGTTGCAATCTAGCTAATAAAGGCTTTCTTTTCCACAAGAGAATTTTGACAGGGTTGACTCCAGACGGCTTTCCAGCTGAGGTCTGGGGCCTTGCTGAACCTTCAAAATTTTCCCATTTGAGCTGCATCAAAGTGAAGGAAATTCAAGGATCACTAACGTCTCAGATGGTAGCACTTGCCCTAACAACCAAGGTTCAGGAATTCTTTGGAGCAGGCTGAGGTCATTTTTCTCCCCTTTTCTCCTAATGCTTTTCTCTATTAATCAGAGCTCACAGCTCAGATTGGTCTTCAACTTCCTCCCAATCCTTGCTAAGCCTGTCATTTCTAGCTATTATTTACTTTAATGGACTTTGGCTGATCCCTTATGAAGCTTTGGATCTGAGAATAATAAGGCTGGAGAGTAACGGGCACAGACATGGGTGTGGGTTTGCCTGCAGATTAACCGTGGCAGATGGGCTTTATTGCGGTTTCCTGTGTGCCGAGTGTTGATTGAGAGGGTATAATGAGAGAGGTGGTGTCTGCACAATGGCTGCAGCCACTTCATTGCACCTCGCGTCTAAACAACCCCATTTTTCTAAATCTTTGGGTTGTGAAATTTTAGGAAGTCAGAGCACAAGAACAAGTACAAAAACAACTGTAAATAACCATGAATGTTAATCCAACCCTAATTGGTCCCTTCTTTCATTATGGGTACATTTTGCTGAGCTTCTTTTTCCCCCCTCCTTTTAACAAATGAATGATATGGACAGCTCTGCATACATCTGACTTTTATAACAGTTTAACGCAAATATTACTCCATATCAACTTATATAATTATTAATATTAATGTCTCATTAGTTTTTGCATTATTAACTTCAGCAGCAAAAGCTTACCTTGCAATCATCTTGTTATTCTTTAGGTTTTTGTCATCTCGGGGAAATTTGTTTGAATTAAATTATCTATTGTCTAGAGAATATAAAAAATAACAGCAGGAAAATTGCTTATATCTGGCAAAACGTGTTAAAAATATGCTTTTCTTAGTCCAAATGCCATCAATTTTCAACAGCAATCAGATAATAAATTACTTTCAGCCATAGGTACTATCAAAAGATCTTTTACAAATTCCCCATTTTAAAGATTTTACTTAATTCCTCCCTTTCACCGATGGATTAAATCACAACTATTGATTCTTTTCTTCCTTTGGGGCTTTACCCATCTGTCCTAACGCTTTCATCCCAGCACCCCTTGGGCTGAGAGAAGTGTTCTACAAATGAACCAGTGAAAACCTGGAGAAGATTCCAGGTCAAGTTTGTGTACAAGAGTTTAAATTTTTAGTGACAGTCTTCCCTTACCACAGACGAAAGTTTCCACACACAGCCGCACAAGCTAGCCCCACCAATTATCCCCCTCCTTTGAAAACCATTATCAAGTTTTTCAAAACTTCTTTCATTTCACTGTTGTCACTCGATGAAAAGGAAACTAACCACCATGTCAAGACAACTCGGCTGCCTGGCAACCAAGGGCCACATTTTAATTCTGACTTGCTTCTGGTCTTGACTAATGGAAAGTGACTATGTTAAGCCAGTCAGAAGAGTTGTTTGTCACTTCTGAAATGCAAACAAAACTATATTGTTTCGAAAGTCCAGGGCATGATTGATGTAAAGATTTACAGTAACATCATTCATTTGCCCTTGTGTTTTAGTGGGATTGATGTCATATCTTTTCATGGTTTATTAAACGCTTTGCAAGAGCACAAATATATGATGCTTTTTGTCCTGAAGGATCTAAAGAGATTTTCCTTATGTAAGAAAACTGGGCTCCAACTTGTGAGATTTAACAATGCTATTCAGTATGTGCCTATAATTTAATAGGAAACATCAAGCAAGGCACCAGAATGTATATCAAACTGACCAGGAGGAAAAAAAAAAAAAAGCCAGCACAGAAAGCAATCAACAGCTTTGGGGGAGGGCCAAAAAAGATACACTGCTAACTTGCTGGCTATATAAAGCTCATTTAGACAAGCTTTCCCACAGACAAATAATTTTTTTCCACTTTTAATATCAAAACCAGGTCACAAAGTTAAAATTCTGCTCTCTACTTATACTACCAATGCAGAAACAAATATAAAACATGTGGCCATTGCACTAAATTGTAGCTGAAATCGTTGTAAGTAAGAATCAACATCAATTATCTTGACAACATATGATAGAATCAAACAGGTTTTTACAGTTTGCTTTCAAAGTTGTCTAAAAAAATCCTGTCTAAAAACAATTATATTGCACATTATTTTTGTAAAGGCCAGACTGACATTTCTTTGAAATTAATGACCAGAAGAGGATGAATGAACCTACCGACAGTTTTCTCCTCTGGAACAGGCAGATGGACTCTCACACTCTCCTTGTATTATATATAAAATTGTATGTATATGTATATAAAATAGATAGATATATATCCACACACATTTCTTTGTCATTATATATTCAAAATGTTTGCATGTGTCTGTGTATATACACACACACACACACACAAATAAAAGCAGGAAGGAAACTAAAGTTGTTATGGTAGGTTCTATTCTATTTCAAAAAGTATAAATCATTTTTCAAATGTCTATTATTAATTGATGCAATAATTTGATGCACATTCAGGACAGTGGACATCGGATTTTCTACGTATACTCACACTGCTATCACTGATGTGCTAGAGCCGTGTTCCAAAATCAATACATTTCCTTTTAACTGTTGTGACCATATCTGTTAATAAGACTTGTCATTCATATTTTAAAATAGATTATTAAAACGTAAGCATGGTAACACATGCTGTCATTATAGTTGCCACATGGGATTCTTGGAGATAGCCCATGAGGTATCCACCACATCAGTTCCCTGGGTAGAAGCTTAGAAAAGTTTTGATGCAGGAAAGGTATATGTGGGGAAAGAAAAGCAATTCAACCTGCTTTACGTCCTTCTTGGTCCCCAGTAGACAGAGATCCCATTCCAAGCCTTCCTACAAATCAAGCTGTTGTGTACTCAGCTCACACAATACACAACACAGTATCTTGAGCTAACAGGATGTGGGGCATTATCTCGTGTGTTGTCTATCCTGACCAGATGAGTAGTTCAAACTACATGTGGTCAGTTCAGCACCAGCACCGCACCCTCCAGTGTAAGAGGATAATGGATATTGATTGCAGTGGGCTGCAAGGAGCTACAGCAGTATTGATATCAGTGATGTAAGCAGCTGTCAGAGTCATAAAAACTTTTAGCTGAGGGCTATGCTGCAAGAGGTCAAAGCGCCTGGCAGAGGACAAGCAGAGACAGTCCAGGGCTGACGCTGCTGTACCTGCCATACAGATGGGTGCAGCAAGGGGACCCGTTTCACTTGCACTGTGCCCACTGGTGTGTTCATGCATGGCTCATGCTTGGAAACTCACATGTCCACAGTCAGAAAGGGGAGGTTTGAGCTCCTGCTGGGAAAGGCAAATCCCATCTTGGAAGGTGTGAACTTAGAGCATTTACATGTTTGACTGCCAGCCTCAGCAGAGACCAACTCAGGACTATCAAGGAATCCTGAATAATCCTGCCAGACCAAAGCACTTAGGCCTTGGGACTTTGCTGCATAAGTGAATTCCACTTAGCGCTGCTTGTAAGAAAAAGAGAAAGTTAGTTGTATAGATTTACTGCACAGAAGCAGAATAGTATGGATGCACGCCTGTCCACTTTCCAGAAAATAATTAAGATCCTGCCAAGGTCTGCTACTTCAAGATCTCTCAATGCATGATTTAGCTGAAGCATTAGTGACCTCAAGGAAAGAGAAGGAGGAAGCAGCTGCCCGATCTTTCCACTGAATGGAAGTCAAGACTGGCTCAGAAACAATAACTCCATTGACTCAGGAAAATAAATATACATTCATTCAGAAAGATTATCTAATCAGTCTAGGTCTAGGTATTAGGTCAGTGGATTACCTCAGCCGATCACCAGTCTCCATAAATCCTGCATCTCCAAGAAGGAACAAATTAAGAACATTCACATTCCAGGACCACAGCACTTTTACAGTCCTCACGATAGCCAAAAAGAAAAAGCTGGGTGTAAAACTGCATCTCTGTAGCCAAATTACACACAAAGCGAGTTGTAAATCAGCTTCACCCCAGGGAAGGCAAAGCTGTAAACTACCTATCATTTTACATGGCTACACATAAGCATCATGGCGGAGGAAACCCAAAAAGGTGAAGAGATTTTTCTAAACTAGCTACGACTCTGGAGTAGCTCAAGAAGCCATGTAATCTGAAGTCCTCTGATAATATCTCTGCTGTTTTCTTTTTTTCCTTATGGAAATGAACATGTAGCTTTCTAACTGCCTTCAGCTTCTGTTGAATTAAACACATTCCAGTGTCTCTAGAGCAGCACTTAGGCAATTGCGCTCCCCCTGCCTTCTCCTGGGTAATTCTTCTGAGGGAAAGAATACATAACGAAGCCCTCAGCTGACAATTTGGGAGGCCTGCCACTGGTTATTGCCATCAGTTATTTTTCAGTTGATTCAACAGTGTGTGATAACACAAGGACTGAATGCTTGTAGCTACTCCTTTTCAGAAAACAGAATTTTCTTAAAGTCCTAACAGTTCCTCTTAAATCCTAGAGATTACCCAAAAGTTTCCAGTACCCTACTGGAGACCAACTTCAAAACTCAAAAAATACAAATAATAATAATATATTTTTCGCAATATTCAGTGTTCCTTTCTCAAAATAATCATGCAAATGAAATTGCAGTGCAACTGACTGAAACTTTCCACAATTGCTTCAGGTTCATAAACATTTAATGAATTCAGATTAAATTTCAGTTACAATGCAAGCACTTCCATGAGCAGCAGAATGAAAGATACCTGCTCTCCTCTGGCTTTGCACTTGCAGTCAAGATTCCCTGGGACCTAAGGAGGTACAAAGCTCCACTTGAATGTGATGCTCTGGGTGGGACATTCTCTGTCCTCAAAGACTGCTAATATCTCAGAAGCCTTTCCCGTAGTGAGAAAAACAGCCCATCTTCTGATGCTAACAATTTCAACAGAACAAATTGGCCAGTAGAACCACAATAGAGCATAGCCTGACACAGGTATAAAAATCATGCAGAGATGCGTGATCATAAAAAGCCTGTTTCCAAAACAGGCTAAAAATTAGGTTCTCTTGAGCACAGTGAAAGCCAACAATACGGGAAGGCCAAAGTACGTGAGCACAAATTGATATATGGCTTGGTGGTGAACCACTGGTGTTCCTGTCTGCCACAAAAAAAGTCATTTTTCTCCAGCTCCCAGATAAGCTGCCCTCTAATAGTTGCTTGATTTTCCATCTGCTTTAGCTAAAGCTCTTTCATCTGTCACCTTGCATACTGTTTCTTTCTCTCTTTCAGCTGCTAGAGAGCTCACCTTCTCCCTGCACTGCAGACACATTGCCTATTCTGATCCCTTTGCTAATTCTCATTAGTGATGGCATTCACAGCCCACACCATCACTCCAGCAGGGCAGGCAGACCCCCCCGCCCCTGCTTTCAGCTTCCCCTTGGCTCTCCCCGAGCCTCTCAACCTCGCTTCTGCCAGGTCAGAGCTCTTCAGCTGGGCTCACACTGCCCCCTGTCCCCAGCCAGGTCTCTCAACCTTCAACTCCTTGAATCACAACTTGTTCCTCTGGATGATGCACCAGTGCCTCAATTGTGCTTCTTTGTCATCTTTACATTGTATGTTCCCTTCAGCAGTGAATATAGGTTATTTATGTTGCACACAGTGCCCTGCAAATGTAGGGGACTATTCTAATGTGAGATAAATAATTACTATAATTAACAGGAAGAAAAAAAAGAAACCTCCTGGCAATTTGTCACAACTAAACATCTCTTTCCTTGCTAGATATTTTCATATTTATGGCATGTACACAGATCCCTTTTGCCTCTGTGTAGGGACCTGCATCTCCCATTAGCAGTAATGGGAATTATGTGTGTTCACTGAGGGGAGACTGTAGTCTACCCTAGTTGGTGTGCTGTGCTAGCTGTGTTTTATTGGATCATATGGAGCATGAAAAAAAAATAATAAAAAATTCTTTTCCATCTTCATTGTTCAGAGAAATATGTAGGAAGCCTCCAAACACAATCATGCTTTTAATTAAGTGCTATTTGCAGGTGCTATTTCTCTCCAATTTCCTATAGCCATTTCTAAAAGAGCAATAACAAAAAATAATCTAAAAAAATAAAGTGATTAGGGATAAAAATTAGCTAGTTACTAGACTGATGAGAAATTAAAAAAATGAGCAATTTTAATAAACTACATTTTAAAACTGTAAACGCCCTTGTATGAGTGGATGCTGAAAAATACTAAACTTCATTCCACTATCAATTTTCTGATTCATCTGAAGAAGTTCATTATCTGTTAAATTGAAGGCAAGCCTCCCACAGAGGAATGCTATCTAAAGATGGATGTGTTTGTGTGTGAAAGGATAGCCCTTCTTAGCTGTTTATCAAAAAGACAGTCATGGACTAGTTGCTATATACTTCACTACTTCATAAATATAACACACGGTATATATGTACAATCATATGACGGTGGTTCATTTTTGTCATCTGATTTTGGCACATTAATACAAATTTAGTCCAAACATCTAAAGTTATGCTGCTAGGAATGTTGCCATCTGGTTTTAATGAATATCTGGGGTCCATTTTTCAGTTAAGCTTTTCTTATTGTGTTGTGTGTTGCTTTTTCCAAGCTATCTGCATAATTGCTTAAAGATTTTACTGCAAAATTAATATCCTCACTGTGAATGAGAGAGAAGGGCAAAAACCAGGATGACAAAGGCTGAAATGAGGTGAAAGGCAAATTCAATTTTTCCTTGCACCATAGAAACCTCGTCAGGACTAGCTTTATCTGGTAATCCACATTTAAACTTTAACCTGTAGGGGGGCTCTTTGTGTTAGTTAATGTAAGCATAAAAAGAGTCTGAACCACTAATCAGATTAATCATATTTTGTGAGACTCAAAAGCTTCATTAAAAGGACCTCGTTTCCAAGCTACACATTTCAGAAAGGGAAAAAAAGTTGGCTATGAAAAGGAAAGAGTAACACTGAAATTCAAAAAGACACAGACTGTGTGTCTCCTGGAATTAAACCAAACAGAGTAAGAACTGGAACAACACCCACCTTCATAAAATACACCTTGACCATGCCAAAATAATTGGGACATTTTGTTATGGAAATTATGCATTCCCTACATTTACAAAGCTTTATCTTACGCACAAGAGAGAACTATTTATTAGATAAATACAATAAAAGTCTTTTCTAATATTTATGGAAGTCTCCCTTTCCATTGATGCAATCCTATTACCCAAGTATTTCAGGTGACCCCTCAGAGACAAGAAAAGGTGAACTTCAGAAGAATAAGAACTGGAACGTGTCATTTGTAGACAGGTTATTTACAGTCACACTAGAAACATTCCAGTTCCCTAAAGAGCATGAAAGCAAGATCCTTCCCCAAGTTAGTGCAGCATTGTGTTTGCTTTCAAAAACAAAACTACGCTATGTTGTAATAAGCAAATAGTTTGCCACAAATGAAGCTTCAACAAACTTTCGTCCATGTCTATGGAATAGAACATCAGAATCCCAATCTCAAAATTTTAGTCATCATGCTCAACAAGAAGAGTTTTCACTTAGGACAGTGTAAAGTCTCAGCTTACCATGCATCACTGTGGAGTTAGCGAACATCTTAAATCACAGTAAGCAAATGAAACACATTGAAGTAGTTAAACAGATTATACTTTAGGGAGAATTTAAGAGGTAGGGAAAGAAATCAAGATGTGACATCACTGGAATGATCACTTGAAAACATAGACACTGATTTTCCAACCATGGAAGAGGGAAATGGGCATAGCCTCACCATTATTTTGCAGGCAAGATGGAGCATCCTCATGCTGCATCATAGCCAAACTGTTTCCTTGTGTTTCATCATTACATTTGCGTTTTTCTCTTTCAACAACTTCACAAGATCTCTTCACGATCCTGCAAGTTCTGTGATCCTGTACAAAAAGTCAGCTCACTCCCAAGCCATTTAATTAACCTAGAAACACATTTTAATGCTTACACTGAGAACTCCACTCCACAAGAGGTTAAACAAATTCATTATTTTATAAATGCCTATTTACTAACTGTTGTCCATAATTTTACAGAGAATATACATCCTGACACAAAAGGCATTGCTCATACTGTTAAGTAAAGAGACAGCAGGTGAGGGGTGAGGAATCTTCTGCAGAAAAAAAACAATCACCAAGAAGTTGTCATTGCCCTGTCAAGCTCAGAAGGGAAGAGCACAGTTTGGGTGGCTAAAGCCCTCTTCCATCTTCACTTCTGCAGACCTGATGTCCATATTGCATATGCTGTGGAGGCTTGAAAGAAAACACAACTGCCCAACTTCTCTACACTCCACAGGCCTTATACAGCACACACAGTTTTATCATCACAAACTTTCATTTTATGACTGCGCTCCTGAGCGTGTGCCATTGTGTGCCCTGAGGTCTTCATTGTTCCTTCATCAAACCAAGCAGCTGTCGAAATGTGCCTCAGCTCTGTCCAGCACACATTCCCCAGCTTTCCCTTCCAAGGAAAAGGAGAGGAGAAAGACTGGTGGATGCCAAGGTCTTGCTCCAGTGAGGAGCTGGGACCTGGCCAAGGACAGATTTCTGGGTTCTTAGTTTAAATGTAGTCTATGATAGCACTGAAATCCTCAGAAAATATCACGAGTCTAAGTTATTTAGAAGCTGACTTCAGCTCATCTGCACCCGAATAAATTTGAAGGAAGTGCACTGCCTTCAGTAGAATATTTCTTAGTCTTACTCAGTGCAATTTGAAGCAGAATTTGGTCCTTTAGATATTAAGAAAAAAGTGCCACCCTAAAAGTATAGGCACAGAGAGAAATCATTCACAGATCTGGCCCACAGCTATGAATTTAAATTAACCCAAAGGTAACTCCAAAACTGAGATATTTTAAACAAGGGAAATAAAGAAAACCACTAGGATTCACACTATTTTGTGTGGGATGAGGTTTCCTCAGCCTTCCTGCCTCACCTTGCTTGATGGCAAATTCAAATGGAATCCACACAAACACTCTCCAAGTGTATAAAATCCCATGCCCAGGAGTTTGTGTGGCTGACCCTCGCTCACCTGCACTCGTTGAACACCAGGTGCTCCTCCTGGCTGTACTTCATTTGCAATTCAACCAGCAGAGTGCATGGCAGAGTCGGGAGCCTCAGTTCCTCTCCCTCACAGCATTGCCAGATTAGCACAGAGTCTGAGTCACCCTCATGCCACTCAAGCTTCCACAGGGCATGTCCATTACCTGAAAGATGCAGCAAACTTCAAAGGCTGGAAGAGTTCAAGCTATTCAAGCTACTCTCATTATTGCACACAAAATACTATACTCAAGAAAAAATTGTTTAAATTCGGGCTCAGGTAGGTAATGAAATCTACTCAGACCATTTAAAAACAGAAAAACCAACAAACAAAACTGCCAATTCAAATATGTCTGCATTTGTTCAAGTAGAATGATGACAGTCACCAATGTACGCACATCTCGTGATCTGTTGTTCACAAAGATCTCAAGAATCTATGTGAAGAGGTGATGCTAATCATTTATGAATGTCTGACTCTGCTAAGCTTTACATTTGTAAATCCAACCAACTCAGGGCCTACTGAGACTGTTACCCAAGCTAGATGAGAAGGTCAGGTCCACATTACCTGAGCTGTGTAATTTCATTTGTCTCTGTTCAATCCATTATAGATTTTTTCTTCTTCAGGAAGAACAGCTGTTTAACCCTATCAACAATATATTTACATGTAAATCCTTTGAGATAATCCAGATTTGGCTGCAAAGGCCTATACTGGTCTCCAATGAAAAGCAAAACAACAACAACAACAACAACAAAAGTTGCACAAACATAAATTCCAAAGAAAGGGACCACGGGAATGCCCACTGGAAAGTAGCAGACCCACTACTTTCACCATTTCAAACAAGAAATTCCGTTTTGCAAAAAAAAAAAAACCAAAAAAAAACCACCACCACCAACAAAAACAACCACCCTCTCTCTTCTGTAGTTCTAGACTCAGGAGATCATTGCTTAGGTAAAGATCTTTTGATCATTAACAGCTCCTTGGTAAGACTTTTCCCACAAGGCTAATGACATCCTAAGTCACTTCTGTTTCTTCAGCTTTCCTTTCTTCAAGTTAAAACTCATGCAAAACAAAACAGCAATGCAGAGCTTTGTGGCATGATGGAGGAAGAGTCTGTGGCCCCCTAAGGCCTGATAATATAACAATGTTACCAAGAGAGTGGGGCAGGGAAACATTCCGGTGATTGCTTGGCAGGGATTCACAACTACTTGGCGTGCGTGAAGGTAGCTTCATATCTATGAATATTGCATAGTCAGATCCTCTGCTCTGTTCTGAGATCTTAATATTCCAGATGGAGACAAAAGTATAAATATTTCTGCACTTAAATTGCAGTGTTTAAAACATTATAAATTTAAATCAAGTTATATCATCCAGTAGGCTTTAAGACACAAAGCACCACACGGCAAACTCCAACAAGGGAAGAGTACAACCAGCTCCCTTTACTGTCTGTGCTGCCCTAAACACAGGGAGGATTCCCATCCTTTAAAATTTGATAAAAGTGACTGCACTGGGGAATGCAAAACTCATTCTCATAGCTCAGTGATGTTCTGAAGAGAAAGTCTAAACCTAAACACATGGCTAGAGTGGGCTTCAGTGGGTGTCACAGCCAAAAATATAGAAAGTGATCATTCTTTGAGTCTCATAAAAGATTTGGAGGGAAACAGAGTACAAAAGATCAGGACAGTTCCCTAAGTTGCCTGGATAAAATCCAGGCTAACTCCCAGTTGTTTGGATCTCTGTTTACCCTTGCAAATCAAAGGAGACAGTTCACCAGAGAATCCACTGGTTCGCTATATTTCAGAATGTTATTTCAGCTGGAGACTCAATGCACAAACTTGGAGCAGTTCTGCAGCTGCAAACGTGTATAAAATATCTTAGGTTTTTAATGACAAAGTGGCAATGCATCCTTGAGACATTATATTGAGGTGGTGTTTCTGTGTTGCATTCGGATGATCAGAGTAATAAAATAATAGTTTTCTATTGTCTGAATTCCTGTTGGATGAAACAGCTAATTGGGTATTTTTCCGGCATTTGGCACCAAAAGAGTGTTTTTAAGAATTATTCTAGTTATGGTCCCATCTGCACCCTATTCCACTGTTACTGCAAAAAGGAAAGAGAAACAGAACTGCACAATAATGAAGGAAGGACAAGCAGACAAAAACCCATACTCTTAGTATTTCTATCTCTCATCTATGAGAACAGATTTTTAAATGTTATCTTTGAGAGGCTGCTCTTCACTTGTGATGAGAAAGCGCTGGAATTTGTTCTATTGAAATCAAAGTTCAGGCACATTGCTAATTCATGTTTGCAAGCCAGTATCACCTAAATTACAGTTTTATGATGCACTCTTCGGAAGAAAAGGTTACTTGATTTTAAGTGGGAATGCAGTAGACAGTCTAGTTCTAGAAATTTATTCACTGAGGAAAAGTTGCTTTTAAAAGTCACATTGTCTAGAGGAGCAGATAGAGCGCTATCTTTTACACAATGCTATCACAGGCCTTAAGAGTAGTCAGTACTTAACAAGCAGCTTTTTGCAATGAAGTAAATAATTTAGATTACAAGCAGACCTCAGCCACTATAGCACAACCCCCCTGTTTCTCACCTATCTCCTGAGTTGCAACTTCTATACTTTTAAATGCTTAAAGTTTTTCTCCATAAAAGATTTGCCTGTTGCTATATTAAAGCCTTTGTATTACCATGCTCCACCTCTAGGCTGTATCAACTTGCTGCACACATGCAGAACCAAGTTTAACCAGGTTTGTGCCAAGCAAGCTAGTGACATTATTGTCAGTACTGATGGCTTTATGACCATGGTGAAAGTACAGTGAGCTTAGAACTAAAGATATGAAGTGCTTCCTGAATATCAAAGCATTACTTTACTGTAAGGGAAAAATATTGCCTAGTGCTTAACAGAACCTTCTCTTACCCTTCACCCAGTAGCTCCTGCAGCTCTCCATATCGATGGATCTTCAGTCTTCTCAAAACAACAATCACACGGGTGAGTTTTCCAGGAACTTTTCAAGCCAGCACCAAATTATTTTTCAAAGTTATCCTGAGGAAAACATATAAAAGGGTTTCAATGCAGTACAACCTTTCACATCTAGAAGAAAACAAACACGTCCCAGTGAAAATCAGCAATTTTACTTAAAACAGTCAGGTACGTGCAGTGCTTTGCTCAGCTGGCTGGGGGTGGGTCACCTGCAGAGGAGTTTGGAGGGTCTCTCCAAGAACTGGGAAGTCAGGATTAGAAACGCGCCTGACTTAAGAGGGGGTTTTAAGCAATTAACTCCACAAGTGAACAAAAGCGAAGCACAAAGAAGCACTAATGGGAGGAGATCATTAATGCAATCCATCCACATTCTCCATCTATACGCTCATTACCTGCTGACAACAGCAGTAGGATTTGCCCATATGAGGAAATGGACCAAAATAGCTGTTGCAGAATAAGCCATTCTTCAATAGCCTTCTGTTTGTCCCTGTGTGGGCACTGTAGGAATAATTAGTGCACTTATTCTGCTCTAGAATAATCAGTGCACTAATTATTCCAGACTAAAGTGTCCTTTATTCCAAAACACTTTGTCCACAAGGGGAGCTATTGTGAAGTAGCTGCGCTCACTGCTCCATTTCCATGTGTAAGGACGTGCTCTGTGCTGCCGGAATAACTGCACCCTCGGACTGTAGGAGCAAAGCAAATCATAGGCAAGTTTTGACTCTCCCAGCATTCGCACTGATTTGCTGAAGGAAGTGAATGTATGGAGTTGTTGTGAAAGTAGGATTGAGCTGCAAGGCAGTCAGTGTGTTCCTCTTTTACAAGCTTTTCCATTATAAAAACTTTTCAGTCATATTTGAGTCCAAATTTATTTAATGATTAGCATACAGAAGGTGACAGGGCAGATGAGACTGTTCCATTCTTTTGCAAACTGTGAAATACTGAGATTGGATAAGCACATTGTATAATTAGCTAATTTGATGGGGTAGATTTATCCAGTCTACCTATCAAGAAACACCACTGGTGTAGCAATTTTTCATGATGCAAGACAATTCAACTGGAGACCAACATGCCCAGAGAGTGACCCCACAAAGCATTCCAAATACTTTTAAGATGCAGGAAGGAAATGCTGGTGTTAGGTTTTACTAAACTGTGAGGAGAATCCCCATGCCTTGGCCTACTCTGCTCTAAGCCCATCAACATCACAGAGCACAACCAAAGGCAGATTTAAATTTCCACCCTTTTATTTTAAATTCTCTTTCTACTTTGTGAAATTGGATACAAGATATTTGCATGCAATAAATAATACTCTGCTTCTGTGTTTTATACAAGTTGTTTTGTCTCAACATCCATCCCCTACCTTTGTCTCACCAGAATAAAAACAAATGCTGTTCAGGATTAATTTCACAATAATTGGCATTACTGTTCAGGACATATTTTCAGTAGTCACGGGATGTTATCTGTTAGGGTTTTACTGATCTTTACACTGTCTGGCTAAGCTCTAAGTTGCTGCCTGATATTTCTCAAAAGAGATTAATCGCCTCAAACCTTTCAGCCCCTTCTCACAGTACTATTTTGCAATTCATTCATCAGACTTTGATCTAGAAAGTTTATTTACTCCAAGATACACTCTTTGCCATTACCTGTCCCAAATTTATTGTAGTAAAATGTTATGCAATCTGTTGGAAACTGACTAAATTACACTGACTTTTATCATATTGTATGCCCAGAGTTCTGCATAGAAAAATGTTATTAAAGAGTTCCTAGTGGAAGAAAACACAACTTACATCTGTAGCTCCAAAAAGCTCTGCTGATGGATTACCAAAATAATAGAGCAAATTTGATTTGTGACAAATATCATCTATTCTATTTAATGCTCATAAGACAGCTTTTAGTTGCTAGCGATTCTCATAATAAGTTTTTCCTCAATTAGAGATTCTGTTCATCTATAAGATTGATGCAATTAGAAATACAAGATGTTCTGTATTCTTAGCTAAGTCTGTTATTATCCCATGCTACTCATGTAGCAGGTCTACTCTGAATTGAACTAAATTATGAGTTAAGAACTGAAAACACTGCCACTTTTACTTCTTGCTGCCTGTTACTTTATAAATAAATACTTTAAATTACAAAATTGTTCCAGAAGAAATAGGAATTATGTTGAAAGTACCCCACTGCTGCTGTAACAGTTTCAGATTTATTGAAACCTTCTTACTGTATTACAATAGCTCCTGCTGTTTTACCTGGACTACAGCAATCCCAGACTCCAGCCTTCTTGTTTTTTTAATATTTCAAGCCATCTGGGATAAAAAACAAAACCAACATTCTTCTATCTTCAAGTTTTTTATTGGAATCAGAGTGGAAATGCTAAGATGAAATTTTAAAATGTCCCTTTCTTTCTAATAGGTTGGGTAAGGGATAAGTTCTGCACTTATTTCTGATTTTAAAGGACCTAATTTTATTTTATCTGTATTTACGAAGGCCAACTCTAGCACAGCAGCACAGAAGATACAGAGAGAGAAGAAAAATTTTTAGTATTAAAACAGCACTGAACTTGGGGAGACATACTTCCCCAACTGCAGCTATCCTACAGCTAGAGATGTGCTCTTACAGTTGTTCTTAAGAAGAAGTTTCACTCGAATTTCTGGATCTTATTGTCATAATCATTAAAGTGAGAATACAGTCTCTGGATATTGCATTACTGTTGTACAAAAGCATGCTGAAGTTTCAAGTGCTTGCATAATTTCACTATCCTATTGCTTTAGCACGGGATCATTCTTATTTTGTTTTGGACAAAGAATTTAAAAATAAAAGCTTTGTGACAACCCACCTCCTTTCTTATAAACACACAAACCTTTGTGCTCAAACTGTGCCAGGAATTTAGAATACCTTGTTTTAAACTGCTTCTTCTCCCCTCCCCCTCATATACATTTACGTACATATACCCATTTAAAATGCACATCTAAAATGTAGATTACAAACATTACAGACTATAGCAGTTCTATTCACCACTGCTTCACAGATAATAAAGTATAACAAACATATAAAGTAGTAAAGGTTCAAGGGTGAACAAAGGGACCAACTTTGGTTTTACACAACAAATAAGACCAGAACTCCTGATACATGAAGGGTAAGTAACAACGTTTTCTATTTTTACTATTTAATTATTTGCTATTTGTTGAGCACTCTTACAAGGTATATATCCAAGACAGAGAAAACCAGTTAGAAATACTTAGTTTTTAATCCAAGCCAGCATCTAGTAATCTGAAGCCAAATACTACCCACTTATTGTAATTGCTTGACTAAGTTCAAAGGATTATTCACTGATCTAAACTGGTCCCCCCCCCCCCAAAAAAAAGTAAGAGACCTAAATGATACTTAGTTCCAAAACAACCTAAACAAAACCAGATTGTTTGTCTCACCAGTTGTTCACAAGGAGAAAAGCTATCCACAATCCACCAAATTCTTTTTATTTTCTTGACAAACTATTTTTTCTCAAAGACAAGGGCAGGCAAACCAACTGCCAGATGGTGAGCTCAAGCAAACACATTTAACAGTACCTGAAATTAAAAGTCCTTGACTTCTGAAAAAGAGTAAAACAAAATTAGTGAAATAGACAACTACAAAGAGGATCCACAAAAGTGATCACTGTGCAAGCTGAGATCAGAAGAAAGCGAAAAAGGCCAAGGAAAGCTATTTAGGCAGTGAATTCTGTTGCAAGTTACATATCAGAGCAAGTCCTGAAAACAGGCAGCTTTTATGCCAGGGGAATAGTTAGCCTGTATATAAAATTCATACTGAACTTGTTGGAGATATTTTCACCACGATGATATTTACTTGTTTGTTTTTGACATTATTGCCACTGTTCTTCACTGATACTCCATTTCCAAAGCAATACAGAAAGCTTTCTGTGTTCTATCCCTTGCCACCTTTGCAGATGCATTCACAGTGTTACGCATTACTGAAATTAGCCCTTCATGAGATCCTGGCAGTTTAGAACAGCCTCAAGCAGAGAAAGAGATAAACACATATTTGTATAACTATGAAATGCCTCAGTTGAAGGTAAGCAAAGAAATTAGACTTGGAGAGTTCATAAGGGGAATGCAGATCATAAAATCAACAGACTCCCTGAGATAAAAATAATGACCGAGCACTTCAAGCCTGCAACACACTGAAGATCATACAAAATGAGCTTGGCAAAGCACAATACACAAAACAGTCATTTGCAAACATCACACCATGCTCAAATCAGGGAACTATTCCATATAACCTCACAGATTCAGGATTTGTTTCACGATAGACTCACAATGAATTTCCAAATGCACTCTCCAGACAGACCCTAATACAACCTCTGCTTACAATTTAGGCTCCTTTACTGTTCGGGTTTCTTTCTTAAACCCAGCTTCCTGCCTAAGATTTAGAAGGCTTTAAGACTTCTCTATTGTAATAAAAGGATTTTCCTCTTCATCATTCAAAAGTAAGCCATGCCTTTGAAAACCAGTGTTCCTCTACATCGTCAGTGTCAAAGAATTAAGTCAGGAAACTGCAGTAGCATGACTCCAGACATTCACTTGTTTAACCAAAACAAACATTCAGCATTTGGAAAATCAGGTGGTCCTAGCTACACACACACATCTATCTTGAAGCCATTACTGAACTTGACAGATGCAACTTAAAGAAATGTCTAGACTGTATCAGTATGAAGTCTGAGAAAGAGATAAGCCTTCAAGTTCATGGAGGAATCCAGGTTTTGTCTCTTAAATGCTAGATAAAAACATTCTCTCTGGATAGGTGATCCTGTAGCCAGTAATTATAAAGGCTGATTATAGCAGGTGCTTCTGATTCCAGTTACTGGACTAAATGGACTACTTGTGAAATAAAATGGGTTCTTCTATGCACTGTTTGCTTATAATCTAGGAAGCGAATGACCTTGTAAAATTACATTCTTCTCTTTGACATCTAATACTGCCCATAATTCTGTGAAGAGTCCAAATTAAAGATCAGCTGATGTCCACATGTCTCATAGATTTGTTATCACCAGAGAATAAGGAGGCAATAAGGTTCTTTACCATGCCCTTCTTCTACAGCACACAAACGCAGAAGGACAGATGAGGTGAGGGAAAAGCAGGACCACGGCTGAAATTCACCCAAAGTTTTGGCCACCAGAGCTGGCTGCCTACACAGACAGAAAGATTTTTCATCCCCTGAAGTGGTGCAGCAAAGGGAGGACTTCTCTGTGCTGCCAGGACCCCTAGTAGGGCTTCTGAATTTTGAGGCATGATTCCTCAAGGCAATATGACTAAAGGGATGCGGCTCCCTCCAGCGCAGGGTTCTGCTTAAATGCAACACTGACTCCTGGAAAAAGATATTAACTCATTCCTCATTTGAGCTGCCAAATGTACCAGGAATACCTGGCAGCAGCTCCCTGCCATGCTGCCAACCATTCTAGGTACACAGCCGGCTAACCCAGTGATTTCAGAACTCAGAGGATTCGCAGCACAGCAGCAGTAGCTGTGGATGAACAAAAACATTTGATTTCTTTGCACAAATATCAGTCCCAAAGCGGAGGGAAGCCCACAAAGGCACAAACCTGCAGTGTTAACAACTGTCCTCTGTGGCCCGAACCAACGTTTAACTCCCTCTTTATAAATTAGAGAATTAAACAGCTGATACCAAGCAATTGCCTCTCCTATTCTCAGAACATTTTATGTTCCCGTCACAAGCAATCCTGCAAAGCCTTGATAGGTATATTCATTATTTATGGTCTGCCATAATTATATTGAGCACTTATATCTTAGCCTGCAGGAGGCAGTGTCATACGTGGAAAGCAGAGCTTGTCAACACTAATGAACATTTGCCGAGAATTTTGAAAAACTATCATTTCTCTTAAAAAAAAAAAAAGAAAGAAAGAAAGAAAAGCAGAATGGCAAGAAGTTTAGTAAGAGCTTCTGGTCCTGGGTAAAACTGGGGAAGGGTGTCATAGATTTTAAACATGAACTTTTACACTGAAGATTTCCAGATTTTCACTTCGTTCAGTGAGATTTTTTTCCTCTCTACAAAAAGAATATTTTGCTAGAATATTTTGATTGCATTGGTTAAGACAAAAGACAAAAGCAGAAGACGAGACAATTTTCCTGTTGAATACACTGCACTAACCAGTACTGTTACAGTAAAAATCCAAATCACCAATCGTAAAATCCTGGCCTCCTCTAAGCTTCCCTAGAAACTACCACGAGGTCTAAACGGACCATGGTTTCAGTCCAGATGTTCTGGGATTTTAAGTATCAATATGTCAGCAGACAGGACCACGACAGTGTTAGAGCTCTGACTTGTGATCTAAGAGCCAAGGACATTGTTTCACCTCAGCCTTTTTCCATGTTTTGGGCAAGTTATCTAATTCCTCTGCAGCTTGGGTAAAAGAGATCTCCACTGTATGAAAGGGTCTTTCCCAAAGGATAACACAAGATGCTTGAATCTATGACAACACAAGGTATCGTAATGCTCTTGCTACAAAAACTGTTGTATTAGGGCACCCAGCTTGACTGAGGAAGAGAACAATAAAAAGGAGCGAGATTTGCAGTTTTTTAGTTAAAATTTATGACAATCTCCATTATTTGTGAAAAGGGGAAATTTCACATATCTTAAAGGAGAATGCCAGTAACAAAATAAGTGAGCTTCAGCTTCGGTGAGTTACTGTGCTGATAGGATTCAGTGGGATCTCCCACATCATCATGCAGCACAGCTGAATTCTAATTCAGCTGAATTCAGAGATTGGCTGCAACTGGCAGTCATGGGGTAGTTACAGTTTCCAGATTTTTCCCCACCACATAAGACTGGGCTTTCTTTCAGCCCCTGCTTGTGCTGTTCCCCTGCTATTAGTTCTTTGACCACTCTCAGACAAGTTAGCTACCACCCACTACCATACAGTACCATATAAATGGCCTCCTTTTAACATTCTAAATTTTAGCATGATAAATTTGATGTAGATCTCTCTTAGCATTTTTACTAATGCAATTTCCAGAACTGAAAATAAGGAAAGTGGCTGCTTATCCTATAAACAGCAAGATTGCTATTGTTGTATAAAAACCCAATGTATAATCTGCAGGGATTATAGAAAGCAACAAACGTTACGGTCCAGCAGTATGAGAAGGCAGAGGTTCAGAAAGCATGGTACCCTACGGCTGTGGTAGAAATGATGCACACCAAGAAACTGGCAATAACAGTAAGTCTTCAAATATAAATGCTCAGCTTTGAACTGAATTAGTGGAGAGAGATCTGATAAAACAGACACTCAGCAAAGGCTGTGCAGGGAATACCAGACTTTAAGTTTCAGCTTTTTGAAAGTCTGCTAATTTGTGTTTATTGGCACAATGAAAGGTTGGGCATGAAAAGATATTTAGAACTTAAAAGCTAGAACTGGACTGTCTACATTTCATTCTCTATTAACCATCAGTAAGAGTTCTGCACACACACAACCCATGAAACTAATAACAGAGAGAAATTAATTAGGTGACTGTATTTCAATCATGGGGTTTTCTTGACATTTTATACCAAAGGAATGCAGCTCAAGCAGTTTGTAACTGACAGCAATACCATGAAATTTCACTACAGCCTTGATAATTGTCTTCTTCATTATTTTTATAATATATAAAGAGATAAAGTACAACACATCCCTTTCATTTCATAATAGCATGCAGTATAATGGAAGTAGCAGAAGAAGGATGTTTGTCTTACAATACTACAGTTTAAATCTAGTGACAAGGAAAGAAGTACCACATTAATGATGCACAGAGGAAAACACTACAAGCAGCCATCCATTATATAATTATTCTATGCAAACTGTAAACTTATGGAATAAATATATACCTCAAACTTTTGAACCCTCCTTCCTGTCCTTAATTTTATAGGATTTTCTGTGACAGCTCACCAGAAAGAACAATATATATTAATCTCATTTTTATAAATTTCTTTCTTAAAAACTGGTGTCAAAGCTTTTTTAAGAAGACTGATGACAGAGAAATGGTCATTTCTTTTTCATCCAGCAGAGACAAATATTTCTGCACTACACAAGCCCAGAAAATGAATAAAAGCAGAAAGAGTCCCTTTTGCTGCAGATGGAGACATGAAAAGACCAAAGACCTTATCATATATGTGGGAACCTCCAAAATAATGCTTCCTATTTATTTTCACAGAAATTAAACCTGAGCAGAAAGTCCGGATATTCTTTTGGTGTGACACCTATAAAAGACATATATTCTTTTTTTTTTTTTCTAGTGTAAGCAACATTGGCTTCTTAAACAGAATGTTCTTAGGATAAGAACATAATGATACATGCCTTCTTCTGTAGATTGCACTCTCCAGTAGAAGAACTGGATTTTTAATTTATCCATACACATCCACAGCCACAGAATGCAGTCTTGGTTCATATTTGCCACAGTACAAATACACGAACTTCAAGGATTTATTCAGGCTCATTTTTGATTTTGGATTATCTTCACGGCATGCTTGTATGTGGGCACTGTGCCACCTGCCTTATCAGTCAATTTTCTCAGAGGTTTTGCCTACCCAAGTTTTAAATGAGTCAGTTAAAACTTTGTGGGGAAAAAAGTTGGCTGTTTGCCCGGGTGTTGCATGAATTATGCCTTTTCAAGTCGTGTTCTTCTCAGATACAACTGACTACTGCAGTAGTTTCCAGTGACAGAGTGGAAGACATCCTTTAAGTGCGCCTGACGTCAAATGCATCACTAGGGTAAAATGCTTTTCTGTTCTAAAACATTTATGAATCTAAATCTAATTAATAATTAATAATAATTATAATGATTAATAATATTAATATATTAATATTACATATTATATATGTATGTAAATATATATATATTATTTATTTATATATTTTTATATATTTATATATAATTTTTTATTTATTTATATATATGTAAAATTATATTTATTATACATAAATATCTAAATCTAAATAATAATTAATAATGAATCTAAATCTAAAACATTTGTGAAAACATCTATTCAAGAACATTCCATACAGTCACATACATACTCCAAGCAGAGCTTTTCATTCATTGTTTTGCAATGGATCAGAACAGACGATATTTTAGGGCATGCAAAGAATAAGACAGTACTGCATAACTTGATCCTGAAGAACAAAAGGCCTGTATTACCCTACATGCAAAGAAAGGGGAGATGACAAAATGGGGGATGGGGCGTGGAAGAGAAGAAAGAGTCTACTATCTTTGAAGTAAACCAAGGTCAAAAGTTTCCTCTTAAGAATATATGAGCAATGTGAACTTACTCAGGAAGCTACCTCACAAGGTAAACATGTTCAGAAGACAAGTCCTTGGAAAAATTTACAGTGTCAAAGGTTGAAATGAACAAAGTTGTGACTGGTTTGGGGCATCTCCGTTTTGAAATGTTCAAACTTGCTTAATTTTTGGAGCCATTTCCAGAGTTGGCACTTAATTACGCATACACTGTTTTCATTTGCTTAAACTGAAGGTATTATTTTCAGTTTTTCTTTGCTAATTCAATAGGTTATTAAGCATACGAAATTTTTGAAGTGCATATAAAGAACATAAATTAAGTCTATTCACATAAGTCTGTGTCAAGCTCCATTACCTAAGTACCTAGACAGCACCCACAAGTAGAAAAGAAACAAAGAGAGGAATTTTCTAAAAATGAGATCTTGAAGGAACATGAAGCATACAGCAGACACATTATCAGATTTCTTCATACGGAAGCACTGCAGCAAGAGTGTTGTTTCTTCAAAGAGGCAGCCCCTCAACAACATAAAAATATACAGATTTCCAAACACAGTGAAATATTTTCTAATATGAACATCCTAAAAAGGGGAAATCAATAAATGGCATGAAAAACTTCAAAGACGGACCTCCTGTCAATGACAGAGGTTCTTCAGCAATGTAAAGTCTTTGAAGAAGGACTCCCAGTGCTGGGAAACCTTTGAAGTGACAGAAAGCAGACATTTATAATTACAGAAAGGTGCGGTGTCCAGCAGAGATAGTAAAAAGATGTAACTGGGGTATGTGTGGGGGAGGCTGAGTGGTGGCTTGGGCCCTGAGTGACCCTGTCCACCCGAAGCCTAAAAGCCTGCAAGGTCAACTCTATATCCATATGAAAGAGACAATTTGTGAAATGGAGAGGTGGCTAGGACTTAAGACACCAAATTAATGCAGCTTTCACACTTCTAGCATATGTTGATTAAACAAGGCATCTCTCTCTTTTCTTACCACCCCAGATTCCAGCACACACATCACCACACAGCCCATTTTTGCTTTGCAGCCTATAATTCCCCCAAGGGGACAGCTGGGCTCATTTTGTCCATTAGCCTGGAAACCAGCTTGCACTATAAAGTGGGGTACTCAGATTTACTGATATTTTTCTCAATGGTTTTCAATGGGGGTATCACTCTGCCCTCAAATTCCTACTTTCCCTTTCCCTATTTTTCAATAAAGCAATGCAGAAATACAGAGAATTAAAAATGATATTCTGGAAGAAACTCACGCATGGATTCTGGAGTTGTTTGAATTTTTGGCAACTTGAAAATGAAAATATCTATGTGTAATTCATAGGAATGCATTTCTGGCTTCTTCTCAAACTGCAAGGTATGTCTGTAGGGTATTTTTGGAGTAGACCTTGTTCTGCCCAGAGCAGGCTTAAAACCAGTCATTTTAGCATGGTATTGAGCTCAATAGTGCCCAGCAGACAGACAGAGTAAAAAATACTTGTTCCTACCCTTCCTATCTCCACAGCCTCTGGTTGTCTAAAGCACAGGTCCAATTCTCTTGGTTCTTCCTCAAAGATCACCATAGCTACATTTAGCTATTTATTTTTAACCCTTTCCTTTTCTTTGACATGCTAAAAGTAAATCCATTGCAGGAAAACGCTGGTGTCTGATGCAATCCAGGGCCTTCCAGGAAGCTGAAACAAAAGACAAGCAAGCAAATAGGCCACCTCATTTTCATTAACTCATCTTTCTTGTACAGTTGGCCCAGTATTAGGCAACAGAACTGCTTACAGAGGTCTGAAAGATGTTTTCCATTCAAGGCATCCATACTTTTCTGTCCTGGTGTTAGAAGGACTCCAGAGCTATATCCTATAGCTCTGCCTGTGAGCCTTAAATCCATACAGGCAGGAAAAAAATTGTACTACTGAGAAGGAGAAAAGGGTTTCTTTTTCTTTGTGCTTTCCTTCAGGCTTGTATAGTTGAGTACACATAAGCAAAGGGTGTTAGAAGATCCTTTTAGCACTGAAATGAACAACAAGGACCATTATGCTTGGTATCTTTTATGGGCTCATGGCATCTGCAGATCTCAAATCCAGTGACTAACACTGTTTATGAATGGGAAAACTGAGATCCTGGACTTACATTCAGGCAGGTACTATAGAAAAATCTTAAAACCTTAGCAGAGACATACCAAAGTTTATTACTGTTAGAAATTCAGGGTAGACAGCACTGAGTCTCTTTCTGCCTGTCTCAGGTTAAGGTCAGAACCAGATAAAATAACATCACAGTCCAACACAGTTTTTAGAGAATTGCTGAAGGTTTTGATTTTTGTTTTTTGTTGGTTTTTTTTTTTTTTTTTTTGTTTTTTGCTGGTCAGACAGCAACTATGTAATTAGGATAACTGCAGTAACATTTTAAAGAAAGTGCTGTAGAGAAAAACGTAAACTACAGTACATATAAAAGCACTGTATTTGTTTTCTCATGCATCAACAATTTAGTTTCTCTTCTATCCAGGAGGTTGGCCTGAAGGAAATAAGGGAGAGGAAATCACAAAGATTATTATCTTTTTATAACTATCTTTCTAAAAGTTATGGCATCAGCTACATGATGCGCCTAGTAAACAGAGAAAAAAATCCTAAATACCAATGCAGAGACCGTATGGAAACTCAGAAGGCAATTAACATGCAGACAAAAATTTTAAGAGTAGTGATGAAATTAAGTATTGTTGCCAGAAGATGTTTACTACTTAAAATATCTTTCAGGTCTTTCAAGATATTGCTTGGAGGATTTGGCATGACAAAGAAAGCAGATGTCAGATAACACATAACACATCAAGAAACCAATAATATATTCTGAGCTTAAGAGTCCTGCTGGTGATATGGGACAAAAATATGTCTGGGCAATTTGAAATAGCTTTTAAATAAAACAAAATCAAAACAAATTTAGTTGTTATTTTTGAAGTGTCTATACACAATGTAAATTTTATGCTACAGAAAGTTAGGCTACAGACAGGACACACTCAACAAAAACTGAGTACCCTAAACGCGACACATCAGTGGAAATTGTTTTCTGATGTGCAGTGCTCACTAGCTGCATAATATGCACTGGTAAGATTTGAACAGCTGAAGTTTTGGTACATGGCACTGTTTATGCTACCTGTTTAAAGTCAATACTTTCATAAAATATGCAACTTAAATTCACAGCTGGACATCATTACGAAAAAGTTAGAAATGTAAAGACCCTTCCAAATTGAGAAGCAAGGAGATCTTCCTCACGGCAGTCGCATGACAGTCTTTCTGCATACTTTACAACACCATGTTCACTGTGTTCTAGCATGTGAAATTATGCGTGAAGACCTGCATATATTGTTATCTGTCTTTTCTCCTTTTCTTCCCTGTCACTGAGATCCCTTAGTGGTTGTTCCTCACTCTCATAGCCTAAATCGTAGACTTCTAAGATCCTAGACTTCCAGGCTTCCAAGAGCAAACGCTTTTCCCCTTAGAGTGAGGATGTGCTCCCTTCTGAGGATTTGAATTGGAGCACTGCATCTTGGACAACAGCAGAAGAGGTCACTGCACAGCACTATGGGTAATGCTTTACTTATACATGAGACCACAGTAAAACAAACTGCCATCCTCGTGTTAGTACACTAATTGCAGCCACACGGTTATCCTCGTAGCACGGTAAAAAAGGGATCTGCATGAACATACATAAAGGGGCTTATAGTAAGGCCTTAAATGTGAGGGCCAAATACTCTGAATTTAATACCATAAAATAAAACGTGAGCAGACAGTAGGATGATTTATGATAGGGAGGTTGGAAGACCCATTACAAATATTTCTGGCTATTGAAAGGCATCAGGGGTGCCTTCACTTATCTTACAAATAAAAGGAACTTAGCAAACAGGCAGTAAGTTAGCAGATAGGATGATACACCTTTTCCATGAATTGAAAGGAGAAAGAAAAAAAATCATATATAGCCATGGCCTCAGAATTAGGAGATAGAGGAATAAAGAATGACCAAAAGTTATGTTTGGATGATATTCTTTTTTTTCCCCACTGTAAATGATAATAAGTTCAGTGAGTATGCCAAGATGTCATCTTTGTCATATTCCTTTTTGCTGTTCTTTCCTTATATTTTGCCTGAGAACACAAGAAACAGATTTATGAAAAATGTATGCTGTTGTCAAGTACATACAAGTAATTTCTGTGAAGTGTTAACTAAGAAGGACTTAGCTGCCAAAATGTAAGTATATGTTTGTTTTTAAGCACTTTTTATTTTCATTCTTCTGTGGGAATCATCAAAATATGATAATGTATTGTTTAAATTCTAAACTTCAAATATAATAAACTAACCTGAGACAGGACCAATGCTGAGAACTCAGTAATTCTTCTTATACCCATTGCATTTCAGGTAACTTTCTAGCTCCAAATGCTTTTCAGATGCTAGATATAGCTCAAAAACAAAAAAAGACTTCTACCTTCTTTTCAAATATCCATCAACAGATTGCCTACTTCATTAAGTAGCCTTTTCCAAACTGTTCCGTGCATAATAACTTCAAATGTTGTATTAGCAGCTGACATCATAAATCTATAAAAACAAATAAGCCAACAAACCTAACACCACAATCAACCAAAAAAACCCACAAACACTCTGAAACTTTTCCAAAATGATTCAGCCATTGTATTCACTTCTGTTCTGTTTTGTAACATCTACATGCAGTTTCCATCATGGTTTGGTTTTGCTTGCTTTTTTTTTTTCTTCCTTTTTTTATTAAATAATAAGGGCATGGGTCAAACCTCTAGTATTCTTCATGCAGCAAATAATTAAAAGACAATCCATTCCACTGCTCCAACAAGCCTTATCCTGCATACAGTGATGTGTGTGTGAAATCCAAAGTCACCAATTATAAAACTAATTTTTATCAATACCAGTAGGACTAAATCTACTTTTGACTAATAGCTTACTGAGATTGGCCTGATACATGAAACCAAATACAAAGAAGAGGACGAAAGTCAACACACAGAAAATGTTAATCAATACAGCTGAATTAGAACTTCTTTTGTTGTTTCTGGGTTGGTTACATTCTGAATATCCTTTGTGAAAGGAAATTGTGTTAACTGAAAGCAAAAGCAATAGGAAAGAGTAAAGATCATAGCATCAAGACATCCCGGTCTTTTTACACATCACTTAGGAAAAGGATACTTGGTTATTCAGTAGTAAAATGCAGCAAATAAAAGCCTCACACTCACAGAAAGAACTAGACAAGGCACAAAACACAACCTGACTAGTGGTTGGGGTATGTGCTATGCTAGGCTTTAGAAAAACTAGAATAGATTAGGTTTGAAGCTTGTCTCCACTATTTCAATCCACTCCACTATAATCCACAGATTTTTGCATGTATCGTCAGTGTTACTGAGGGCTCAGTTCCAGGGCTAAACATGGCTCTATGTCCCAGGGTATCTCACCATATGGAGGTAGCAGCAATGGTACAGAACACATAGAAACCAGTATGTTCAACTCCCTGCGCCCTGGTTGTGTGGTCACCGCTCCCTCCAAAACGCAATTACCACATGGTGAAAGCCTGAATACCACATCATGCAAGAGTGACATCACAGCCAGGCACACACGGATGTCCTGCAGTTCAGAGAGCTTCTTGTGCTCATTCGGTGTGTTGGTGTCAACTGCCCTTCCTTGGGTGTGTTGGGGTGGGCACAGACCCTAACAATTAGGCAGTGTTTGCTACTGGGGTGAGAAAGGCTCTCTGGGACTCAAGGCAAAATGAATTCAATTCCCACAGCTGCTTAACGACAAAGACTTCAGAGATACCACTTCTTCACTCCGAAGGATAGCAGGACACAGAACAGGAGGGGAAGAGGTGAACGTCATCCTAAAGAAAGGACAGCTGCTCAGAGTCCCACCTCCACTATTTTTTTGTAAAGGGAAACCCCATGGTCCAAAAGCCACAGGGAAAAAGGAAAGAAACAAGGCAGTACAAGATTGCCCTTACTTCTATGTGGTCTAGGTTCTTTGCAAATAGCAGGGATTGTTATGTTGCAGGAAAACTGAGCAACTAGCTGGAGCCCTCCTGCAGAAATCAAGGCCAAAACTGCATAGGACTTTGACCTTGTCTGATTTTCAAGGGCATTCTTCTTAGCTGTTTTGCAAACTATGCTATCTCAATTTTCGTGACTGCGTCAGCCTAAAATGCAAAGCACAAAATTCAGATACCTCCAAGACTGCTCACTTTCTTTTTGATTTCTCTACCAATATTATAATACAATATATAGAGGGACTATTAGAGCATTCCGAATTAATCTACTCAAATTGTTATTGTTTGGAGAGCATGCATTTTTCTGAGAATCACCTACAACTCGTACCCATAAACTATGCACTGTATGGAAGGTTGGATAACATCAAAGGAAGCAGATCCTTTTCAGTAATATATTGTATTCCGTAAATCAGCTTGAAAGGTATTTTTCGGCTCATTTTGATTTTTATGCTTCCTTTTTCCTGCTGCTTGATGTAAAACTGACAAAGTAAAACTGACAATAAGCAGCAGAGAGATGCAAGCTTCCTAGTACAGAAGAGTAAACATTCCTCTTAACAGATGGAGTCATTTTCACTTTTATTATCATTAAAAAACTTCAAAACTCAGTGCAAGTGAAAAGAGCCAACGAGCTAGCAGTGTACTCCTGGATGCCGCTTTGCAGCTAGATTTTTACAGTGGGCTGTATATTATCTTTAGACGATCATCTAAGACAGTATCAGCTCTCCATATAGTGTAACCTTGAAGAATATGGTCCAATACTTTGCATAGGACTGTGGTAATTGGACTGTGAAGGATAAGACACAGCCTACTTAATTTGAGTCACTGTGCTGTTATCACCCAAAAGCTAATACTTGCCACAGCAAAACTAGACTGCAGATATTGCCTGCTTTCCAGAACATAATAGTTTCATTTCCAACGTAGAAACTGTGTAGAATGCAGATGGCAACCAGAGAGCAAATACCAAAGTTGAAAATGTGCCCTAACAGATACATGGCCTCTGCTGAAGTGGAAAGAGAAAACACTTCCTAGGGAAGCAGGTCCTTGAAGGACACCTCACGCCTGAGCTGGCAAAGCTGTGAGCCAGACTGTATTTGCAACGCAAAAAAAACACCAAAACATCCACAGGATCAATTCTTTCCCGTCCCAGTCTTTATGAATCTTCTCAATGTAAATTTTCCCTGCCCTTTTCACCGTCACAGAGGAGCTTGCTATTCTCAGCAATCAACGGGCATATATTACAAAATAACGCACACGTTACTGCGAGCAGCATCACACACTGAGGAAATCATTCTTTCTGTTAGGAAAAATATTCTAAATTATTATTTATTTATTGGTCATCCAATCTTGTATTGTCTTCAGTATATTTTGCTTTTTTTTTTTTTCCTAAGAACACCCAGCATTTAGGAATGTCTCAAAATTATTTTGGAGAGGAATAAACATTATGAATCACAAGGGCTTTTAACTACAGCTACATTTCCAGACTCATTGAAGCTGGCCCACATTTAGATGTAAAAACTCCATGTAAATGTTTCCTTTAAATTTTCTGTTATTTTACACACTCAAGTAGCTGGTGGTAAATTGTAAACACTGCTGAAACCTGCGGAGATCCTTTTATAAAGAGTTTAAAAAGTCATTTCAGATTTAAACCAACGGGTTGTTAATTTACTTCCGCATTTGGGAGCTGTAAAACTGTAACTATAGCATTTTATTTTTGTATATAGCTTGTAGACTTTACTCAGTACAAAAAGGATTTTGTTTGTTACCACAACTTTTTGCTTGATGTCTCCTTTAGCTACAGACCCATTTGTGAGAGCATTTTCTTTGTCTGAAATGGGCAGCAATTTAATTTTCAGTTTGCTTCTTTAATGCATCAGCAGAATCAGTTAGATGCTGTGAATGAGTAAGGAATAATAATATTCGGAGAAAATTACAGAAATAAAGAGTAAATAACTGAGTGTTATACAAGGATTAATATAATGGGATCACTCAGAAACTATCAGGATCATTAATGAAATTAAAGTATAACCCATGCTAATTTAAAAATTCAGTTAAAGGCTATGTTTAAAATTACTTAATGTCAAGGGAAAGTATATATAAATTATGAAAATAATTATTACCGAGCTCTGTCTGGAAAGTATCCATTTACACAAGCCTAAAGTCACCCATTGAGTTTATTTGCATTGATACACTATATTATTGAGCAGAAAATTATTAAGTGAAATGGCTTGGTTCCATTTACTTGTAAATACAGCTATAACACAAAGATACAAACACATTTTTACTGTTTTCCTTGAATTAGCTCCATCTGACTTTCACGATAAATAATTTGAAATTAATTCAATTTTCTGAAATATGTACTCTCTTACTTATTGGCACAGATTAACTGAGGACACAGAGAAGGAGTCATGAGGGGGTGACAGCAGCACACAGAGAAAAGGCTGAATTTCTGCTGGGTTCTTTGAGCTCCTGTCCATCAAATATTGCACAGTTATATCATAGAATCATAAAGATTTGAAAGACTCATAAGATTACCTATTCTAATCACCACCATTCCACTAGCCTACATCCCTCAGTGCCACATCTACATGGCTCTTGAAAACCTCCAGGAATAGTGACTCTACCACCTCCCTGGGCATTGACCCACTCCCCATATGTACACTTACAAAGCATATGCAAATACAACTATATAGATTCACAAAGTTCTCTGTTCGAGCGTCAGCAATATTTGTCAACAAAATGTATAAAACCTAACAAATATTTTGTTATCGTGCTCTGAAGGGATGAAGGCAAATAGTTAAACTCTAAGAAGGGGTTTGGAAATCTGCTACCAGTGAGAGACTGAAGCAGCTGAAAAGATGCTTAATACAAATTGGGATAACAAGGTGACATCTCAGATCCACGTCTGTCTTTACAGATCTTCAGGGGAATCAGGATTTCACCCACAGTTTACGAGAGCTTAGGAAGAAAAGTTTGCAGACAGCAGTAGGAAAAGTTATTTTATAGGAGTCACTGAATAGCTGAAGTGACAAAAGCCTTTTTTGTCATCCACCTGGACAATTTCCTTGCCATTAAAGTTTGTCATTAAAACTCAGGTGTCTTTGCTAATCTCATACGGTTAAACAACAACAACAAAAAATATTGTAATGGAGACAGCAGGCCAAAATCTAGGGTGTGGTTTTGAGAAAGCTGGAGCAAATAACTTCAATCATTTCTTTAAGATACAGAATTCAATGCTGGTCCTAACATAGGTATTCATTATGGTTCACAGGTGCAGCACTGTCAAATTTAAAATTCTGAAAACTTTCCTGGCAATATTTTTTCCCTGTTTGCCCCATGTTCTGAGCAGTCCTGACACTGACATTACACTTGATTGACACTGAATGCTGACAAGTGTGGAAGAACTGAAGCTAGCAGAAAAGGATTTGGAGACCATATTCTTTGAGGTTTTATCAGAATTGGTCCAATGGCACATTCTGCAGGAAGCAAACAGCTCCTGCATGTACCATGCACCAAGATGATCACAAACAGCATTTGCTGTCAGTAACGTTTCTGGCCACTACCACAGACCATGCGCAATTGTAGTGAGTTACTGAAACATTACAAGCCCAGCCATTACAAGTCATTAAGGAGGTAAAATCTGAAGCAGCTCATTGTCCAGGATTTCAAAGTTGGAACAGTAAAACTACAGCCTGAATTCAGATATAAATGACATATAAATGATATCCGTCAGATCTTCAGATCGACTCTATAAAGCCTCTCCAAACATAATCAAACATACTCCTGCTCAGTCATTAAAACATACAGTCATAGTGGTCACGTTCCTGCAAGTACAATTAATTTGGTCCAGTTTGTGAAAAGAGGCAAGAGCTGAGAGAGTTTTTTGTTTTTCGTTTTTTGTTGTTTCAGGTGACCTGATGATTTATTTCCAAACCTGGAACAGTCTGTGCCTTTCTTTTAAAAACAAACTAGGAAAATATGTGGCTTTAAAAGCAAAAACACATCTGCAGAAAGACTTTGCTGGATGTATTTGTCCCTTATTCGATTTGAGATGATCAAACAGTAGGTTTTCTTTTATTCAATAGCTCTCTTATAGCCACCGTATTCAATTACATTTAACATACTTTTTAAAGCTACATACAAAAGCTGAGCCAGAGGAAATAAAAGAACAGAAATAATCTTTAAATAAAATAACGAGTTACTATAATCATACATGACATACATGCACATCCTGAGCTGAATTGTTCTTTTCCCCAGTAATTTAGTGCTATCAGTTACCAAGCATAGTCTGCCTTTTTGACAGCATATGACCCTAAACCAGTTTTTTTAATGTTTCACCAGCTCAACTTCAATTAGAAATAAAGGATGCAATAAAGGAGAGACAGAAGGAAAA
Source organism: Lagopus leucura (assembly GCF_019238085.1). Taxonomy (NCBI): domain Eukaryota; kingdom Metazoa; phylum Chordata; class Aves; order Galliformes; family Phasianidae; genus Lagopus; species Lagopus leucura. The sequence goes on along the minus strand of NW_024962274.1, from coordinate 3,621,506 downwards.
ACAATATCACATTTTCTCTGTAATATGTAAATTTAACTAGAAAGAAAACCAGCACAATACACCACTTGAAGCATTCAAAATGTAGCTGTGCCAAACACCAAATGTAAAACCAAGACTGATAGATAAATCCCATCACCTCCAGTCCCTGACACAGGGAGCAAGCAGAGTAGAAATCTAACAGCAAATGTTTTCTTTGTTCACAGACCAAGCTGCTCTTTACCAGTACTCAGCTCAGCTCACACCTGCTTTTTCACTCTCTCTCTGCCTTTGCTATGTCCCTGAACAACATTAGCAGAGGCCCTCTGCGTAATGCTTTTGCTTTTCATCCTGTTTCCTCACTGCCCCAGCCCAGCCACACACAAGGCAAGCTCCCATCCAACTGGCATGCAAACCTCTCCCATACATATAAGGGAGCTACACTCTTACCTAACACACAACTTGTCTTATGCCCTGTGCAGTCCCAAACATTTCAGATGTTTTGAGTTTCCCAGTGTCTTCTATTCATTCTGCACTGTCAAGTAGTCATCAGAGGCTGCTTGCTTTGAAATCTCTGTCCCAACAATGTCACGGTAGGAGAAGAATATTAGCCTTGGTGTTCAGTAACAGACTGAAAGCAGACCTGAGAACAGAAAAATATGGAAAGGGATAGAGTTTATTAAACCTAATATAAAAATAGACATTGCTTTTAAAATAATTTAAGTCACATGGGCCTCGGAAGGAATCAAGAACTAACACTTCCAAAATTCCAGGTTAATTTTTAAAATATTATTGGAAGTTTATGGATGTTTGACCTCATTAACTAGAAGGGTATAAAGTCTGGTTTAACTTGAGTGAATAGCAGCAAGCAGCATTGCTCTGAACTGCGCTCCTAGCTGAGATCCAGGAGGACTCTGCCTTATTTCCCAAACTTCTGGAGTTCTCTGATTTCTTCGTTAAATCCTCCAAAAGTGTAATGTTGTACATACAAAGGAAACCACACAGTTTTTCACTGCAAGTTATTTGACCTCACAAGTCTTTCACCAGATCTGACTTCTGGGGTTTGAAAGGTCAAGGCAACATTCTATCCTAAAGAGTTGGTCAATAAGTAGTTGAAATTAATTAGTCGTAAGTTATTTAATTTCAGAATAAGCAAATAAGTCAGAATAACTGAAATAAGAGAAATAAAATCCAGTGAACACATCACGGGTGCACAAATGAGACTATTTAGCTACTGTGGGCTCACTTGAAACCAAAACAAAATGAACCAGCAGAAATCTGAAGCAAAAAAAAAAGCCTGAGTAAAAAGTAAAGAAGCACAATATAGAATAACTGCTGCAAAAATAATTGTGCGCTACTTCATCAAAATTAACACTCTAATAATGATGTTATTATATATAACACACGAGCGATTAGTGCATTTGCAACAGAGCAAAACAGACAAGAACTCTCTGCTCTGGCAGTATCAAAATAACTTAGAATAATACTGTTTACAAATCTCAGTGCAAGTACAGAATGTGAAATATTGCTAAGCCTCACTGTAAAGCTGCCTGCCTTCTTTCTTGTCTGTGTCTCATCCATCCCAGACTTTCTTCTCTGCCCCAGCCTACAACTACTGCTGCTTTACTACCAGCAAGACTCCAGCACATCCTGACCCCAGGATTTTACTATGGAGATTTTTCTCATTCCTATATGTCTGGCCTTTTCGTGCCCCTTTGAGCTTGCCTTTATCACAGTCCCACTGTGACAGTCCCCTACCCACAGGAAGTCCTACAACTACACCTAGTTGTTAATTATTTCTGCCCTGAGCCTACAGCAGATCCACCATTTCTAAAGATTCCCAAAACGTTCTGTCAGCAGCTGTTTCCACCACTGATTTCGTTGTTCATTTGCCTTGCTGTGCCTACTGCCCTCATGTAAGGCCCTTCTTGACAGCTTACAAAAAGCAGCCTTATTTCTGCAGAGCCATAACATGCAGATTATCCTGCTGCCTCTTTCCTCTGGGAATTTACAAACCTATGTGCCACTGGCATCCCTAATAGTGCTGTTGAAGATAAGTAAACAACTTTCAGACTGCTCATAGCACGGTAACCCAAAGGAAGTAGTTGAGTTCCTATTGTCTGAATTGCTTAAAAAGCATCTTATAACACACACAGTGAAAGTTCATTATTGGCTACAGACAAAACACAGCAACTTATAGGATGTTTTTTGTCTCTGCATTTTGTGATATCCTGAAGAGCTTTACCGTGGGCACATTTCTTCCAATGTGCACAATGGCTCTAGGTTACTTTATGTGCCTTTATTGCCTTACCACAGTTATCCATCAGCAAGTGTCAGTTCAGGTATCCTTAGTGGTTTTATTAGTTATTCCTTCAATACCTGGGGAGGAACTGCTTTTCTTTCCTGCTTTGTATAATGGAGGAATTCAACACAGGTCATGAGAGCAAAAACATTGCTCTGCAGCCACTTCATGTCTTAATTTCTTTAAGAATCTGATCTCTCCAAACTACACAGTGCTGGTCACTTCTCAAATTCTGTTCTGCCTTTGCCAAAATGCAGATGAATTGGCATGCTTCCATGCATAGAAACAGGAGAGCACTGCTTGGGAAGGCATGGGGAGCACACACATTTGTGTACCACATGGGAATGCAGATGCCTAGGGAAGCACAGAGGAGAATAACTATAAAGGTCATGATTTGTAATCAAGCGGCACCTTTTTTGCAATGGAGAACAAGTGCAGAAAGAATGCTTCCATGGTCATGTCTTCACAGTCCCACCATGACCACAGGGGTGCTTTCTTCACACGTGTAGATGTTCAGAGTTTAGCCAAAGAACTGATCTTGTGACCAGGGGTGAGTTAGATGTGAACTTTACAATTATTCCTCACAGCCTTCCTTTTTTTTTTTTTCTTTAAACCTTAGTGTTTGTATCAATAAGTTGTAGACTCAACCACTTTCTAGGCTTCTCTGTTCATCTGTGTACCAGTTGTATCTTTTTTTCCTCAGACAGCCAAAGATTTTTCAGCTGCAATAAAGAAATTGCCAAGGGAAGAGAAGGGTAATACCTTTTAGCATTTACATATCTTCTAACGCTCTGTGTAAATGGCAAGGCCCCTCATTTTATTGCACACTGTTGGCATTAGTTGGAGCACAAATCTCATAATGTCAGCTGAGAGGACCCACGCACAGTCACCACAACCCAGGAATAAAAGAATTGACAGCCTTAAAAAATGGAAAAAGTTTTAAAAAGAGATATTTTAAAAGGCTTGACTCACAGCCAAGTGTTAAGACACTTAAAACTTGTATTTACTATTTAACGATTGAGATGAAGTATCATAATTCAGCAGCATGGAATGGGACCTCTTACTGGGAGAGGCTAAAGAAGAAAACCAAACCAGTACAAAAGGAAACCCCCTCTAGGGAAGCTCTCACACATTTGGACCTCGGGTCTAGATAGAGTAGGCCAAAACCTGATACTTTTATCTCCAACCTTTGACCCTGACATCTGGAAACTTAGTTTGAGTCAAACAGAAGGAAGTTTTCTTTTCTATTTCAAATACTTTATAGAAGAAAATCTTCAAGTATCTACAGTCAACCCTGTTAGTACAAACTACTTTTATTTGTGCACTTGTAGTGAACTCTAAAATATGGAACACTTGCGCAGGAAATGCATGCGTCAGAACTTTTGGGAAAAGAGAGTAACTTGGTGAGACTGGCACATTGTTCGATGCTTGTATGGGATCCAGATAACAGCCCAGATAAACATCTCCAAGGGGGTGCTGAAGAGTATAAAAGGTCCAGTTCCTTTGATGTTCTTAGATGTTCTCATTTAATAGCTATCAGCCCTGGTGCCAGAAATAACAACATGTTTAAACATTCTGTATCAAAACACAAATTAAATTCATTTAGCGTAACCTGTGTTTCCAAAGTTCATTTTCATCTTTAGCTGGAACACTAAGTGTGATGTAACTCATGTTCTTCCTGGCAGTTATTTTCATTATTATGTTTATTACTCATTTAAGAGATTTTTTTTTTTTTTTTTTTTTTTAAACAGAGGGATTAATGAATTTAGACTGCACATTATAACATCAAAAGCTTTGGTTTCAAATAAGCCCATCTGAGCTACAGGAGATTTTCTCCCCTTATAGGAAGCTAAACAGCAACTTCAAAAAACATATCTGTGTTACAGTATTATTTTCTAGTTGACTGAAGTCATGGGTTTTATGCCAACCTGTTATATTTTCATATAATGAATGACTACTTATTTGTATTGTCCAAGCAACTCCTGTAACCCACAATCTGTTAAGATGTCAGATGCTTTCCACAGATACCAGCTCTCTCCTCAAAAGGATTTCTGAACATGTGAAAGAACAAAAACAATAATAAAGGAACTTCTTGTTCATAATTCAAATGACTGTTTGAGATCAGTTCATCAGTGAGGGAAAAGATGCATGCAAGCATTTTAACATCATGCTGCTCAGACCATTGAACTATAACAGAATAAAATAGAGAACAAAGAGTACATTAATATGTAACATTTAGCAAAAATATTTGTAACCTGGGTATGTTTCTTTTGATCACTAAACCTATTTATGAATGAAATAATCTTTTGCTCTCTTTTAGTTGATGGCAAACGTGTAAATCCTCAACTGGAGTGCAAGCAGAGGTCCCAGAAATCAGCCTGACTTCATATCTAAATGCAGAATTCTGCTGAATTTTCTGTTTAATGGATCTCCTTAGGATATCTGTAGTTCCCCCTATTAGTGATTTCACTAGAGATGTCAGAACACCTTGCAGGGCTTGCAGGCCAAAATGCCATGTAACCAGGCAAAATATTTTACTTGTTTTCAGTGGGCTTAGACAACTTAACAGCATGTTATCATTGAATGGTTTGCGTTGGAAGGGACCTTTAAGATCATCTGGTTCCTAACCCCCACTGCTACAGGTACTGACATCCTCCCCTCTGTTAAGCATTGTTTTTAAAAGTCTGAAATGCCCCACTTAAATGTCAAGTCTTTGCATTTACTAGTGCAGATGGAACTTCTCTTGCATCAGTGGAACACAAAGGCTTCAGCTAAGGGAATGTAACAAACTTAACAAATGCTTAACCTCTTGTTATCGTGAGAAGGTATCTTAAGGAGTTCAGTAAGTAGGAAATATCTGTACATATCGGATGACAAAACAAATGCTTTCTTTGAAAGTGCTGCAAATTCATTTACATAGCTTGAAGTTGCTACTGATAAACAGTATGAAAGATCTAATCTGTTAGAAACAATTAGCAAATTACTCTTTGGAAGTAGCTTATTACCTAATTGTCTCAGGTCTAGAAAACATGCATCCCTGCAGGAGACATACACAAATGTATAGCAGTCCCTAATTTTTAACAGTGAGAATGGAGGAGTTTTCTCCATTTTGTTTTACACAAGACTGAGTGGTGTCTACATGCTTGAAGTTGCTGAGGTTTTAATCTTGCTTCTCAAAACTCGTTCAGCAATTCCTATCCACCTGTGGTACTAAAAGCACTCTTACGATACCTCTTTTAACGTGCAGTCTGCAGACGTTTGTCAGCCTCTATTTTTCAAAAAGGCAAAGACCAGAAGAAAACACCCATCTACCAAAAACATTTTCCCTTGCACTTTGGCAGCAAAACTAGATCATCCTAGTTGAAACTTGTGTATCTGCAGAGTAAAATGAAGAAGTCCTTTCCACAGTTTCAGATTGCTGTCACTTTAGTAACAGACTGTCCATCTTACCTTAAGGGCCTTCTGGTCCCCACAAAAGGCTGTCCTGTTGACAATATCATCATTGTGTGTGCAGCCGACTGCCATACAGCTGCCAAACACATTATCACAGCTCTGGACGATACTTCACTTGGCTCTAAATTCAGGCTCTAGGAGGAAGAACACATTATTTAACTTAAATGTTTTGTTTTCTGAAAACTCATGAGAGTTTTGTGGGATCTAATCATTCTCAAGTTCATAGATAGGCTGTAGTTATTGATATACATGCTCATAAAACCTAAAACCATTACCAAAGTTTACAATTAATTCTTCTTAATTTTACATCAGCATGCTTCAAGCACATAGTGCTCTAAACGATAAAAGGTCAGGTAATTTTGGTAATTCATCCTGAAAGTCCATTAAGCGAGCAAGATAAACAATTCAACTGGAGAAGAATTGGCCAATTCTATTTTACATGTAACTGATGAGAGGAGAAAGAGAAAATACCAATTGATACCAAAGTTAATGAAAACAGAAGGAGACAACAACAAAAATAATTTCCCATACTTATCTGCATTTTAGTATGCAGGAATATTAGGCCAAAAAATATAGAAGGGAGGCATTTAATTCTCTCTTCATAACTCCAAAACCAAATATATAGCAGAAGTGCTGAGCTAGATTGGCTTTTTTAGTTCCAAAGTTTCATAAGTTTAGTTTCTTATGTCTCAGCTCCAAGGGGCATATTCTTCTTTTGAAGCCCAGACCTAGCATGAACACTTATGGCAGTTATGCACAAATCAAAAGAAAAACCAAGTTTAAGCAATTTATGAATCTAAATATTCTCTCTCTGACCAGTGCAAATTCAGGATTATCTCTAAGAAAGTGCCAAAGTGCCAAAATTTGTCATATTATTTCTGCTGTTGAATATGTCTGAGGGAGAAAATAAGGAGAGGAAGAAGTAGAATAAGGAGAGAAATTGAGAATGGAAGAGGGTGAGAGGCAAGTAGAAGGGAGAAATGTGGTGAGGGGGGCGGAGAGAAAAACTTCTACCTGCCCCAATTTTAAAACTGTTCATAATCTTTTCTTTTGTTTTTGTTATGTTTTCCTTACCATTTTGGAGACCAAATCCATATTTTTTTTATATTTATAACAACATCCAGGTATGTTAGCCTTCCTAAAAGACCTTATTGCTTTCTGTTCACTTAAGGAACCCCCTGTACGTGGCAGAAGTTCAAGATGTTTAAGCCTCGTGTACATCATGCCATGAAATACTTGTACTAGTTTCCATTTTTTTCAGCATCTTCAAAACCTACAAATTAATGTATGTTCCCATCATTATTTTCTGAATAAGAACCCTTGATCTTTCACACATGTGAAAAAGGATTCTTTGGTCATATATTCCCATTAGAGAGCTGATTAAAGGAGTCCCTTATTCAGTTCTATTCTATTCCTTTCTAGCTTAATCTTCAAATAAATAATTTCCTTTCCCTTACTTCTTTCCCTTGACTGTCTTTAATGGATTTTCCCCATACATATTCTCTTTTATGTGAGTAAATTTAAAATCAACTAAAAAAAAAAAAAAGGTAAAATTTACACTCCTTCTTTAGAGAAGATGCTTTTGTGACCATTCAATAATTATCATTATGAAGTCATCGTATATTTGCTCTTGGCCATAAAGACAAAAATCCCCACTGAGATACTCTTTTGAAACAAGCCTGGTATTCAATGGAAGGTCAGTGAACCAGGGATGTTTCCTAAATAAATAAATAGATAAATAAATCCTAGGAACACACACTTTCCAATGATACCATCTTTCTTTAGAAACTGCAATGCCCTTGTTACAATTCAAGTCAAATTGCACGGAACGGACACTGTGCCAAGATGCGAGAGACCTGCAAGATATGGCTTAGTGCTGGTGGTAGCAGTGGTAATGGTAAGACAGTTGGACAAGATGATCTTGCAGGTTGTTTTCAACCTTGTGATTCTATGATTCTATGAAACTGCCATCGTACACTGCAAAGAACATTGGTTTTCTTTGTAGTTTGCAAGTCTTAACAGCCCATGCCTGTCCAGAGGTGTTACTTCTAGCTAACTTCAGATCTGCATGGATTTGCAGTACTAGCCCCCACAATTACCCACTGCATTTGTCATAATATCATTTAGTTCCTCTAGAGGGCTTTTCTTTCTGAGGAATAGAGTGAATTAACAAAGCAGAGCATTGGGTTGCTGCGGCTGGATTTGTCTGCTCCTTACTTACAGATGTTTTGAGTACATCTGCATTGTCCTGGCATTAGATGCAGGCAAGAGAGCCTTCCTGTAACACAGATTGTCTGCCACTCTCATTTTTAGAAAGAGAGGACCTGATGCCATTTGAACAGTTTGGTACTAGTATTTTCAGTACCTGTTTCAGGTCATGCAATTTTATTCAGCCTCCAAGCAGAAACTTAAGGCTGGCCAAGTAAACTTCCTCTAGAATACAGAAAATGGGAGGCTTCCTCTAAATGTGATTGAAGTTCACATGGGTTTTGCTGAAATACTGACAAAATATTAGTCAGGCTGCCAGACAAACAGAAACAGCAGTGATACATACAGAAATCTATCTTCATTTTAAAAAAACCCACCATCCTAAAATATAAAGATTTCCTTGTCAAAACTCTGCAAAGCCATGATAAAAAGTTAGTATACACAAGGCAATTAATAAAATGACAAAAGTAGTAGCTGCTGTATTAGTTGTTATTCAGGTTAGTGACCAGATCAGATATAAAATAATAAATAAGTTTAGATGTAAGCTAAAACATTTATTACAGGTGCTTAATCATGAAATTCTCTTAATCGGGACATTTCCCAGGGAACCAAATTAAACCTAATGATACTTAATGGCAAGGACTGCTGCTTAATTGGGGTGGTAATTCCAGTTAATTGGGATTCCTGCAGGTGAGTAAATGGTACTCAAATAGAGATACTGTATCTGGCCTTCACTATGTTCAGATATTGGTGGTGCTTCGTCTTCTCTAAAACAGCCTCTCCTGTTACTGGATCAGCAAAGCAAAATTACTTCTGTGCTCCCATTTTGGTCCTTTCAAACATTGCTTAAAGTTACAATCACTCTCAGGACAGGCAGTGCAAGTCTTCATTGAAAGCTAGTGAATCTTTATTAGCATTTAATCATGATAGAAAGATCATATCCAGCTACTTCCCTCACTAAGGAGATGCTTCTGACTGAGCCTTTAGATTTCATGTAGTTGACAGAAAGCTATCTGAAAATTGTTGGTAACAATTTCAACTACAAAGCAGCATGTCCTAACCAAATGATTTCTGCACTAGCATATGAGGACAAACTTATAACTACCAAAAAAACCCTACAGTAAACTCATTTTTCTATGCTAACAGAAAGACCTACACATTCAAGGCAGGCTCGCTATTCCTTGAGGTTTTATTTCAGTCCACTACATATATATGTATACAGGCACATGCTAATATCTTCAAGTTATTTTTGTTTGTTTTTCCTTTTTGTCGTTATTGAAATAAGCTCAACTACTACTTAGGCTGCTACACAGCATCAGAGAACGTAAAACTAAGCACTGCCAATGACAGTCAACTTATTAGAAAGTTATGTTTTTATTACTGCTTTCTGAGGTCCTTGCTATCCTCTGAGGGACGTGGCTCACAGCACACGACATGCTGTTCTATCTCTGCCTTAGCTGGAAGACAGGCAGGTTGACAGTTCTGTGGAAAAAGCTGTAGCTGCAGCTCCCTGGGGAGAGCACTGCTTTCTGCAGGATTCTGAAAGCAAAGTGGAGTGGCCAGAGCTGTTGCCCCTCACAAATCTGATCAAATCAATCAGCTGCTGGGAATTTTGGGGAAGGATGGAATCTTGGTCACTGTGGATCCTACCAAACTTGTACTGGCCATGAGCCTGTACTCCCCAGTGTGTACGTAGGCTGGCCTACTGGAAAGGGATACCAGCAGTCAGCTGAGAGGTGGTGCAGGGTCCAGGCTGCTGGATACCAATGTCCCCACAAGAGCTCAGTCCGAATTAGAGCCTGAAGATCCATAGAAAACAGGCCTTGTCTCCCATAGTGGCATGCAGTCACCTCTCTGTAAGTTTCAGGGGGGCTGCTGCAACCCAAGCACTGCCAATATGTAAGACAAGCTGATGTTACAAGCTGGCACTCCCCTACACCCCATTTCTCACCAAAAGCAGGATGGTGCCTCTGCCAGCAGAGACTTCTGGCTCCTGCTGAGATTCAAACCAAAGCTGATTTTTCCCTTCTCACTCCAAGGAGAGGTTCATTGTTGTACTCTGAACAAAAAAGCCATTCGGCAAAAGCTTGGAAGGGGCTGCTTTTCCTACATGGTAGTGTACCCATTAATAAAAAGCATTGTTTCACCGTTCTAGCAGGTGAATGCCAGCAGAAGTTCAACTTTGCCCAACCGGAGACTGCTACATCTGCACATACCTCAGTTGGTGCAGCACTTTAATCCCAAAGCAGCACACAGTGTGGGATTTGATTCAGCTTTACAGTGGAGAGATCCACAGTGAGAAATTAGACACAGAGTAAAATATTAGCCAATAAAGACACTGAAGCCAGATTCTCAGCACACTGGGTTTTGCATTCTCAAGCATTTATAAGCTGCAGATATATTTGAAGTATCAACAATCAGCTCTTGCAAAAGGAAAATGAGATCAATAATTTAGGAAACGGTTTGATCTTTGTGGCAGAGCTGTTTAAGACAAGTGCTACCATTTAAATGCAATAACATTCTCAGGTGAAGAATTACAAAAGCTTTCACTTCAGTTTTTCTCCCTCACACTGCTTTATCACAGATAAACTAAAATAACTGGCAATTAAATTACTTGACCAAAATTATCATGATGTCTGTCAAGCTACTGCTAATAACTCTCATGAAGTCATGTTCCCACTGAAACCTATATTGCAATGACTAAACTGGTTCTTAATTTCTTACTGACTGCATCACATGAGTTAGATTGATCTAACATCACATGATTAAGACTGCAGTTACAAAATATCAATATATAATCACGGAGAAGCCTAAGTGGAAGCCATTTGTCACACTGATCTTACACTTGAAGTTACAGATTTGTCATGAGGTTTATCATAAAATATTCACGAAACTAGAAGTATAACAGCATTTCTAAATTTTTCCACAGTCAACTGTTAACTCAAAGTAACAGCTTTTCCTCTTCTTCAGAGCATCCACGTGCAGAAAAACACAGTGTAAAGCAAAGATTCATCCTACATGTGGGACTAGCTTAGATTCGATACCTCCCTACCAAACTCCAGAAAATCACAGGTTTGAAGCCAAGTATATCCCTGGAGGCATAGAACAACATCAAACCACTAAAATAAACAGGGACAATAAGACTTTTTTTTTGTTTTAAATTCCAGTTCAAAAAATGTTAACTTTATTCTACTGGTAGACGGTGCTGCCAGTTTTAGAACAAAGAAAGTTGATGAGGACTGTTTATCCTCAAGAAATACTGCTCTAGTAATGAGAACTCGCACAGACTGTCTGAACCCATTAGGAATTAGCTGAGGGATTTTAATGGACTCTACAGCAATTTTCACCATGTAAGGGGGAGAAATGCAATGAGTTTAAATAAGTAAAATGTAAATTGAAAATCATAATCATGAAAAAGTTTAAATGTCAAAAAAGATTTTTGGTGAGATAAAATTAATGAGCAAAGGAAAAAGGGGAAGAAAAGAGAAAATAAACAGTGATTAGAAAAGTCAAGACTATTAATGTTAGAAATTAGTTATTGCAATGAAATACAAGGACTCAAAAATGATTGAGTCAGCAGGTGATCAAAAACATAAATGAATATTAAAATAATGAAGGACAATAAGTCAAGGTGAACTAAGTGAAAATCAAGCCAGAACGACTTTAAGGAATTAGTAATGAACAGAAAGGGACATCTCCTCAGCGGGTATAAATCCACCAGAGCTGTGCTGATTTAGACCAGCTGAAGAGGTGAATGTGTGCAGTCAATAAATACTGGAAAAAAACCAATCTTTCACTCCTGGATCCTAATTGGAAGAAAGAAAAGAAAGCCACCAAGGCAAGTTTCTGCCAGGAGTGCAACAAACTAAAACTTTTCAGAGAAATCATTCCCATAGAAGTGCAGTCAGAAGTCTGATTTAACTGCCTCTAAACTTGGACAAACCTCGTCAGGTTGCACTGCTCAACAAAATAAAATACAGAAGACACACAGTTCCGAAACGTTTTCTTTGAGTGTTTTTGGAAGCATAAGAGGTTTTCAGACAAAATATTTTAAATGGACAAAAATTAATAACTGAAAAGATGTTAAAAATCCATTTTAGGTTGGAAAAAACGTTTCATTTGACCTAAAGTAGTTTGATAGTTCATTTTGTTCAGCAAATTGAAAATCCATTCTTCTCACAGCTCTCAGAACTGTTTATGAAGATTCTTATATTCGCTCTGATCTCAGAATCATCTGAAATACAATCAAAAACCATGTATTTCCAGTGTGTAGAAGTGATTACCCTTTAAACAATGCAATATACATAAACAGCAAACCCCATTCCAAATTCGACTGAGAACAAAACGATCTGTATTTATGTTTAAAAAACAAATTCTTAAATGAATGAAAGATTATATGATATGAACCATGAATGAACTTATGTATGAGAGACTTCTCCCTACGTAGCTGGCAAGACTTAGCAACGCAGTCAAAAATAAATCCTGAAAAATATTTTTCAAACTATAATGCACAAAAGAGATGTGATATTCTGAAACAAAGGAAGAAAGAAATCCCCTGATGCATGTCAAACATTATATCCTTGTCTGCTGCTCTCCTGCAGTCCTGGGCACAAACCTGACCAAAATACACAGTTGGCTGCAGAAAGCAGCTTTAGATAGGATGAAAATAGCATGAACAACAAGCATAGACACCACACAACCTGGGAAGAGTGCTTGTACCTCAAGCACCACTGCACTCAGGAGAGACTATGAGATAATTGTATTTTCTGTGTTACAGACAAATGAGAAACCAATGCATTTCTTTCCCTTCTCTTGTCTCTGGGTGTTCATAATGACCAAGGCCACTAAAACCAACAGGTGTACACGTATGCGAAATCTGGTGAAAGAATAGAGGATTTGCCTGTAGTCCCTGACAGTAGGAATACCTCACATCACTACAGTTCTCTCTGCCACCTGATACATTCATATTTAATGTTGCCATCTCATCAGGAAATGTTGTTGTTTCAATAGATATTCCAATATCTGCAGATTAGACCTTAACTTGACTTTGCCACAGGCTGAAGGTGTCCCAACAGAGAAGCTGAAAGAATTAGCACACCCAGACTCTTTTTCATCTCTAACACTGACTTGATTGTTTGTTCCTGCACTTGCAACACCAACGTGTCACGTTTTGCTTCATAAAAGAAAGTTCATTAAATGCTTATAAAAGAATTCTAAGTTTTGCAGAGGGAAATCATTACCAATATTCAATATTATTAAAAATAGCACATAGAATAAGCTAAAGCAATCTATTTCATTTTAAGTCAATATAAATATTTTTTTTGTAGCACAATCTTCCTGCTCACTGCTGGTAAATGGCTGCATTCTAAGACTGGTTTAAAAAACTCTCCACACAATCACAATTGCATCACGTACATTTTAAACAAGAATAAAGCCAGAAGCTGACTCTAATTCCACCCTCCCTTGCCTCACCCAGCAAACTCCTCAGTAATGTACATTTTCAATTACTCTCCATTCAAAATTCAACAATTCAACAAACTGTCATATTAGCAACAATTGTGTCTCATTGGCAAAACCTAACACTATTATTACACAGAAACTGTCGGCACAGAAATAGTGTCATTTCTCATTGAAAGGAATGTTCTTGTAGAGTTTCATCCAGCAGCAATGGATGGCACAATTTAGGTTATATAGCTTCTAAGCAGAACAGGGTCATTTAAATATCATTTCCAAGCAATCACTAGCTCTGTCTCAGAAAATATAGTAGCATCCAACATCTAATTATTATCCTGAAACACTCTATATACCGTATCTCAGAACAACATGAAAATGAACTTCTATTTCTCTCTTCAAACACTGAATAGCTTAATATTATAAATCAGACTGAACTAAAATTAATATCTATCAGGTGCAGAATACTATTACACAAATTCGTAGAACACATTCTAGTACAATGAATTACCTTGTTAATGAGGGCTGAAATATAACAGCAGCTAATAGACAGACTCTTTAGCTCATGCAATATAAGTTACGCCTTAGTCAGTTACTTATTTTAATCAGGTGAAGTATTATTGTACTGCGTTTTCAAGTTCCTTAGGGAGATAGATTTCCTCTAGCAGAAACCAGGGTTACTTGGTCATCTTCATCAGTGGAGGCTGTCACCTAAATTACCTCACAGTTACTACCGGTTTGGGAATACACAGAGCAATTACTAATGGCCAGCTGATGGGTGGTAAGTTGCAGCCTCCCTGCCTCTAACCCCACAGAAAAAATAATCTCATATAATTTGTTTCCTGAAATTAGAGGGATAAGTTGTCTCAGATATACTCTATCCAAATAGGTAGCAACCACAGAAATGCTGATTCTCACAACTCTTGTTTGAGTTCATAGTGTGTGCATTCAAAATGAGTACAATACAGGGAAAAAGATTGTCCAGAATCTCATAGAAATACATTGGTTCTGTGGAACTTCAGAAAGGCCAGAAACACCACCCTAGAAATAGGAAAAAATAACAAGTGAGCGAAGTACCACATATGATTAAGGTGAATTCCACTTCTGAACTGCATGAAATATTTGCAATAGAAGATAATGAAACTATTTTATATATGATAGACTTCACGTGGTGTTACATGCTAGCATGTAGAAGAACTATTAGAGTTACTGGAACTCAAGTAGTAGCTAGGATGCACTTTCGCACCCAGCATAGCTCAATATCTAAATCAGAAATGCTTAATTATATTTTCAATTTTCTTGAACATCAAACTCAAAGCTAAACCATTGTCCAGTGAATGACACTCAGGGAAATGGCTGCAGCAACCTTAACAAATGAAAACCACAGCGCTTAGCACAGCTCTCTTCTGCTAATGCAGTCCCGGTCACATATGGCGCTCCTTTTATCCTAAAACAAAGATAAATTCGTATGCAAGAACAAAGAGATATGCATGTCATTTGGTGTTATTTTACAAAAGAAAAAAAAAGTTTCTGGTTTTCCCATGTCAGCAATCAGAGCTTTAAACCCATGAAAGGAGATTTGCATTCATTATTTAACCACAAGGCAAGACAACATTTTTAGAAAGCATCCAAGATTGACTAAACTTCCCTTTGGGTTTCCTTTCAGACATATCTTCTTCAACCCTTTGCACAACAAACATTCCACCAGAAAAACGCATCTGCGAGGATTAAGATCTCTGCAATGCTCCTTATTAGCATATTATTTTCCTAGCCCACCTCCAATCAATAATACTTACCTTTCTCTTGCAGCATTTGATAGTTCTTAATCCATCCTGCAGTATCTCACTCAGCCTGCAGCTCTGGTTGTGTCCTGATTTTAGAGCTTGTCAACCCTGAACATATTTCAGATAATTGTATGATTCTCTTCTTAAATCCACCAGCAATTTCGGAAACTTGCATTACAAATAAAATTATGAATTTCTTTAGCTTCAAAACTGCTGTTATTAATTATTACCATGGAAAATGTTATTTAGTGACTTAGGGGCTGATTCTGTTCCCACTGAACTCAGTGGCAGGATGCAGAGAAGTAGGATCAGGCTTTTAGCTTCCAAAGGATTAAATAATCATTAGTAGAGTTTAATTGGACCTTATAACACAATTCTGCTTACCTTAGACATCCTGTAAGGCATCAGCACATTCAAATACTGAACCGTGGTGCTGAGAAAATGAGGACTGAGATAAAGCTGAAGGGTTTGTTGTTTTTTGTTTGTTTGTTTGTTTTGTTTTTTTTTATTTCTTCTGCATTCTGTGCTGTATGTCAGCAATGGCAGCTGCTGCAGCAAGTACTAGAAATGGAATTGCTGCAGGTAACTCCTGGAAGACAGCCTGGTCCTGGGCACAATTTCTCACAAGCACAGCTTGTTGACAGACAAGTTGGGTAATCTAAGAAGGAAATGGGGTAGTAGGGGAGATATTTTTGGCAAAAGATGGGTCAGGACTTTAAAACCCTTCTTAAACTTTTACTTGTTCTGCCAAAACTGCCACTAGAGCAAAAATGACATTATTCACCCATAAGGCAAAGAGGAAAAAGCCACACATATGGGCTTTCAGGCTATATTAAAGTCGACCTTTGCAGCATGAAGATTTAAGTCTCATTCTGGGAAATCATTGCCCATATGCTTCATCAACTGTATGCAGCTGTGTGCCCCTACAGATGCCAAGTGAACTGAGTTCACACGTGAAGTTAGGTATATGTGTAAGACATAACTCTGCGCAGGGTTCTCTCAGCTCCCTCTGCCACCCTACTGCTACATCATTATCCTTTACTAAACAGAATCCACAGTCGCAACCAATACCACAGAACTGTTTGCTGAGAACTGCATCTCAAAATAGGTGAAGAAGAGCACTTGGATTCTGTTCCTATATTACTATTAGGATTTTTAAACTACAGCGCTTTCTACCACACATGATGCAACTGCTTTATTTCATTTCTGGGTGAAACATGGGAGGCTATTTACTTTAGAGATCTATTTCATACAGTTTTAATTACGTCTGGTGGCTGCACATTTAGAATCCACTTTGGCAATCACAGCCATATGTTGACATGTAAGTTTACACAGATGTAAGCCAGAATCTACTTTTTCAACAAAACCTAACATCCGACCCCCTTTCTCAGAAGCATTAGTAAACGTAAAATCCCATTACTGACTTCAATGGCAATTACCTGAACCTTTTATCACTTGGAAATCACTACCTGTGTTACAGAATGTCACAGAGTATGCCTACATCAGCATTTTATTTCAAATCAAGAATGTGTTTTCATCGTCGTTCACTGCATTTTTCCCGAATTCTCAGACTGCACAAAGTGGATTCCTACTGGATGAAATTGCACTAGAAGATGTGCTCCCAGCACATCAACTATGCATCAGCTACTAATGGGATCAGAAGAGAACCAGATGCAGTAAATTCCTCAACACCCATGTGATGTATGTTGCCTCCTCAGATCCAGATGTAATACCCTACAGATTAGGTTCTACTTTTAGAAGTTACCAGAACACAAAGGCATTTATATTTTTTGCTGTTTATGCTCCTTATATTCCTGTTTACCACTACCTTCATGAACACATTGGTACTTCCTCTCAATAGGAAGACTGATCAGATAGCCCTCTTCTAAACAAGGAAAAGCCTAAACACTGTTACACATGTATTAATTCTTACATGCATCCAATTCCAAACTGTGTTTCAAAGATGCAACAAAACGTTGATGAAAAAGCACATTAGAGTTTTATATTTGCCACTGCTAAGTTAAAAGTAAGCATGTTCTCTAGGTTTTGGTTTTCTGTGTAGTGGGGTTTTTTGTGGGTTTTTTTTTTTTTTCCTTTTAACAAGATATTTAGCACCAACTTTCAATGTAAGTATTATTGCAGCCTCTCAATTACCACTGCAAGCTATTGATTTTCTTTAAATATCTTACAACAGCAGTTCTTACATTGAGATACCAAAGATAACTGAATTAGAACATCTTTTTTATTCACTATTCCCAAACTCTATGGCAATTTGCCCCATTCATTCTTTTGCTTAGTTTCACTAATCCAAGATGAAGATCCTAAACTCTCCCAAGTGGTCTTTAATTAATGGTTGACAGGAATTCACAAACACACTCACTCAGACTAACACTAGAAGTTAACCATTATGCCTAAAGCCCCTCACGATTTTTTGACAGACCTTCTTTAAATTATTGCTTACAGAGCTTAAAACCTCAAAACCTCTTGGTCCAAAGCAGCCAGAATGCCACCTTCACCTTTAAACAGTGTTATAATTTAATGAAAGAAAATGATTACATTTTATGATTTTTTTTCTGTTCTGCTTACTAAAGAAATATGCCAAATACATCAAGGACACGTTCTCCAATATGTTCAAATCTCAATCTATAGAACTTTCATAGGAAAACTCCTACTTTATACCAAATTGTTCCCTTCTCCAAGGGTAGGATATTACACGTATGGAAAGACAGGCCAATATCCCATATTAAACTGGAAAAACAATTTACATATTTCCCACTGGATCACGGATGCTAATTCAGTTGTGTGCAGCCACTCTGCTACACCATTATACATGCATATGATGATTTCCTTGACATCTACATTAGCTGCGTTAACAAAGATGTCAGAACGCGTACTCTTTTAAAGGCAGCACCAGAATGCCTTTGCTCTTCCTAATATCACTTCCCCCTTCCCATGATTTAGGAAGGCTGTCTCTGTTTATAAGAAAACATAAGAGATTTCCAGTCCCCCTTTATGGAGGCTCAAATCAGTAAGCACTGTAACAAATATTCCAACAGGCAATTGGAAGTTTGCTGAAGGTGGAGTTTGGAGCATGCTATTTTTTTCAGGAGTGGCACTCATAACCACAAAGGGAGCATCACAGCAAAGGAAAACCTTCTCTCTCCTGGAAGTTTAACCTAGAACTGAAAGGGACCAAGCCACATAGCAGTCCTATCAATGCTCTCACAGCTTAGAAGACATTAAATACAAGAGTCTACAGAAAGCAGAAGAAAAAAATCTAACTGGAGAAATCTTTATCAGCTATTCAGCATCACTTGGAGAAGTGAAGGGATAACCACTTAAGTAAGGACATCTGAAGTAGCTTGGAATCTTCATTGAAGTATAAGTAAAATACTGTTATAGTAAGTGATATCTCAGCAGAGCTGGGCAGGATGAGGTAGAGAAAGGTTTTGAGATCCTGAATATCTCAGATATATTCAGTGCCTATCATTCAGTAGGATACATAGCACAGCAATTTTCCAAAGGTTTCACGGTACCGCGTAGAACCGGGCTTATTCAGCTTGGCAGTGGGAAGTAAATTTCACAGAATAGCTCTGATAGTGTAACAGGGGAAAGATTATTTGCAAGTTTGTCTGAAAGAAAAGAAAAAGCGTGGGTGTTCTTTTAAAATAACAACAAAAAAAAAGGGAAAAAAGATGTAATTACTTCATAGCAGCTAGTATAAGTAACAATACTGAACAAATTGCAGTGATTACAAAGTCCTCTATAAATATGGGTAGCACTATTCTTGACAATAATTAGTGTAAAGCATCCCCTCAATAGTATCATGATTAATATTTATTCTGATGTTGTTTTTGTTCTGAGAGATGGGAGGGGACAAAAAAGAAGGGAGATAACGTTTTAGAGAGCTGAGTATGTTTGCAAAGCAGAACAAAAACAACAAAAAAATCAATTTTATTTTTCTGCTTGCTGTCATTTCCCCCTCCCCTCAAAAAGGCAATGCAAATGGTGCTTTACTGGTTTTAAAAGTAAAGCCAGAAATTATGTGGAGTTGGGACTGCTGAATTATTCATGAGTTCTGATTGAATGGGATCATTATCTCTGGCCTTACAAGCTAATAAATACTGTCTAATGTCTGGGTACTGTTTTGATCTAATAGTGTCAGAGGGGAAAAAAAAAAGATTTCTTTTTTGCAAGCTAGAGCCTAAATTAGGGAGGAGCTCCCTGATGGGTTCATTGCAGGAAAGTGATGGTCTTTTTTTTTCCTCCACTTCCATTGACTACAAGGTTCTTCTTACGGTTCTCCATTTCATTTGCTGCAAAAGCATTTTAACTTGGGTGTGAGGTTAAGATGTTGCTCAGTTGGGTCTATCTTCACCTCCATATCTTTCTAATCTCCTGCATCTCACAGTATAAGATTCCCCAAAACCAGAGTACTTTCAAAGAGTCAGATGGAGCAGAGTAAGGGATTATGCTACCTCACCTTCTTCCTGTTGGCAACCACACAACCTTAAATTGCATTATTCTGTGTTTTGTTTCATATTGATTGCTGTGAATCTACACTCACCTGATTAATGTCACTATAGACTAAATGTATAGAACCTAAATTAAGATTCTGATCAGACTTATCAAGGAAGGAGAGAAATCTGTTAGAAGTGCAGTGCCAAATATTGTCCACTGATAAGATTTGAAAGAGCAACAACAAAAGATTCAAAACCCATATAAATAAAAATCAAGCTATTTCATTGGACAGTGTGTCATATTCATTCTTGAGCATTACTTTTAGATTGCAACTTGCTCCAATAAGAGGAAATAATTAGGGTATTATTACAAGTTTAAAAACCTCTCATAATTAGATAGGGATTAGTAACTTCGTTTTCGTATGATTAACACAATAAAACCCATTTTTCCCCAAAGTAATCGGAGGCCTATTAAACAACATGAGATCATATATCAAGGGGCCTTTTAGTAATTCAGTAGTTTGTAACATTTATGCAGACTGAAAGTCTACCACAAAACAGCTGGCTTCCTTCTATCAAGAAAATAACTCAGTTTGGGGTGCATTTATTTTGTTGTCTAACATAATCCTCAAAATCATACCATTTAATTAAGGATATTTTAAACAAGAGAAGTGGGTGAACAGCTAGGGGAAAAGTGTGAAACATTCTCCAGCAGTGTATCAGTAATGGAGCTCTCTGCTGTTGTCAGTTTAGCATGGGAGGATCCACCTGCTACATCAGTATTTTAGGGAGTATCTCCTAATAATCAGCGCATTGCAAGCTTAGAAATGCCTACAGCTTTGTGGTATTTTGTTAGTAAAATCGTGTTAGATGCTTAGCTCTGTTGTGGTAACCAGGCTAAATACGAAGCGAATTATTGACACATTTGCACTTTGCACACACAGCTCATAAACAATAAGTAATAAAGAACAGATGCAATGTAAATTTAGCTTTCTGGGTCTATTCAGCAGAATAATTCCCCAAACGTTACCTTTTTGGTCTCCCTTTTCAGTGCTTGTAAGTGCATTTGTAAGTGAAAATACAAAATTGTTCCTTCTGTTGCTATTTAAGGAGGGACATGATCACCCATTCTGGCTTTTCCGCATTTTCTGCATACGATGCCAGCCATTGCAGTCAATGAGACATTCGCAAAGTAACCATTATCTGTCACACTCCTGGACCAAAATAACAAATAATATGCCTGGAGGTGCTGCGTTTTGTGACTGCTAGTTTCCCCGCATGGCATATGCCTCGATAAGACTCAGATGAGAGGCGACTGCACAGAACTGTGATTGTGAGATGACTTAGCAGAACCCGTGATCATGTCCTAATGGCCTCCTGCAGAGGGGAACAGGGGTAATTGTTTGTCGGGAAAGAACACATCTGTAAGGAGGCATCCTCTGCAAACCAAGCAGCCATGTGGAAAAAAAGAAAGGGAGAATCACAGTGCTGCAAGGCTGCATTTGAACCTAAAAAAAGAGTAACAGAACAAGGTGAAAAATTAAATGATGTTTTAAATGACCAGGCTAAAAAGCTGGTATGAGTGTGCACTGTTAAAAACAAAGGTAATTTCCAGACAGCTTTGTTCTTTTTAAGAAGAGCAGGTGAAATTCTGTGAGTCCTAGCAAGGAAAGTTAAAGCAACAAATCTGTGAAACATAAACAAATTCCCTAGCAGCAGAAGTGGTCACAGAGCAAACAGCTTTCCTTTATGCATTCATCTGTAACGAAATTGCATCATAGCCTTCAACCCCTTTGCTGCAAAATTTTCTCCTTTCAGCTTTTTAATCTTCTGTTTACTTTCCATGTGATCAGCGCATGGAAAACTAACATGCTCCCAACATCCTTTCTAGAGCAAAGCTATTGGATTTGAGAAATGAGAAACCATCAATGTCAAGCCAGGCAATTAGGGCATCAGTCACATCAGTGGGAACTTGCTTTTAATGTCAACTGGGGCAGAAACAGGCCCTTAGAGTATATTAAGGACCTTACTTTACACCCTTTCAGCATATTCTATTTGATCAGAAATAAACTGGAGCAAACAAGCTAATTAATCGCTTACAGAACTAATTCCCCAGACCTTTCAGCCTACATCTTAATTGTTTATTTTCTACCGACAGAATAGCAAACATACTAATCTCAACAGAAGTATAATTTCCTACAAATCAACCAACCTATTAGTGCTGTGCTGATCTTCCAGCTAGAGAAAATAGAATTCTTTGAGCTTCATAAAACACTCCATATTCACAATCCGTTTTTGAGTTTCAGAATCTTTCTTCAAAAATTTACTAAAAATGAAGTAAAAACTCTGAGGGCTACAGAGGACATTCAGCTCTGCAAATTAACTGAGCTGGGGACTGTGTAATGCTCCCCGCGCAGTCTCATGGCACACAGGCATGTGTTTTCCCACGGAAATCTCAGGCAAGAGTATCAGTGCAATTGGTGAAAGTACCAAACTGTCTGACCATCAGCTGAGAAGAGAACACCACATACACTGGAGCATTTTTTTCTTCAAGGGAACAACAGGATTTAAGTAGCTTTAACGACAACAATTATTCAAGGGAAAAACACACAAGGTCATTAATGCGGCGCCAGCATCTGAAGGCCTGTTACAAATTCACCTCCAAACTGTTTTGATGGGAAGTTGGGCTTTCGACTTAACCTAATGATCTTGATTAAGTATTTATTTAGAGAAAAATTACATATTGAATTGAAAAAAAAATTATTGTAAAGTTGTCTCATTTTTTTCCTGACAAATTATTTTCTTTGTCCTTTTCCCTTAAATATTCACAAAGGAGAATTTCCTACAGGCAAACCTACCACATTCTACCCACTGCCCACTTACCTTACCAAAGCTGCTGAGGTGCACCTTCAGTCTCAGACAGACCACATGGCAGTGGTAACATAACTGAGCATAAAGATGCTTCCTTTGGGTTCCCTGAGCATACAAGACTCAATCCTGATAAATAGCTTCCTAAAATATAAGGACAGGTCTACATAACCCTGAAGAAGAAAAAAACATGAAGGTACAGATAGAGTGGTGAGGGGAAACACACCAATTAGTGGATTTTCACGTTTGTTCTGTGCTCTCCTTCACTACACTTAACAAGCAAGCCTGGTGATGCCACAGCTGTGTTTTACAGCTCCTACCCAGAGCACCAACCCTTCTACTAAATTCAGAATTCATGAAAGCATGCCAAATTTCTATTCTACGTGAGATATACTGCAGATTTCTTATATATGTAAGATATTCCAGTTTTAAACAACTCTGAGACCGCAGAAATCTTTCCCAGTACCATCATAGTTCGTGCACTATTAAAGCATACCTTTTTATGTGGCTGGAAAATTATGTGAAAAGTTTTAAAAATACTTAAGTGACAGAGAAGTTAAAAATCACCATTTCTCTCCTAGAGCTTTTAACACAGATCTTCCAAATATCATTTAATACAGTTTTATTACACTACTTAAGCGTTTTTATGATTTTTAATTATTAAAGCTGTACTTCTGAGTAAGTGTCCTTCTGTTGTAACACTGTAGAGAATTTGCATCTAATTGCCAAGATACCAGCATGTGCTTTAAAATTGAAGAACATTTAAATATTTTAAATAGTGCTTTAATCCTATTAGTTTTGAAAATGATGAAGGTCGACCAAAAAAAAGTAAACGAGCAGCAAAGCTCCTATTCAGCAGTGTTTGTCAGGCAGCACACATTCTCATTCTAACTTTCACTACAGAGCACTCCTCAAGCAACCTCTGTTGTGGATGAAGAAGCAGAAGTGTACAGTTTGTGTCTTCACACACAGAAGCCTTTGGTGGCTTTTCGTACTTCCAAAGGAAAAAAAAGCCATGGGGAGCCATCTTCTTCACCTTCTTCATAAGAGCTTTTTCAACAGTCCAGAACCCACCCGACTAACACATGGGCGTTCAGATCGACTAACAGAAAAATACACCACAGAGATCAGAAATAAGGAAAGATTCCATTTTGTCACATTTGTCCATTGTACCATTAATTGTACACGGAGGAACCTAATCAAATAAAAAGCAGCAAAATGTGACCTACAAAATTTGTGATTACATTTATTATAAGAGAGGGAAAAAAAGCGCTTTGTTTTCATATCAAATAAACCTCAATAATGCACAGATTTTTAAATCTTGTCATCTTACAGAAGTGTTTCGGGTAGGCTCAGACTAGTGCAAAGACAAAGTGCAAAAGGTGCAAAGTCAGACAAACTTCTAATGTATCAGTACAACTTCTATGATCTCGCAATGATATCATGGGCATACAAAGAAGATTTTGTTTAGAACTTTTTGTTTAGAACTAAGTGAATGAATTTTGCAAGTCTGGAAACTCTGAAAAGGACAGAATATCTTAATATCTTTGCAATCGAACATTAAATATTTTATATTTAATAAAGAATGAAAAATGTTATTTAAAATACTTTATGAATATTGTGAATTCTTATGGATTACAAAACCAGGCTAAATGGATGTCATGATTTCTTTTCTGTATGAAGTAATAATTAGTCCTGGAACATAAAATGGAATAATCAGTTTGCAGCGTCCCATATAGTATAGAATGTGCTAGGAAAGCATACATTATAAAATATAATGGAGATATTGACCTGTCTGCCTGGTGACTCATGAAGAAAACATGCTATAGAGAAGTATAAGGACTTCATAGGAATCCAGGCCCTAACAAACTAATACAAACAATGTTTTCATGTGAAGATAATGGTGAGATTTCACTGCTATCTCAATACTGGCATCTTTAACATAGAAGGTCAAAGTAAAAATCATTTGAAAAAGAAATACTGTGCCAAATAAACTTATCTTCAAGTGCTACCCATGAGAGTAATCATTTGGCGAATTGTCTTCAAATTGGTTCCTTGATTGAACCAGGCAGATTAAGATGTGGGCAGCTCAAAGCCAAGAACAGCTATTTTATCATTTTCTTTCTTTAATTTTAGACATCACACCTCGTTCAGTTTAAACCCCTGGCAGTGTATTAAATCATTCTTCTACAGAACAAAAACAGCATAAACAGCCAAAATTCTACTTTTCACTGAAGTGAAAACAAAAAATACTCAGTTTGATGGGTGCTTCAAATGAACTATATCCCCCTCCTACCAGGTATTGCCTCTCTGTCCCAGGTGCACTGTTGGCTGTTGCTTTTTTTTTTTTTTTTTTTTAAAAATACCTATTTTAGTTTCTACCAGAGAACTATTTCTGACATGCTAGAAAATCTTGTAATGAAATTGTCATGCTAGCCAACAATGAATCACAGCTGACAGAGATGATAGACAGCTCTAAAGTTTCCATTACTTGTACACACTTAACAAAAAAAGATGTATGCTACTGCATATACACGCACATCAGTGTGTCTCACCAATCTGTACACATACATACATATATGTATCTTACATAAGATTTCCTAATTTAGCTCTGATCTCTGATAGTATTTTAGCACAGTAACCTGTATTGTATCTTGCTGCTATTTCTAACCGTTGCATGGTAATCAGTAAAAACACATGTAAACACTTAGGAGGAATCAGAATGTGATTCTGAATAACTGTTCTGATGCTTTTAGCCAAAGAAAAATAAGTTTGTAAGATGCGCTTTTCTAACTCTGGAGTTTTTTCTTGGAAAATTGAGTGCCTTCAGTGCCTTGTTACACTAACAGCTCTCTCCTCTTTGCTAACACTTACTTTTAAAGTTCCAGTTAGCACTCCTCTTTTGTCTTAGAAGAAGCACCAAGATCCTAAGCAATTCCCGACACCATCAAGAGCAGAAATGACTGGGAACTTCACAGGTGGTTCTCAAACAGGACACAACAATAGCACCCTGTGCAGATCCATTGCTCCTCAAAGAACTGTTCAAGGCTGGGCATGTCCTTGACTTTTTGAATCCTTCAAATTCATCTTACAATTTCATGAAGTCAATACAACTCCTTAGAAGAGCTGTAGTATGTTCAAATGCTATGAGGCAGGTGCTGGCCACGTTCCTGTCTCTCCAAGCAAGCAGAAAAGTTGTAACTATATAAAATGCATATTTTATCAAGACTTATTGAGAACTCTCTGTACAACATCCAAGACACTCACATGAAAGTTCCTAGTTTGAACAAGATAGAACAGGAATTAGAGGTTTCCAGGAGAGTAACCTGAAGTACTTGTCTCATGATATGCATTTTCACCTTTCAAATAAGGAAGCATCAACAACATTGGTACATTCTTGAAAAATGCCTTCCCATAAATGGGGTTTTTCTGAAAAAAAAAAACTGAAACATTTGCCAGTTCTTGCTACCACTGTCCTAGTCTTTCTTACTTTCTGGCAGAAATCCCTGAGAAATAGCACACAAAACAGAAACATGTTGATTTTCCACGTTCTACCTCAGTCTGATTTATCATAACACTGCAGCATTTTTATGACTGTTATATCACTTGATTACTGAGTTGCATCATTGCTGAACCCCAGCCCATAAAAAAAAAATGAGGGAACACAATAACAGTCAGCCAAAGTATCACAAACAGCTGCTTGTCTAGACATATTAGTAGTGTCCTGAAACCTTGGCGGCCTGGTGGTATAATCTAAAAAAGTTTACACCACTTTTCTTGAAATGTTTTATTGTGATTATGTACATCTACTCATTTATTTTCACTGGAAAATATAAAAATGTGGACGTAAGAAATCATGAATCATTTCTCCCTCAGGTCCTAACTAACACTATGATTCAAAAGGTCTATGCAAGCTTCATCCTCTGATGAAAGACTCCCAAGAATAGCATGTTCTATAACATGAAGGGACAAATTATTAACAGTGATACAATGTAGTTATTTTCTTTCTGTTGTATAGGCTTATTTTGTTGTGGCAATTATTTGTTTATTAGCAACTAAGTTATCTGAAAGGCCTCTGATTTAATTAGAAAACAGTCCCTTCACAGTAAACAAAAAAAAGTTTAACTTTTTGGTTAAATTCCCAGTTGAATTTATCATATCATTTATTTGTTTGCTTATTCTCACTCCTAATTAGAAATAGATGGTTTTCTTCAATTAAAATGTGCACATAAACTCTGCAAAGTATGTAACAGATTGCCACCAATGGCAAAAGGTATTGACAACCCCCTCTATACTCAAAGTTATTGGCTCCCTCAGCTTATGAAGAAAAATAAATTAGAAAAAGGAAAGCAGAAAATGGTCTCTGACGTGCTTTAACCATGAAAGACATCTGCAGTCAAAGAAAGGAGGAAATTGTAGAGCTGTGGGTCTGAACTTTGGATACTTCCCATGGTCTTGGTTGTATGCTATTTAATTCAGAGTTACCTCAGGTTGTCAGTGATCCAAACTGCAAGTTTTCCTGATTCCAACTTGATTGCACTTTTGAAAAACTGAGTATCTTTGAAAACAGAACTACACCAAAGGTCTCCAAGTTTAAAGAGTATTTAATGGCTAGAGATATTCTGACTGTCTTGGCTGCTCAGGTGGGGCTCAGATGTTTTCAAGATGAATACAGGAGTAAGAATTTGACCGCCTGTTTTTGTCACTTTAATATTTGGCATTTCTGTGGCCTAAAAAGGCTAGGGAAATCGTTTAAGAACTAATGAAGAGCTATTTACCTCCTAAATCTTCTTCCCTTGAGTAATGAAATAATTACCCTCCCATAATCATGGAAATATTCAACTTGAATCTTAAATTGAGATGTTGTGAAAAGTGGTAGTGATGTTACATGGGTGATCACCATGGTAACATTTGGAAACTGCACTGTTGTCAAGCCAGGAATGTAGTTTTGCTTTTCCCATAAGAACAGTATAAGAGACTAGGGCTGGAAGACCAAGATCCCAGAACATAAGTAAATGCAAACATTTATCTGTCTTATCCATGGGGACAAATGCTTTGAAACAAGAGCAACAGAAAAAAAAGCCCACAGCCTGACCCACCAGTATCCCATCCATAGAGACCCCAAAATAACTATGCAGTGGGACAGCGGGTAGAAATTGACTTATTTACATAACTTACATAATCAGATATCCTACAAAATATTAGAGCCATTACCTACCCTTTAAGATGTTGCTACTTTACAGAAACAGTCCTCCCATTCTGCTTGAATCACTGATTTCTCCAGCAATGTAATTTTTTATACTAGTAGTGGTCACTGTATCCAAAGCCAGTTCAGTCCAGGCAATTCTGTCCAAGTACCCCAAGCATGAGTCTTGCTGACTGTTGAAGGGACCAGTGAGCAATGCTAAGAAAGTTGTTTTCAGCAAGTCTGAGAGATATGATGAGACCATACACTGAACACACATCCCTTTCAGAGAAGGTGCAAGATTTGGCATATTGCATAGAACATACAAGACAGTACAGAAAAGATTTTAACAGGGTTTTCACAGAAACCAGGGGATGAAAAAGTGTTCTTTGAAGTAATCCACAACAAATAAGTGATGAGAGGCTCTGTATGAAAACTGAAGGACCCAGAAATTTCCCAGCTCAGGGATACCATGAGTTTCCCTTGCAGTTGCCTTTCTGCTTACATGCTGCGTGGTACGAAGCACATGACCTTCCAAGGGGAGACTAATTACCTGAGATACTAATTGTACATTAAGCACAATGGAGAAACTGAACCGTCAATGATGAGTCACTAGTGCTTTGGAGATGGTAGACAAGATGTCCAAATTACTTCACTTGTTCATGGCTGGGATAAATGAATGTTGTGTTCCTAAAATGTACTCTTTGTTAAAGAAATCCAGATCAGAAAATAGATCTTGAGAAACGATGCATAATTCTAGAAAATTACCAGGAAGTAGAAAATTAAATCCTCCTGAAAATGACCTTTACTGCAGAATTAACGAAGAACATTCAAATTCATTCATTGGAAAGTACAAAGAAATCTCTTTGCTGCAATACAGTAGCAAGCAGCAGGTGATGTGAGAACAAAGGCAACATATCCAGCCTCTGAAGCAGTTCTGTTTCCCTAGAGTTAAGTTGAGCTGCGGACTGCTACTGCTCGTCTTCCATTGCGCGTGCTGGAGTTGTATCTCCTAAAAATGACCATTTTTTAAAAATTCTGAATTACTTAAAAAGCTACAGCATGTGAACTCCAGCACAAACCCAAGAGGACTAGCCACGGCTGCTCACTGACAATATCAAGCCTGGGCTGGGACTCGTGCAGTGCCATCACATGGCCTTAAGCTCCCTGCTACCCAGCAGTTACAGTGAGTGGGCCACTGAAGAAGGCAGCCAAAATTCAGTGAAATGGGAGCAGAGTCCACACCACATAGGATCCTCCTTTTCTGCTTAGCACAGAGAAGGAAGACTGAGATAACACAGAAGGAACAGGGGCTCAAGATCACATTGATAAATGCAGAGAGATGCTGAGGCAGAAACAGCATGTGGTATCAAGTAAAAAATACCTGCTTTAGCCAAGTACAGACAAGGACAACTCACAGGCTCTTAGGCTGTTTCGAAAGACAAAGATTAGTGCAGTGTTAGACTCTGAGCAGCATTTTCTTTCTTCTGTGGACAGCAGGAGCACATGGCTAGCGCAAGACTGCCTACAGTTCACTCTTGGAGACTTTAGAAGCTGTAAGAGCTCTTTATTCCCAGAGAGCCCAGAATAACGATTTTAACAGATGACATGTTCATAGTAGACTATGGTCATGCGAAAGATACAGCAGACTTCTTCCCCGAAAGAAGTTCTGCATCAAACATCCTTTTTATGACTGTCATCCAAGCAATTTCAGTCTGTGGTCAGCTGCTCTTCCCAGTAGCCCTTCCATTTTCTTAACCACAATATTTTCAAGAAGCAGATTTGTTTGTCTTCTTCCCTTTATCAGAATCATACAGGTTATCCTCTTGTGACCCAACCCAGAGCTGCTCTCTGGGATGATCCTGGTTCTGGTCAGGAGACCAAGGGAGGATCAGCATTCCAAATAGTTCACCCCCCCCTACAGCCTGCCAGTGAATCTGGGGAGACAAGAAATGGCTCTTTCAAAAGAAAAGTTTTAGCTCTTTGCCAAAGAATGAATACACAGTTCAGGAAAATGGGTCCAAAGCACAGAAGAGTATTATCTAAATATTTCATTACCTCAGTGTAACCACTTTATTCCAAACGAAGAGGAATCCAGCTCGTTCCTGCCTCTCCTGGAAGACATAACTGTATTGCTTATAGTACTCTGCCTGCGTCTGATTTGACCTGCTGACAAAGCCTTACTCCCACTGATCTGAAGTTTGAGAAAAATAAATCTAGGCCAGGTAAAGATTTGTTAGGTCAGGTGGATCCAGTCCACAGTTTTTCACTAATATTTTCCCTATTGCATCCTCCAGGAGCATCAGTATTATGTGGGATAGAATATTCTCTCTGCTTCTTTTTTCTCTACTCCTTTTTTTCTTTTATAATCTCTTCGATTAACTGTTCTGTTTAATAGGTAATTCAGGTCTTGAGGATTTATTTTTAAAACGAAAAACGTATGTTTCTCTTACACTAGTTAGAACCATCTTAGAATTAGGGCTTTATCTAATGAATGCTTTATAAGCTGAATGACTTACAGGACACCATTCCTCACATACATCAAATGTCATACATCCATCATTCCAAGGCACACCCTTCTGGAGAAAAGGTTTCTGCCTGGATATTGGAGCATTAAACTTGTCATTAATGTTCTGTTAGTCTTGGTCATTAGCTTGTATAGGCAAGAAATCTGAATCTGTTTGGGGGACATTTGCACAATAAGAGGGGAGAGGCTGTTCATGGTGAAGCAGGTAAGAAAGAAATGTTAGTCTTTTATTTATTTCATTTGCTTCCAAGCTGTGGTTCACCATGACCACCGTATCATTTCCTGCAAAACTCTCACCTCACCAGTGCTCTCCTGGTAGTTTACAAATATTTGTAAACTCATGGGGAATGAGTTCCCCAGCTCTCAGTTCTGTGGCAATTAAATTATACAAATTTATATAATCAAGTGCCTTTTCAGTAATTAAAACTGAATTTTCTAAATTCCAACTTTTCTACAAATTCTTCACCTTTCCCATCCTTTGTACATAATCAGTACCATTTAATTTACTCACATCTAGGTAATTTACTTCAGAACTTCCTATAACTGTTACTGACTGAGATTTTTTCTTTTTATCAACTAGCACGACATACCAAGGAAAAAGTTCACCTGCCCAGTTGATTTGAAAGCATTTGAATTTTGCACTTACTATATAACCTGTTTCCTTACTCTTTCCTGCTGGTGCTGATATTAGCCACTTAATGACAATTGACCTTTTAATTGAAATCTGACACAAAAGACATAAAACACTCAAATCCTTCCACTCTCACCCTCCAATAGCCTTTCCTCTCTCTCAAGTAACTTCTGATTTATATGCTTGCAGCTGGCCTTAGCAAGCTAACCTAGTTTCCACTTCAAGTGATCTTCCTTTTCATGTCTGAAGTATGTGAAGAGCTCTTGATTTAGCTAGCTCAGGCTCTTACTGTACTTCCTATCTTTCCTCTTCAATGCAAAAATTTCCAGTGCCCTTTTGTAGAACTGTCTTAAGGAACTGCCAGGTCTCTTATTATCCTTTCACTTGGACCAGCTTTCCAAAAATCTCACCTCCACTTGCATGTACAGCAGACGTATTTACCACCTGCCCACTGATATAAATCTTGACAAGGACATTAAGGACCAGAAGGATCACATTATTCTTTACTCAGAAGTGGCTGGGGACTCTCTCCACCTTCTTCCACATCTTCTAAACAACAGAGTTTCTTCAAACTATCTTAAACTGATTAAGAATTCATTAGCAATCAAAGAATTCAAATAGCCACTGCTCATGACCTCCAGTAAAAACAATATGCAGATACCTACAGATGATAACCATGCAACTTTCTTTAGATTCTAGTCAAGCGATTCTAATCTTCTCTATTGAGTATTCCTGCATCCAACCCATTCATCTCTCCCTTGAAGTCATTATGGTCAATATTGTGATCTTTGGTGTTCCCAAGATTTCTAAGAGCTGGTGGTATCTTTTAGCATTTCAACAAAAACAGTACAGAGAGCAATAAGGGTGGCACGCTGTAAGACTAAAGTGCATCAGTCTCTTAGATCTGCATCCGTTGGGTTTTGTTGTTTTTTTTCTCTCTTAAAAGTTTTATTCAACTGTTTTTGATGGAGTTACTTTGAAGTGATCCCTAGCTTACAACTTGAAGTAAAACTTCTTTTAGAGCAAACATGAAAGCATGAGAATTTTCAATCCATAATACAATCCAAGAACTGAAGTCTGACTGATAATAGTGATTTTAAAAGCAAGAGGGACCAAGACTTAATCCTCATAATCTATAAAGATTTCAGTGTAGAAATTGGAAGAGAATTCAACTACCTCAGCATTTCAAAATAATCTGAGTAATTTAAGATCACATATGCCACTTGTACACTTGTTATTTAGTTACCTTTGAAAATCTCTCTGTACTATCAAGTTATTAGTGCTCCCTGTCTGTAACACTACCAATATAAAAGCAATGCTTCTTTGGAATTGGGTTGCTGTTTGCGTGAAGATTAGTAAGCACTTTTCGCCCATAAACATGATTAATTCACAATGTTTAGAAAGTTTACATTCTGGACCAGCCAAGATAAATCACTCACAAAATTATAATGAAATTCAGTCAGCATATCTTCAGTAAATATTCTTTGAAGTGCTGGAAATGAGAAAGCTGGCATTTTTTATTCTTTTTCCCCCTCAAACTCATAAGAGAACAATACCTGGCATATACCAAGTTTTCCTAAAACACCTTTTTCAAAGAGTTCACAGGGTACACATAATTTGGAACACTTTGATCACAAGTGATTGTTGACAATGAGCTAACAAAAATATTCAGTACTTCAGCTACTCAGGGTTCAAGACCTGAAATGATTTCACCCAACTGACATTTTAACATCAAGGCAGAGCTAGAAAAGAGAATAAGATACAAATACAATAACACAAGCTCTTGCCTGCTCCACAATTTGCAAATGATCAAATAACACAAATATCTGTATTGCTCCCAAACTCATGATTATAAACAACTTGTTCTTCTAATTATCTATAATTATATACACGTACTCAAACCCATCTTGGAATGCAACTGATGTTCTCAGCATGCAATGTCATTCTGCGAACAGAAGTCGAGATGTGTTGGATGGGGCATTTTATCCCAAACCTCACATTCTGCCCAGAAAAAGGAACAGCACATAACCAGACCTACCTAGACAGCACCCAAGAACTAACCTTGACTCACAGTGACAGTTTATCTACAGTTCTCTCTTTCTTCTGAGAAGACAAAGGGGGAAAAATAGTTGATTTAAAAACCAAAAAGGTCTGTTGAGCAGAAGGAATGGACCCAGATTTATTCGTACGCTGTTTTATTTGATCCCCACTGGGGGGAAATAAAAAAATAAATAAAACAGTCCAGTATACATCCTCATAATTTGAGAGGGGCAGAAGAAAAAGAGGATGCCCATTTGTCTCTGTTCCTAAGTGATGTGTATGAAGGCACATTACACTGCAAATGCATACTAAAATACGGTTCACAGTAACATGTAAAACAGTAGTGTAAAAATTAAAATAGCAATGCATCTAGTAAAACTAAATTGATGAAAAAAAATTTTGTATTAAAGCTGTGAACTGTCTCTTCACTGTCAAAGGCTGCTAACTAACCCCAAATATTACATGCAATCCACATCTTTCCACAATATAATCTAATCTTGTCATTTGAAGCCTCCATGGACAGAAGACGCTCACAGAACTAGACAATGATGACAGATTCTTCACAAAGTATTTTCAGAATTTCTCAGACACTGTTTCTAGTCTTCATGTTTTTATTTATGGAAACAAGCTTTGATCCACTGCTTCACTGAGGACTTTCTTGGACAAGTTCCACTTGATACCCTTAATCTTTTCATCCTGAAGTCCCCAGAAAACAAAATGGTGCCTTTTACTATTCTTTTACCAAGCCTTACAACTCTAGCTCTATATGGCATGAAAGACTCCAGATCCAAAGATGATCAAGACCACATGACTGAAGCGTGAGTCAATTGTGTGCAGATCTAAGATCCAACACTCTAAGGTTAATGCATCTGTGTTGAAAGCGTATAATCATCCTGAAGTATCTTCTTTGTTTTGTGTTTTTGTTTTGTTATTTTTTTAAAGAATGACAAAAAAAAACCCAACACAACAGAGTCTAATTTTATGTGCCTGGGAGTAGCTATCTAAGCTTCAGGCAATACAAACACTGCTATTACTAAGGAGTAAAAGCTCTGCATAATTAACAAACATCATCAGCCTTACAGTTCCTGTAGAATGTAGTAAGTTCCTTGCCTGAAGGCTGCTCTCAGCCTGGTAAGTCTGTTTACCCTGTCCAAGATTAGATTAGTTTAATTATTATGAAAAAGACTGCTAAGATCTTACAGCCTAATTATGCAAATGTTTCTAAATGTTCACAAAAGTAATTTATTTATTTGGAGATAAATGAATCTGTTTTGTCATAAACCAGATTGCAGTCCTGGCAATGTACAAGCAGGGTTATGTGCCCTTAGGCCTATCTTTCACCACAAATGTCAGTGGGACCCCTGGATTACAACATTTATAAATACATAAATGGTTTTTAGCAGGTTTTTATTGTTTTTGTAAATTATTGTAATCCCAGAAAGAACTATCACAGGTTTAATACTCACCAACCTTGTTATGAAAACAGAGTTTCACAGCAGAAGCATTTAAAAGATGCTAACAGCTAAAACTTTCCTGGTAGACCTATTAAGGTGCACCTGTTTTATTATGCTTTGGAATCAATATCTTCAGAAGAGTTCCCTCTTCCTAGTACAGACTCTTGCTGCTAAAATAACCTGCATCAGTAAAGTACTATTATTCTAAATAAGGTGGTAGCATTGAAGGCAGACAGTGCTAAGCATATCTGGAAGCAACTCCTTTTTACATTAGAAATTCTGTAGGTTTTTCTTGTAAACCTCATTGCAGCTTAGAGATTTAATTCTTCATCTACGTGTAATTACATGACAACACATGAAATAGATGCAGAAAAACGATTCTATATTTAGCTACTACTCTAGCTTCATCACTATTATAATGGAGATAACCCCTAGGCAGCACACTGCTGCCCTCCGTGAACTCATGCACATTCTAAAGCAGAGTGTGTTTCGGAACAGTAGACACTTAAAATCTGATCTTGACTGCAAGAAAAGCTGTAAAGCTTAAAACATTGCACTGCTATGTAAAATGAAGCAGAACCTAAGCCCAACAAAAGACCAGCCTTTAAAGAGTCAGACCTTCTCATAATGAGACAGTTTATCTGCAGGCAGGTGACACATTACACACTGCTCAGCATACACACTGCCTCTTGGAGGCATCAACTTCTGAGAGAATTAACATGCACCTTTAAAACACAAAACAAGAAAAGTTTAGCCGTGTGTTAATAGCAAAGCAAGTGAATCAATTCACAGCTCTCTTTAACCGGGACACTTGAGGCCAACTTTATTTAAACTGTAAAGCGAATTTGATGTACTAATGCCTTCTGCTATCAAAGTTTATTTTCTGTTTGAGACAATACCACGACATTTTACTGGAAATATATTGCATAAAAAGCAACACAGTGAATTCTTGATTTGTTTGTAAATTAGCCATTCCTTAAGTAGGCAGGGCAACAGCTCTATACAGGAATTATGCACAGTCCTCCTGTGTATCAAAAGGAGGATGTGAGCAATGGTTTTTTCTGGTTATGACATCACTGTTATTATGGATATTCAAGATATTAGAAGCTGCTTGCTGTCAGTTAAATGATCACATCTCAAGTGCACCTGCTTTATAATTATTCATTTTGGAGCAGGATCATTAACATATTCCTTTAGTCATTTACAGGCAATTTGACTCTACAGTAATGATTTTTCCCCTCTTTGTAACAAATTAATGATATATATATAAATACATGAGTACAAATGAAATTCATACAATTCATATCATAATTAGCGCATACCAAAAGTCTGAAGGCTGCCTAACTTGCCTTTTCTCCCTCTTGTAGGCAGCTATTCTGCAAAACTTAACAGCTACAGCACTGTAGATGACTCTTTCAAAAGAAAGGTGCCTGTCAATGTTCTCTTCTTTCTATGATAGCAACAACTTAGTAGTCAGGTTAGCAGTTGACACCTTGGAAAAAAATTCTTTGCTCCAAGCTCAAGAGTAGAAGAGCTAAGAAATTGGATATTCATTACCTCTATTCTGCAGCATAAATAAGAGAGGTGTTTGTCTGATATCCCCTGTAATGGCTTTGCCCAGGTTTCAGATAGATTACTTCATAGCTAGACACCCTGGAGAATCATCAGGTAATTGGCATGCATGTATAAGCAAACAGGAGCGTGTCCAAGCTCTTCTAGTACACCTTAAACACTAATAACTCATTTTGGGGTTTTCCACAGCTCATATGCTGACAGAACTTCCCTAAAACCTCCATCATCAGTGCAAGACAGTCCTGATCTCACCTTGGCATATATGCAAAGCTCTTAATGGCAGACATTACTGCTGGGCTGTAGGATGCTGTAAGACAGTCAGAAAACTGCACTGCAAAGTCAATTTGGCCCAAAGAATCTCTTTTCTGTAACACCAGAGATGTAATAATTGCCTACTCCAGGCAACACCTTATCCTCACAAGGTGTGGTAGACTACAAAAACACGCAGAGCCTGCACAGATCATTCCCATGTATTACTTCCCCTTAGCATGTTGTTGGACTTCTACAGAGGCAGGCAGTGAGGAACATCAGAATCAAGTTCCCTTGTTAATTACACACAAAAGAAAGACAGCACTGCTCACTGATCTACTGGGCTGACGTACATTTGTTGAGAGTGCCTACATTGCCTCCAGCAGTCCTGTTTGTTACACTGACAACAGAACAGCCAGCAGAACTTCAGCAGATGCAGGGAGTAGGGAAACAGACACATGGGAACGTTTCTTCTTTTAAACTGCTCCCCAAAAATATTCAGAAAACACCCATGATGTAGGGAAGTTTCTTCCCATAACTATTCTTCAGGAGCAACCTGGGAACATCCAAAAGAAAGAGACATCTGTAAAAAAGAAAGAAAGAAAAAAAAGAAAAAAAAAAGATTTCCAGCTTCCTTCCTGGTGATGTTAGAGGGCTCCTAAGGATGCCAGAAAAGCCCTGGAGGAGACCCACAGGAGTGCTCTGCCATTGCTGAGCAATCCCTCCCAAACATGTCTACCAGAGGAACCCAAAGTGCCCTTATTAAGAGTGGCTGCGTGTGAGCATAGGGAGCTTTGAAACAGCAATCCATAGCTCTAAGCATCAGAACACAGACTGTGACATTCTGGGTGATATGCATGATTCAGAACAACTCCTGGATACGTCTGAAATTATTTCTGTGCTAAACGTCTGACTAGGAATCTTGTCCATAAAACACCAGCATTTTTTTCCATTCAGTTTCACTGGGTCAAGATACCAGACAGTGAGATGGTGAACTGATGGCATCTGAGAAACTCTGTAACATGATGCAAACGTCCCTGAGCTTTCATGATCTGTTTCCCTCGTTATCCTGAGGAAATTACACCACCCTGTATAGAACAAAAGCCTTACAAAAATAATAGTTTGTTGTACAGTTATCACATTGTCTGGTTACAATGTGTCAATTTGACAGGTGCATAAAAAATTAAATCAGCATATTTACTAATGTCATCAGAGGGTGAAGGCAGCACCATTATTAAAAATGTTACAGAAAGCTGAGGAATACTAATTACCAAATGACATACCAGTCAAAAATCAAAGCACAGAGACACTACGATGGAAGCAAAAAGAAGATGGACTCTTTTTTTCAAGTGATAAAAAACTCAGACAATCTCACCATATAACAATACCCACTGTGCAGGATATGTGTCATTCCCATGTATCACTTAGAAATGTAGATTCAAAAAGACTGCTGAAACCTTTGAATATTGCACTCACTATCAGGATAATTTACTGGTTTTAATATACAACTAAGATGCTACAGAAAACGAAACACTGGATTATAATTTATTTTACATTACTGGAAGATGATCCCTCAGTGTATTCCGCATTATTGAAAACTGAGCACTTGCCCCTTCTATTTTCCTCATACAGCTCATGCCACCACCACTGGACCAGATGGATCTGCTCTGTAGCACTTTCTCTGGACCAAACATCTGTGGTGGTGCGTGGCAAGATTTCACCTCTCCCAAAATGAAATCTGACATCTCTCCAGCTCTTAGTATGTGCACTGCACACCCCTGCATACCAGACATGGTTAATTACTCCCCAGTCAATAAAGGACTGACTCTTCACAAGATTTATCCCACTTTGCACCACGAAAACAATAGGTTAAAGAAATGCACAAACAGAAAGGAAGCACCTGTTATTCTTCCACCCAGTGAAAGCATCAGTATACCAAGATAGACAGCCAAAGGAGAGTGCCATACATATATTCTCCTACCTCACACAGCTCTGCCCAGCTTTGGATGGAGAGCAAGTCTTCAGCTTATAATGCCTTGGTGCTGTAATTATTCCCTGGGTCTGAGCTCCTCTCTTTCTCTTCCCCTCTCTACTACACCTCTCTACATCCCTTTCTCTTTCCTCAGGACAGAAGAACGTGAATTGTCCCCGGACATGGAACAAGTCCTGGAAAGAGAGATCCACTCTATTCTGGATTGCTTTTGTGAAAATTTAAAGCTGTGCATCTGAAGTTATCTTCCCTGTGCCAGCACTTTCCCTTTCCTTCTGCTAACTTTAAAGACCATTTTATAGCCTTCCCTGACATAAAGTTGCATTCACTCAGGTAGCAATACGCAAGTTTGAAGAAACCCACAAAACATCAGAATAACGCAGAGAGCTCATCACGACTCATTCTTACTTTCTTGGCATTCACTGAAAGCAGTTTTAGATTCATGAACTGCATGATATCACTGAATAGTGCCTGAGTGCCTTTTCTGGGGGACAAGACTTGCACAGCCAAATGTCAGACTTGTATTCAGAGCCAGAACTGGATCCTCCCAGGTCTTTCCCAGCCTGTCCAGCACCGGCCCAAGCAGCAGGCATCCCATTAAGTCCTCTTTTAAGCCTTCCTGAGCCTCTATCGCCACAGAACCAGAGTTGTAGCCCCCTTATAACCTGGCAAAACAAAGGGAGATGGACCTGATTTGCTCTGCAGTAGTGCAGAGTGTGGAAGTGAGGCAGAGACAACTTTTCCACCCATCTTTGCTATATTTCTGCTTGGACCAGGTACTGGTTCCACAACTGAAAACACACACTACAGTAAAAGTTATCTTTAAGACATTAGCATTTGCCAGAAGTTCAGGTACCTTGACTGCTACAAAAAGTAAGGAAATAACATGGTATCTGTATGTGACACAGGCTAATAAATATATTTATATCAAACATTACACCACTTTTCATCTTTGACTGTTCAAGTAAAAAAATAAAAACATAAAGCAAAAGCAGGCTACACAGTACTTTATGCTCAGAAGAGATTTGTTTCACTGAGGTACCCAAAAACAACATGGTTTGCTGATGAGAACAATAGCCTGTAAAATTCTGAATCTGAAATATTCATGAGAAGTAGGTAATGACATTTACAGCTTAGCAAACATACACTTTGAACTCCTAATGAAAGATCATAAAAAGCCAGAGTGCAATGTAGCATTTTCCTTTGTTTTGGACTATTCCGAAAGACTCATTCTACACAGGAAAACAACTAGTGGAGTTGGGGAATTTCCAGTAAGAGCAGTCATCGCCTGGAAGGACATCTGTGTCCTACCCAAGGCTACAAGGGATCCCTGAGTACTGCTGAGTAACTCTTAGAGAGCAGCATCCCATCGAGTGGAATGGAACGTTATTTCCTGCAACAGTGACTGATGGTCAGTGATTAACAAGCGCTGCTAAGTATTTGACCCTGCTTTCCATTCGCTCTGTTGTTTGGTAGACAGTGTTTCACTCAGTTGAATGGCTGATCTCTGCAAATGCAAAAATTTATCTAAATTTATATTTACTGTTGATCTGTCAAGAGATCACATGATACCGAGTTTAAATTTTATTTCACCCCTTATGAAAACCATTCCATAACTTGTGAATCCTCCATAAAATAACGCAGGAAAAAAAGGCTTATCTTATTAACAGAACTCAGCTAAATCAAGGGTAAGTTTCCCTCTGGTAATGAAATCGAACACATTGAAAGGCCTCTACAACTTTGATTAATAGGAATTTGGATATCCTATGCAGCATCTACTGACTGCAGTATTTAAGGTACCAGATAGTCTCGTGTTAATTGATGCACGAATGTTTAGATAGATGACCAAGAACATGCTAGAAGCCAACTTGAATACATCCACTGGTTCCCCTTACCCTTCCAAGATATTTCAGTGACGTGGCACCACTCTTCGTTACCCCAGACAGAGGATGAGATTTGCAGCTCATCCCCTTAAATCGGGAGCAGAAGCCAGAACATTAAGCACTACTTTCATTTCCCTTTTTCAAGAGTTCAGACCTTTCCAAACCCACATCACGTGTTCTTACCAGGAGGTTGCCCTCTCTTCCTTTCCTTCTACTTGAAGCAGGAGCCACTCTCCACTACATGCAATATCTTGTTGCTCTGTTTTCACTTGGCTTGCAGTTTCATTACAAGCATTTTGCATATCTCTGGCTGGAACCTGTAGATGAGAACAGCTTTTTAATGTTTGCTGTAGTTTCAAAGAAG
Organism: Lagopus leucura; assembly: GCF_019238085.1. Lineage (NCBI taxonomy): Eukaryota > Metazoa > Chordata > Aves > Galliformes > Phasianidae > Lagopus > Lagopus leucura. Next base: position 3,581,109 of record NW_024962274.1, on the reverse strand, counting down.
TGTGCATTTATTCAACTGAAAGCAGTAATGATGAAGGAAAAAATATTATTTTCAATGTTACTTTCACTGCACATTTCCAAGATGAGGCACTGAAGCTTCATTTGCAGTCTGCTGCAAAGGAAATCAAGACTTACATTTAATATGAAAATTGTGCACTGCAGCAATATGGAAAGAAGAGATGAAACTTATGACTACGTATCTCAAGATTGGGTGACAGAACATGCTATGCTGCTATACATCAAGTACCAGCAGCCAAATGTTGGAGCAATATCATTCCCTGTTCATTTAATGCATCTTTGTGCAGAAGCTGACATCTGTGTGAACGTGATAGGACACTCATTTGTAATAGAGGTTTCTCTTTGCAAAAATAAAGGCTACAAAATAAAGTTTCTCAGTTATCTGGCTACTAAGACAGAAGATAATTAAAGCGGTCTTCCACAAGATGGCTCCCTCTTGCTGTTTGTATTACTGACTCTCAGCAGTGTGCAGGGAACATAAACAATATTCAGGACAACTGTGTAATTATGATTTGGAGGAGTAAGAGTGCCTCCACATGGGAGCAGAAATGCTTCACCGAATTAGGGCAGCTAATGTGACAGTCAACAACTGTATATCATTCATTTTCTACAGATTGGAAAGGGGCTGGAAGGTTCAGTGGGGTGATTTAGAATCACATCTTTGGAATGGCACACGTTTGCTCCACTTGCACTCCAAGCTGGGGTCTTCAGCTTCTCAGCCACACCTCTCAAGTTCGAAATGCAGAAGAATGTCTAAAGTGCACCTCTCAAAATATGGTTTATTAAATTGACAAAAATAGAGTTAGGTGTAGTTAGGTTAGACACATTAGCGTCTAAAAGGAAAGAGAAAATTGCATTTCCTACACATTAGAAATGAATTCTTTTTATGCAGCTAGAACTGGCCACTGAGTCCTTGTTCCTTACTATATACACTGCACTCATCATTTGACACCAACGCCCTCATGCAACACCACGGTTGCCATTGTAGCATGTTTCTACTAAAGGAAGGAGCTCTGCTCTCCCTGCATGAACTCCCTCATTCTAAAGCAAGCACTTCTTGGTTTGTATTAAAAATGACATTACCTGGAGAAACAAGCTGTAAGAAGAGCAGCCATTCTGCTGTAGCTGCTGCCAGTCATAAGCAGGACACACAGCTGAGAAGTGCCAAGAAAAAAAGTGAGAAATGCCCTCCTGTCTTCACTCATGATTCCACTTACACTGCCATTACACTGCAGCAACCCTGTTGTTTTCTGCACAGGTGCAACACCACACCATCAGGAGAACACAATCCCACTCCCAACGGACAGCCTGCCCCCAGTGCTATTGTAAGGTAATGATCTTCTCCATTGAAACACTGATGTACTCCCCAGAAAACATTCCTATTTCCTACTTGTGCCCACAGGTATCAGCACTGGTGAGAAGAGTTCAGTAAACACTTGGTAAGCTGTACATAACAACATAACTTTTTCTTTAGCTAAGGCAGTGAAAAAGAGGTTTGTAATTCATAGTGAACATGAAGGTTGTCCTGGCAGCAATATGACTTATCTCCAAGCTGACAAAAATTGAGGAAGACTTGCTTGAAAGAAACAGGAGGATATTTCCCTCACATGCCCTCAAATCTGTTAAGTCAAAGTTTTTTCAGTCCTACTGTCAGTGAAGCTTAGGAACATTAGTAAAACCTCCAAGAGCCAGTTCTGATGCCATACCAATTTGAATTGCTTCAAATGATCTTATTCTATAGAACCCAACACCAGGTAATCTGAAAAGAAAAAAAAAAGCTACAATTTTTGCTTTCACCCTTCTAATTTCCTGGAATCATGCTGTGTTGCTGACTTTTAAGCAAAAATCTTTATAAAAACCCACTGGAAGTTCTATTTAAGAACTGGTGGCAGGATATGGGCTACTGACTTTTGTACAGTTGCTCCAAGCTGAACTGCCAAAATCTGAGCAGCACATCCTTAGTCTTTCCTATAATCTTAGGCAAGTTTAAGACACGTTACACAAAACATGTTGAACTGAACGAAAACATGCACAGGATTCCTCTGGAGCCTTCATGGACCTCTTTTAGCTTTAGTTTCTGCGGGGCTAATTTACACCTCAAGATAGACTCAATGTGAAGAAAGTTCACTTTACCTGCACATCAAGGTTTGTGTGAGAATTGAGTAAAAATTGTTGCCGCATTACAGAATGCTTCTTATATTTTTAATTTTCTATTAAGTTTTAAAAGAGTACCAGCATCTTTATTGCCAAAATCATTTATGAAATCACATTAAAATAGAAATAAGACCAGTGAAATGTCAACAGAATTGGTTAATTTTCCTCTGCTGGGATGTTTTGATATTTAGGGAATATTTTGTCTCCAGAGACCCAAAAAGCAAGTCATCCAAAAAGTGGTGTGCATGCAGAAAATCATCATAATACCCTATGGGACCAATCTGAGCCCATCAAAATCAACTGAATTCTCGCTTCTGACTTCAGAGAGGTTCAGTGCTGCTCCTCAATATGCAATTTCTAAGCCTAAAAAATCATTAGGCCTTCCAACACCTCCCTGTTACGAACAGCACTTTAACAGACTCAAACTCCCAGGACAACATACAAATGAAGACTGACGCAGTACTACAACCTATGGAATGCCCAATCCTACATAGATCACTCCAGAAGTGAAACCTCCTATTTATTTCCATGGAAACCACAGCAACTACAAGACCACAACAACACTATTTGATGGAGTAAATTCTCAGCTACAAAATACTATTTTTCAACACAGTCACTACTGTTAGCTATGCACTTTCACTGGTGTTGAACAAGATCCTGCATGCTGCTCTTGTAAAAATCTGCAAGTCTAGGATCTGAGAGCAGCCCCTGCTCGAAAAGGAACTTTTTCTCTTTACTATGAAATAACACCAAAGTAAAAATTAAAAGAAAATAAACAGAAGTATTTAGTAAAAATTAAATGGAGTTTGGCATTGTAGAAGGTAGATCAGCAATACAGGAATTTTCACTGGATATCAAAGAGTTTTCAGAATAATAATGTCTGTGCAACCAGACCTCAGGCTTGTAACCCAGCTCCTAAAATCATATTGTCACTGCTGAGATTAACAGAGGTCACCAACACAATTACCATCACCAACATGAAAATAAATGCATTGCCAAAATAAATTCTAAAGTTTGTATTTTGGTTCACTGGAATCTGAACCTCTTCATCTTTAGAAGAAACCTGCAAAACCCACTTTCCTGCCAAGCACTGCCCAGAAAGCACACACAGATTATCATGGCAACTGTTCTCATGTCTAATGAGAACTAATATTTACTCTGTACAGGGAAAGTGAGCTATATGCTTTTGCATAATTTGAATTAAGCCTCTTCATAAAGCAATTACTACACAAACCAAATTGTTAAAACTGAAAGCAGACCCACTCTTTTGGCTCCTCATTAGCTTCATTTTACAGTTGCATGTGTTTTTGACACAAGCACTGGAGAAACCTCTACATGTGAGTATTAAAAAACATAAATTAATGATATGACTGGCTTCTACAAAAATTCAGCATGCAGTTTTGTTCGTGAGGGTTTCTAAAGAGAGAATGCATTGTGAACACCTGCGCAATTACTAATGAGTATTATAACTGGACACGAGTATTTAGCAAGTTGTATCTAGAGTGGCCAAGCACACCTCCAGCCTTGAACTGGCAAACTCGCGCTGTGGGACAGCTGCTAACAAGGCAACTGCACTAACCCAAGCAGCACAAACTGAGCTGCTGCCTTATCACAAAACCAATTTATGTAGTTTGAAGATTGGACCTAGATGACCTGATCTCAGCCTTACGTATTTGGAAAGCTTTTATCTGCATACCAGTAGAGCACACTTCTGAAAAGCAGAAGGACATTTCTCAGTTGAATAAATAAATCAGTTAGGATTTCAGTCAAATTATTTACATATTCTCAGCTCCAGGTGAGTTCCCTGTTCTTTTATCTAATTCTATTTTGTGCATGTTTAGGAGCTACACATTTGCCCATCACTATTTTCACCCATCCATCCACACCAGAATATGCAAAAACTGGGAATGATCGTGAGCAGCATGTAAACCTTTTGTATAATAAGCAATTTTCCAAAATGCTGGGAATTCCTGTAAATTATTTCTTCCTGGAACATGGATGGAAGATGATGGCTTTGACCCTTTATACAAAAATCTGACAATCTTCTTAACAAATATCTCCAAGCTATAGCAGCTAACACATATTTATGTGAAAGATGGCTTAGAATAATTGATTAGGTTTGCTAAGGTTCCGGTTAAGAAACTGCAGCTGCAATCTCTTTTTTTTCCTTCCCTTACTGTTTTCTTGCATAACAATTTCTTCCTTATCATTGCTCATTTTCATGCAGAGCATGTTTGCTTTTTTGCTATGGTCAGTAGACACTCCATTTTAATTACTTCAAAGGTAAAAACATTTGAAGGCATTTGGCTCTTATTTCAGGTAAGAAAAACAAGTAATATGATGGTTATAAAACAGCATAGGAAAAAAATATCTAAAATGCAAACGTACCGACCCTCAAAAAACAGATGCATAATAAGAACATTGTTTGCTTTGTTTTTGCCTAGACCTTTTCCTAGCAAACTCAGCAGAGGCAACAAGTTAACTTATCTGCTACCTAACTCTTTACAGAGGTTACTGTGTAGTTATTTGTCAAATGCAAACCTACAACTTCATTACTATAATTATGTACTAACCATCCAATTAACTCCTGGGGTAAATGCATGTTGCTCTTGCACTTCCTGCTCCAATACACATTTAGCTTTAAATTTCTGTTCTTACTATGTACCCAGCAGTTATAAAGCCCTTTAGAAACACGAATTCCCCCGTTATTGATACTGGGCAATCAGATAAGTTGCAAGTGCATGAGTAGCTTTAAGAAGTTCTTATGGCTAGATAAGAAAGATATTTAGTATGAAACACTGCCAGAGGGAGCAAGAAAAGGAGTCTGTATGTTCTGTGAACTTTCCCGATCCATTCAAAGGATGGATTAGACAGGAGGAACAAAATCATAAACTAGCATCAATCACTGTAATTTTAATTAAATTCATGAGGTATCATCAACCCACAGAAAAACTGTCTTGCCATGCTACATGATGCATATTAAAAGAAACAAAAATCTTGATATGGAAAGAAACAGGAGAGAGATATTGGTGCAAACTACCATCCAGGTACAGACACCACTCAATTTGACAGATGCACAATTTATTAATGTTTTAGAATGACTGCCACAGAAATCTTACATGAAATTGAATCAGAAACTGAGTAAATGGAGGCACAAAGCTGCTGAGTTACTTATGAGTGTCCCTGGCTCCCCAGAGGTCAAGCTCCTAGCACAGGGAGTCACTGGGCTGGGACATGGAGCTGCATCCAGCTACACCTCACTGTTGTCAGATCTCAATGTTCCATAGTGCAAGAGCAGGAGGAGAAACTTTGGTGTTCAGCCTTCCAGAATAAAATTAATATACTTTTTGTCATGGAAATGTGAACAAATGGGATATTCTTCTCCAGACACAGGCCAACAATAAATTTTCTTTGAGAAATATAAGAAAGATGTAAGCAAGTCTTTCCTGCAACCAATAAAGCTGTCTTGAATTCCACCATGGATGAGTCTGTTCCTCCCTTCCAAACGGCTTCTGGGAATACGTTTATTGCCCTCATTCTCTTTAAAATTCCCCAATCTCTTCAAGGGCACGCAAAAAGAATTGCTTGGCAAATAGAATTTAATTGCATTAAATAGCAGATCTTTTCCCCATAGATAGTTTACATTTGCCACCAAAACAAAACAAAAAACTCTGAAAATACAGTCATGCACTGAGTGGAGGCTCGCAGTAAAAAGTTATTCCATGCCATTGGCTTCTCTCCAAAAGGTACAGCTAACAGAGGTAATTTAAATATGCCAGAACACAGGAACAAATGCCTGAGCTTGGTTGCTCTCTTTGTCGAAACCTATTCTTTCAGAAAATCATTTTCTTTACCCATTGGACAACAAAATGCATTGTCAAGAAATTTTATAGCAATAATTATAAAAGATGTCCATTTGAACCCATTGAGGTCTTACTGATTTTATAACACCCAGCAGACCTCCCTGCAGGAGAACGCTATATTTATGTTAGCAATATATGCGAGAATTGAGATCATAAAATTAAATGACCACATAGAACTGTCATTTATATGATGAGCGCCTATGTATGTGAAGGCTGGTTTATCTTGCAAGATAGGGTAGTACTAAATGGTCCACTCTCAGTCAATGCTTTTAATCACGCATTTCTTCACTGCTTCTGCAATATTACACTTGAAGGACTGGTAAGCAGTTTGCTATGAAATGTTAAATGGCTACTGGCAATCCAAGCCCGATGGAAGTACTCACTAAAATACAAGTACAGTACATATTGTATGCAATTGTTTTATGAGAGACATTATGGTTACTAGAATAACATTTCACCATTACCAACTGCTGAGAGAAAAGTCATTAAGATATTTGGCAAGCCAGTGTAATTTTTCAGCAGAACTACAGTATGAGACCTCCGAATAGCTTCCGTACAAAAAGGCAAGCTGTCTCAAGAAAACAACTTAAGTCTTCAGTGTCATTTTATTCAGAGGGGTTTATTTTCAGATGCCAATGAGAAAGTTATTGCTGCAGGAGAGTGAACAATTGAGCCTTAACCCTTATTATAACAGCACAATTTCAGAAGCACTATAATAAATCTTGCAACAGTGTTTCCATTAAAAATCTCTTTTCTGAGGAGCTTTTATGCTCTGTAGTGTCATTCAGACACTTTTATGAGAGATTTCTTTAAACTATTGTTCTAAAAATAAAGAGAGATTAAACGTGTTTGAGCACTGTTAAATGCTGAGAAGGAAACAAACAGAACTCTGGGCACTATTTTAATCTCAGCCTCTTCTCATGGTTTGGGTTTGGTTTTTTTGTTTTGTTTTTATTTTGTTTGTTGGTTGGTTTTTTTTTTTAAATTCTACAGCAACAGAAATGAAAAATCTCCCTCTGCATGGAAGCAAGGAACTCTGTGCTGCACAGAGCCCCTCACCATCATCACTTGTGCCAGCAGCTGCACATTTGTCATATGGCCATCAACATATTAAATACCGACTCACAAACACACAGATGTCATTCCATCCTGGTCGTTTCCAATAAATATGCCTTTCCTCTCCCTAGACCTGCACTTTAATGATGTGACGAGGTGTTGCAGCTTCAAGGTGCAAGCATTTTCAACCTAAACAGCCGCTATGCATCACCAAACAAAATCCTTTTCTCTATAACAAGAACGGTAATGACCTATTACAGTACTATCACAAGGTAACAAAACATAAATAATGAGGCCCAGTGCAGCCAAATGCTACTAGTTGTCAATGTTTCCAATGGAAACAATGACTTCTGGTTAACGTTAGCTGACAGCAGAGCTCACGAAAGCCCTGTAAACGATGCAGGCCAGAATTAAACAAGCTACTATTTTGTTCCTCTTTCTGTCTGCAAATGCAACCAGGACAATCTCAAGATGGTGAGTAGTTTCAATAGGATTTTCTATTTATTGGATTTGAAAGAAGGCGATTCAGCTATTTGATTTATTTATTGTTATTAATCTGATATTGCATACAAACATACTTAGCAACAGAAATTAAAATATAGCTAGATTCAAACTCAAGGAAACATCTACCAGGAGATCCATTCAGTAACAGAAAAATAAAGGAGTAGAAACTTCATCAAACATAGCAACAGTTTCAAAGGCTAAACAGAATTAAAAAAAGAAAATCACAATTTACTTCATGTTGTCAGCAGAAATCCCACAAAGGAAATATGCATCTAAGAAAGCGGTGGTGGAAATTAACACATTCTCAGGTGAAACCACAGGAATACCAATTACACTGAAACTTCCAAAGCCATCCTGCTCAGAAAGACAGTTCTCCCGTTCCCACTGGAACTTAGTACACTTGTATCATTATAGCTCTGATTTTGCAAGCATTTATGTATGTGCTTGATATCGCCACTATAAGCGATTCCTACTGCTCTTCCTCTAGCACAGAAATAAACCCCAAACGTAAAAGCAGTCACCCACTAGGAGATATTCTCAAGTCACCATTAGCTTTCATGTTCATGTCCATCTGTTTTACCTACATGCATTTAAATTTATGGCAGGTATTCACAACCGAGAAAGAATTTCACAAGTATGGAGCAATACTTTCAGAGCCACAACAGAATACAAGAGAAATCTAATGAACAAGAAGATAAAGCTATTTTCTAGAACTCAATGGCTGAATTGCACAACTATTAACATAACTTGCTATTTTAAAAATAAAGCATTAAAATACACAAACTTATTTTTCTTACCAAAATAATGACCAGGAACTCAAAGTAACTGCTTTGATACTCATTAAATTACTCCTCACTGATGTTTACAGGACTTCATTCCACAAATTAACTCCAACTGTACATACTGAGGTATACGTCATACTTGTATTTAAATTGTATTCTCATTTGGATTCCACAAAATTAATAACTACATTTATTAAAGATGTATTTTTACTTCTTTCTCCTAATTTTGTGAGTTTGTATTAGAACCAGGATCCACAAATTAGATACAAGAAAACAATATATCCATGCAATAATAAAAATTGTTTTCCCTTTGGTCTTCACAACAAATAGATTCACTTTCATTTTAAAATTCAATTATATTTTTCCTCATTTTCTTAAGGCTTCTAGCTTTTACAAATAATTGTGCACATACACACAGATCAACGTGAACGAATGTTTTATCTTTAAAGCTTATCTGTTGTGCCAGAAGGGTGTGTTCTTCATCTTTTTTAATTCAAAATGCTAATTTTACAGAATGTGAGAATTTCAAGAGTTCTTCACAGCTCCTGTTCCCATGAGAGCTCTCTCTAAAAAGTTAATAACATTAACAGTTTTTCTATTAATTTTGTCTGACTTTACACAGTTTTTTTATTATTATTTTGTTTTTTTTTAGGGTGCCACCAGAAAGATAGATAAGTATAAATTTTTTTTTTTTTTTTTTTTTTAAAGTTGCTAAAATTTCCCTCATCGAACTGAAAATATCAGAGCTTCTCAGTGCTTTACTGGGCTTCCTCCAAAGTCACCAACATTTCTGCATCACTCAGTAAAACCAAAACAGAACAAACAAAAATAATCACAATGCCTCAAACTTAATGAACTAAACTGTAAACTGCTGCCTCACTTTACAAGAGCAGTTCTTAGCATCATTAAACTGCTGAATCGCAATGCTTCCGAAAGAACTAAGAAAATACACGCTTCAGCCCAAAAGTGGAGCAGGGGTAATGTGATGAGTAAACAGGATTACTTGTGTAAGCATCCAAAGTCTGCAAGCCTTGCAAACCCTATGAAAAATGTAATTAAAGTCAATTAAAGAGAAACTCCAGAAAAATTAAGTAATAAACTGTGCAAAGCAAAACATGAACTGATCAGTTATCAGTGCCTGTGGGATACCTTTGCTTACAGCGCTCTGGGACAGATTCTTAGCTTTCTATGTTTGCCATGTACAGACCCCACTTATATCAATGAAGTCATACTGCCTTTGCAGTTCTTCAACTGACAGAGAATTTGCCCATTCCAAAAAAACAACACCCTGCCCTTCTGACAGCTTACAGAAAAAAAATTAATACCACACACTTCTCCTCTAACTGCTTCAACAGATTACTTTGGCTCTTTCTTTTACACAGGATTTGAAAGTGGTGAAGATCTGGGATCCAATTCTCTACTGATGAAATTTTATACCAATAAAACTCCCTTAAGGTCCACTGACAGTGACTTTACAGATACATAATGGGGAATAATCAAGTTCAGAACTCTGCCAACAAGTTTTCTTGTCAAATTTCTTCTATACATCACATATTTGGGAGCAGTATTCAGTCCACGTTCAAAAGCTTTCAGGTATCTTTCAATTCAATAAGATATCTTTCAACCACCTAGTAAAGTTGGAGAGAATTCCACTGACACAAGCTCTCTCAGCTCTTGGAAACTTTCTGCACCCCATTTGAAGCACTAGAAAAAAAAAAAGGGGGTAAGGAGGAAGAAAGGCACAAAAATTTTTCTATGAAACCTGTAGCAGCAGCAGGATCTCCCTGCTAGCAATTCAGCTCCTGAGCCATCAAGTCAGCATCTTTCCTTTGGCATAGCCACAGGGCACGCACCAGGCCACAGAAATTCCAGCTATAGCAATTCGGCTCTGGTTGCAGCTTTACGACTAACTTATTGCTGACTTGTGGAAGGAGGAAGCTTTGCAGCACTCCCCACTGCCTCAGAGGCACCACTCAGCATTTTGCACAGGCTGGTTTGTCATTGGCCTTCAGGCTGTCAGGCTCAACCAAGTTCACAAAGTGCTTCTCAGGTTGCCAAAATGCTAACATATCTGGATTTTAACAGGTTTGTTCAACAGTGTTTGCAGCTGTGGTGAGCGTGCAACAGTTAAGTACAGGTAAAATTCAGATTTGAAGTAATGATGTCTGCTACAGGTCCCAAAGAAACAAATCTCCTGTGGTGGAGCAGCAACTGGTCAGTGGGGTTTCGCCCACCAGTCTCTTGCCAAGTGAATTGTTTGGGACAGGGAAGTAATTTCTTCTGTTAGATAACCAGCATGGCAACAGGGACATGTTCACCAGCAACACTGCCGAATTTTGTAATGAAGAAGATAAGAAGAATTTGAAACTGAGAAATTACAAGAATGAAATGCTACAAGCAATAAAGGCTACAAGTCTTCAACTCTTCCAATTGAAGAAAAAAATTCACATTACTTGTAAGAGAAAGCAAAACTACTGGAGCAAGAGACATGACAGAGATGCTTTTCCCTCTAGCAGATGATCTTACCTGAAAGTACTGCCTGCTATTTTATAATGTCGGCCCACAACAGAGGTGGATGTTGGTGGTACAGCAGTAGGGGCTGAACCTTCCCACCAATATTCCATTACATTCTGTTGCCATGTGACGGATGGCAGCAGAGGGGCAGTCTGACAAAATGGCATCTGACAAAAGTGCATATGGAGCAAAGGTGTGCCACTGAATTCCTAAGAGCTCCATTCCCAAGAGCTAATGGAGGTGAATACACGCTTCACAGCTGAGAATTTGCTCCATAGAATAGTGTTATTGCTATTGATAGAAATGAAGCAATACCTCTTTGTGAGCAGACACCGTGCCAGCATCCTGGTTATGCACAAAACCTAGCAAAATTCTTCCCAATTATATTACTGTGAAAAGATTTTGGAGAAAATCCCATCGCTATTATAAACCTCCAGTACAATTTAAAGGAATTCAAGTGTTACTTGAAGAAGCATTCTACCTCTAATAAAAACAAAAATGCAATATATTCCTTCCAGGAGCTATTGATACCTTGGCAGAATTTGAGATGAGTTACCCCTGATAAGGAAGGGAGATTTGAAGACAAAAGAAAAGATTAAGACTGTAAATGTTGTAATAACAACAGAAATCAATTATATTATTTCAAACGGTACAGAAAGTTTTGAAATGATATTTGAGAGAAAGGCATCAGAAAGACTCTGCTAAATGAGTTACTTTGGGACCACTGTGTTTAACTGAGCAAAGTCAGACTTAAATTATCTGCCTGCAGTGACCCCTGAAAAAGGCTTATTTTTGCTGCTTGAATTATGAAAAGCTCAGAAATGCAAATCATCCCATCTGGAAATCAAAATCATAAACTGTTAGATTAATGAATGCTACAAGTAGCTCTCACATACAGAATAGCAAAGACATTGTTAGCAATTTGTTTTGACAAAAGTGATTAGAATATTTATTTTTGCTAACACTTCTCCTACATGCAAGGCCTGGAAAAATGAAACATGTTTGTATAATTCAGTAATACACAAATCTTTATTAAAACTCAGGCTGTTGCTAAGTTAATTATATGATATTAACAAGAAAAGGGATAATCAAGAAACCCTTCACAAATTCATAATCTGAAAGGCAAACAATGCTTCACTGGTCTGAGCTGTAGTGCCACTTAAAGCTATCTGAAATGGAATTGCTAGTTTTTACTATAAATAAATTATTAAAACTGGGGGGTAAAGCAGAACTGCCAATTACAGTTGCTTCTGATCACAAGGAATGCAACAGCACCTAGCCCATCACATTTGTTTTAGGTGACACTGACTGCAAACAGAACCTCATGAATGAGAGGAAGGGGATGTGAAGGGCTGTTTTGGTGTTCAGTTTTGCTTCTACTTGTTCTGTTACAAATAGCCCTTACTCAGGTATCTGGAATAAATATATTTTCTTGAAGAAAACAGCCTGCCTTGTTTTTTACTGCAATGAAATTAATTAAAAAATGATAATCATATCTATATCTAAAATCTGGCCTGTAATTTCAAATTTCAAACTGAACAGTAGGATTTCCCTCTTCTTTTGCCTTTAAAGTAACCACTAGAGCAGAAAAAGAGCAAAAATTAACAGCAATTATTCATAGACTCACAGTTCAGTAGGAAACATGTTGTTCAGGGCTTCCAGCATAGCACAGGCTGAAGATTGAACACAATGATTTCTAGCTCAAGCCCCTTACTTGCAGTTGAGGTATAGAAAGACATTCCACTTTGATTGCTAGCAATAGAGAATCTTAACCTCCTTCAGTTCCAGTGATTAATTACTCACTGTACAAACCAATTTTGTCTGCCTTCAGTTTCTAATAGCATAGTTTCATTATGCCTTTTTCTGCTAGATTAAAGAGCCCATCTAGTACCAGAACGCGCTCTCCTACAGCAATAATGATAGGTTACATATATCACAGTTGAGATGAACAATTCCTTTTACCGTTGATCCCAAAAGCAAATTCCAATCCTGCTCTGGGATTCTCCCTTATGTCATTTTCTGCACAGATCAGACCACAAGAGCCTATGGCTCTATCACATTTCTGTGCCTAAAGGCGCCGATGGGCTGCCTCTTCCTGTAATGACTGGGAGTTTGACCTCAACTTCAAGCACAGCCAAGTCCAAATGTCTGACGGATGTGTACTCCACTGCTTCCGAGCAAAACCCACTTTCCACCAATCATTAATTTTAGAAATATTTCTTCTGCAAAAGCAGGTTGAGGTAGGGAGCAGAGGAGGAGAAAAAAGAAGCAGGAGCAGCCCTAGAGAAATTAGAGGGATATGGCTTTTTTATTTTTGAATTGCTGTTATCTTTCCAAAGATAAGTGGGGAGCATTGGTACACACATGTATTCTGCAATGCAGAGTGAGCAGAAGTCCCTCTTCATGACCTGCATTCCCACATCCATAGCTTCCCTGATTAACTGCAAGGCTGCCACTAAATTAAGGTGAAGGGTGGACACTGAGTGACTGTATTTTGCTCTTAGGAGCAAACTGCAGTTGTGCCCAGTCACATCTGTGGCTTGACTGTGGTTTCCTAGAGGAATCCACACATATATAGTTGTAGTCTTTCAACCTAAACAGGCCAGAAAAGAGAACCATGGGGAAATACTGGTGAGGGAAGAATCTGCTACAAAGTTCAGCATTAAGACATTCAGAGTTTTTTCATTCAATTGGCACAGTTCTGTTTTTGCTATCAACTTCTGTTCATTTCTACAATCCAATGTCCCCACCTTCTCCAGGCAAACAGCTGCCTCTGAAATGTTCAGGCTGTCTCTTGGCACCAGCCTTTCTAGCAGTGCATCAGTGAAGCGTTTCCTTTCTAAAAAGCAGCAACTACTAATTCTGGTGCAGTACATAACAGCATGCTGCCACATCAGGTTCAGTCCTGCAAGAAAATGAATTTCTCTGGCCTAGATAATTTGACAATTGCTAGCGTATGAATAATTCAATCCACAAAACGGAGCAACTGCAAGCAGCGAATAAAACAGCAAGCTGTGTATCATGCTGCACGCCCAGAAGCAGCACCAGTTCAGCCAAAGGGCGTGACAGCTGCTTACCGATGGCTGTGGCTGGCTGATGCATGCTTGACTACTGGTCAAAAGAGTGGGAGAATGCCCAGGAAGGCATTTCCATGATTCTGACTGTATGGCTTTTTATCCTGGTTCCTTGGCTTTCAGTCAGTAAAATTGCGGTCTGAACTTATAAAAGTATGTTCATAATAGCTACCGTACATCTACTATACCTTTTGATACATCCATGCAATTTTGTCATGTCCCAAGAAGCCTTTACCCTTGTCTCACCTTCCTCTGATTGCTGGGCTTAAAATTCTGTAAAAAGATAGCACCTTTGACAGCCACCTGCCCTGGACCACAGGCAGTAGCCTGGAAGCCCAGGCCCAGGGTTCCCACCTGGCTGAGCAGCGAACAGCCTTCACAGCCTTCGCATCTCATTTTGTAGCTGGCATGCTTCCAATGAGCTGCACGGGTGAAGCAGCAGGAAACCAGGCTGGAATTTCACAGGTTTCCAGAAAGAAGTTTGTCAAATTGAACTGTTTGCAGGGAGGGCTTGGTTCAATTAGCAGTCCCACCACTGTCAGTTTTCCATCTGAATTTGCTCTATTTTGTGCTTAGTTAGCACATTGGCCGGTAAGCACCCCATATTTATGTGGGCTATTCACACAGGAACAGGAAAAACCATGCAACAAAACCTGACTGTAAAACCACAGCTGGGTATTTTCCAGGTTAGGAGCATCTATAATGCCTATGGCTTTTGACACCTAAGTTCACATCACCTCTTTTATGCTGTTACACTTGGTTCATGCTGACAGCTCCCATCTTGCTTCCCACTCACTCACAATCACTCATCTACATACTGAATCACAGATCCTTGTTGTCACACTGGGTGCAATATCTACTGGTCAGAAACAGTATCACCTTTAGTCATTTTGTTCTTCAAACATCTTTCTTTCTGCAGCAGAAAAAAGTAGCAGGGTATCAGCTGAGACAACTGCACTGCTTACACAGGAACTCCATCTGCAATCATGGTTTTGTGTCATTTTATTCACCCAGGTAAATGAACAGAGGACATTTATTGTGATTGACCTTGCCTTGATAGCTACTGACAGCTCTTGACATGCACACCTGGGTATGGAGATAAGACAGATAATTTCTCCCAGATCACAGTCAGTATGAGGTTCCTTGAATAATCAACACCTAGCTGTAGAGCTTGACTTTGACAAAGACGTAAGTAGTAATCATGTGGTATTCAGGGCCATTAATTTGCTTCTCTGTGAGCTTGGATGATTCAGAAACATTTAGCCAGGCTCTCTTCTGGGGAATTACTTCATAACACAAATGGATGGATGAAAATCTCAGTCTGGCTGCTGGTCTCTGTGCTATATATGCATAACAAGAAGCCTCTGGTAGAGTATAATATAAGTATTAACCACACAAGGAATAGAGTGACTGAGGAAGTGATAACGGTGAAGCTTGAGCTATCCAGCAAACCAAAAAATCCCCTTTCCTTATCCCAACTGACCACAGAACAAACTATCAGAAATAATTTCTCTCTCACTTCCAACTTGTTAGCTAGGGTTGGCTGACAACGGGCAAAAAAATGAGACCCTCTGCCACATAAAGAAAAAAAGCAAACGGCATTTACCAACCAGAGACCTGATCACCTAAATGGAAATAGAAACAACAAAAAGAGATCAGCAAGGTAAGCAGAGTCAAGCTTTGATGGAAGACTTTCATCAAGAGATAACCTGCCAGCACAGCAAACCGAAGGAAAATATACTGAAAAAAAAAAAAATCAGAACATTTTGCTCTCAAAAGAATGAAGGTAGGAGAAAGTCTACAGAAAGAAGAAAAAACTGTTAATGCAGAAAGAAAAGAAACTGATGAACACAGCGAGGGACTGGACATAAACAGGTAGGTCTTACTGAGGAAATGTTTAAATAATCATGTAAGGATTTACTACAGATAGGACTACTGACTCTCCCTTTGATAGATCTGCACCACACGAGGCACTTCCACAATTTCCTGCCAAAATTAGAGAAATTTTTCTCCAAACTTCAAATCAGGAAAGACTTGAACCACACTCCTCAGTCTGCTCATAGCCATACCATCAAGCACATTTTCATAGAATCACTGAGGTTGGAAAAGACCTCCAAGACCATTCGGTTCAACTGCCTTCAGCCTGCGCAGAAGGTATTCTAAACCTTCCACCAGTCACAGTCTCCACTGAGCAGAGTACTGACCATGCTAAATAGGACACTTTTCCCAGCTTTTATTTCCTGTAGCCATGGTCTGCTATCCATGCATCCCCTAAGGTACATGCACCCACCCTCCTCAGCCAGTTCGGCCCAAGCTGTGCACACACCTCCCCAGTCAGTCCCAGCAGTGCTCTCATCTCCTCTTCCTCCACACCTAACATTCGCTTTCCATGCAGCTCCCACTCAAATGCTTATTCACAGCTTGCACCAGTACTAAAAGTTCTGCAGGGCACAGGCATGTTCAAGGCAGACTTACACAGCCTTCTGAAATCACCACCCTTCTGGGTAAATAAGCCTCTGATAGTCCATACCACACATGGCATTATGCTGCATTTGTGATTCTGATGCCTGCTCCAAATCTAAGGCATACACTGTACTGGAGAACTTTCAACATAAAGGAGTATAAAAGTGGAGCTGATTCACACTCTTAGCTGCAATCAAACTACCAGAGGATGCTGAATGATTCCCTCTGCTGTGGTTTTGGATGTCATTATCTGACCTCATTTCTTGCTTGTGATAGGCAGCTTCGTGCTCACATATCACTCAAGCCAGCAGCACTCAAAGTACTACAAATGTGTGTGTGTGTGTGTTTCTGAAGGGGGATAAGAGGTGGGATAAATTAAAGGCTTTTAAGTATTGCTGATTGAGAAAGAGAAAACAACATTTAAAAGCCTTTTAAATTGCTATTCCCTCCTTTTGATCCTAAATTTCTCTTTGTTTTGTTCTATGCAGCTGGCTGAATGATAACAGAGTGGCTTGCAATTATCTGGATGACATTAGGTGCCAGCTGAAATGGACACTGAAGGAAGGAACCAACATCCTGTAATATATAATTCCTACTCTGTTTGGCACGGAACCAAGTCAACAAATATACCTTCTTTCCCCCATTCCATTACCCCCCATTCTCTCCCCAGTAAATCCTATGGCCAGTGAATGCTGCTATGGTAACAGAAGGTTGGGAAGGGGGAAGAGTTTGAATATAAGCAGAGTTCCATAATGATATAGAAGAGTTTGGATTCAAAACTGCACATGCCTGCAAGGTAACTCCACAGAGCTCCGCATATTGAACATGTACTTGTATGCCACAGACCCAGGCTTCCGATGTCTGCAGAATTCTGAAGGGCTCTAATTAATTTGGTAACTTGCATTTTCAGTCATTGCGTGGTTCATTCAAATCACAGGTACTTCTCCGCCAGTTCTGTGAAGCTTACTAAAACAGACCTCAGAAACTGAGCACAGCTGTCAAAATAATGTTATTGTTTTCCAGAATATGTTTCAAAGATAGTTATTCCAGAGAAACTTAAAAGTTATATTCCTGTATTAGCACACTAAGTAGTTCATAGCAGTTTAGTAAATCAAATATTCCATACTGCTACCTTAATAAGATGGGGAGTCATGCATGAAATGACTGCCAGGTTAATGACATAGGGAGACATGCATGGCATGTATTTGCATATAATAGCACAGAATGTTCCCCTAAATCCTCTAAATTACTCATCAGTCCTTAAATAGGCATTTAACTAAGCCTCCATCTAGAATAAAAAAGAAAGAGTGAGCCACCTACAAATGGAAAGAACGATAGATAAGGACTAATCAAAATCTAAAACGCCAGCTTGTAGGAAGCTGGAAAATCTGCACCATGAAGGAGTGGTTTTCTATCAGGTGTACTATAGAACGAGAACAAAAGGAAAACACTGAAAATCTTAAAACCAAGCCTGGAGCAGAACTCACAAGGAAGGGATGATGAGGGGAACAGCATTTGTGCTCATTATTTGTGATGAACTACAGAGTTAGACTGAGAGACATGAAAGTCTTGGTTTGGTTTACTTTCGCCAAGCCCCTTTCAGACCTCTGCCAAATATACATTCATGCTGCATCTCTTGCGTCAGGCTCTCTTTACAGGGGCAGCTGCAGAAACAGGACACTAAAACCTGAGCCACAAAGTAGAAATCACGGTGCACAGAAAGTCTAGAGCCCTCTCTCCAGGCAGCTGTTATGGAGAGTTGGGCTATGATGCTAAGATGCACTTAGAACCAGGTAAGTTGTTTCAACTCTTTTTTTGTTTTGTTTTTTTGTTTGTTTTTCGCTTTCCTTCCTGTTTTCCTTCCTCAAATGGCAAGATCTTCAGGGCAAGGACTTTTCAGTGAAACAGACCCCGAGGCAAGCTTAGAGCTTCACCATGTCTCTGCAGTATATCAGGCCAGTTTGCTTTCTGTTCAAACATCTTCAAGCCCAAATGTCTGTAATACATAGAGGAGAAAAAACTAGAAAAGCTTCTTCCTCATTTCAGTAGTAGCACATCACATACATGCTAGCACTATACATGCTGCACAGAACAGAGGCATTGCCTTCTAGATGTCAAATGTCTGTAACTCCAGGCTGAAGACTACTTGCTATATGTTTGAGTCACAAATTTATAAAACTGAAGTTTCTAAATCTTGCCAAGAAATATACTATTTTTCTGTCATGAAAGACAATTTGCTTATTAATTATTTTGGATATACATGAACAACAATTTTAAAAATAATTCAAAATTAGCAAGTTTGGAACAGAGAGCCTTGAACCTTCATGCTATCACTAAAATGTCAGACAATTAATATTCACCAGCTGCTTTTCATATGCCTCCCTGAGTAGCACCAGGGAATGAGAGGAAATAAGATTTTTGTCAAGTATCAAAATATATCCATTGTCTCACAAGATGAGAGTTTTTCCATCAGTTGGCAGTTTCTCTGCAAAGACAACAGCAGTGAAAAATATCAACTTGCTTCTCTCTCCACACTACTCATCCACTCCAATCAGTTTCAAAGCCTAAATAAAACAAATTGCCAGTGTTATTAAATCCAAGTTCTCCTTTACTTCTTCATAAAATTAAAAATGCAGATGTTCTGTTATTGCCACTTTTGTATACCAATATGCACGTTGCCACTTTATGCTCATAATTAAAGAAAGAAACATAAAATAAGGTTCCAGAAAAACACCAGCTCGCCCTTTTTGTGAACCACAAGACATACATCTCCATTTCTGTTAGAGACCAGGTAGCCAAAAGGCTGACTGCAGTTCACCTACAACTCATTTCCAAGGTAAGAAAGTAAAAAATGCATTGTAGAAATATACTTCAAAGAATTACAGTCTACAGAGTGCTCTTGGTTCCAGATGAAATACCTTAACATTGTAAGAAGCAAAGAAATTTAAGTGACACTCGCTTCCTGAACTCGCTGAAACACATTGATATGCAATATGGCAACATTCTTAGCTGTTTTAGAGAAACTTGGCCAAGGCCACTTGGTTATTAATATGTTATTAAGATGAACTGATAATGCATATCAAAGGAACATAAGGTAGATACTGCGTACCACCAACAAGCAATGCCACCGTCTATGGGTCAAACACACTGCATATACAAGAAACAAAGGAAACTCCTCTTTTACCTAGAACTGTTGCAGCCATAGTACCACCTAAATGCTTTCTAAGAAGGATGACTCTTACATTAATGAAAGTTCCACTGTTTCCACAGATTTACCTTTTGTTTTCAGTAACTGAACACCAGTAGTTCTTTTTAAATATTAAGGTGTAACACTTCCCAGTTATAAGCAATCACAGGAAGAGCCCATATTTTATTTACCAAGAAATATTTCTTTTATTTCTTCAGAATATAGCTTATTTAAACTATATTCCTATTTCCCTTAGACTAAGGCTTAAGCTATTACAGGTACCGTAGGAAATGCTTTTATTTGTAAGTATGGTCTTTTGTGTTAGGAAAGATAAATGTCAGGCTCATTAATTATGTATCTATAATTAGACACTGCTGAAAATGAGCTGAAACTTGTTTTGACATCTTCTTTGAAGAATGTATTTGTACTTTGCATGTAACATTGTGCACAGGCATTTGCAAAACCTGAAGCAGCTGAATGGCAGCTATGTACAAAAGCCAGTAAGCTTTGACAGGGTAAACAAAATCAAAGAAAAGCATAGCTGAAGAGTTAATAAGCACTGACTTACAGGAGGGAAATTTGTGCTAGACAGCCTTCCTCAGAAAAAGCTAAATGGCCATCAAGAGCAAAAGAAGTCTCTGACCAGGAGCACATGATGAAAGCTGCACTCTGTTGATTGCAGAAAGTTTTCTTTTAAATACAGCCTTCTGAGTGTTTAACTAATTTCCAAGAGGCTTGATTGAGCAAAGCACAACTTCAGGGTTTTTTGTTGGTTTGGCTTTTTTTCTCCCCCCCCCTCCCCTTCTAATTTGGAGATAGATTGTACCTTAAAGCAGAGCCAGGAACACGGGGTGAGCGCTTAAGCAGCAGGAACACAAGGGTAAGCGTGGGAGGCCCTGTGCTGCAGCAGCAAAACATTGCTCCCTGCCCCCTTGGAGGCAAAGGAAACAAATCAGCCCTATTGCTAACTGCCAGCTGAAGTAGGGAAACCAGCAGTGCTCAGAACAGGCTGCAGGATGGAAGCAAACTCTCTTCTGCCTTCTACACAGTCTAGGAATTTAAAGAGGTAGTGCCAGCAACCTTTCTGTGCAAGCGGTCGCACACACGAGGAAGCCACATGTGAATTTAATAACAGTAATAATAATAGTAGGAGTATTTAATAAAGACTCCAGAAGAACTGTCTGTGCTATTACTGTAGGATAATGATAAATGGTTTGACAATGCTGTTTCTGGGACTGAATAAACAATTCAGCCTTATCACAGCTGTTGGACTTCAACACCCAGCATTTAAGTGCTGTTACGGTCAGAAGTGTGACTCTGAAAAAATAATACCTTCTTACTCACGAGAGCTGCTTCTCCCGTGTGTTCTGAGTCATGGCTGATACCTTTACTGACAAAACAAGTTGTTCCTAATGATAGCACAGCAGAACCAACTCCAGTCTATGAGAGGAGGCTGGATCCTAGTTTATATCCATCAGAGATGCAATCCAGGAGCATAGCAGAAGAATAATTTCAAATAGCTGGAATGAGGCACAATCCCCACATTTTTCTTTGGAAGTGTAATTTTTTTTTTTGTCCCTAACCCAATCAACCCCTTTGCTGAAGAAGGAACAAGTGGAGGTATTCACCCTGATGGTACCCTTCCCTGTCACACCTGAAATTCCATGGCACTGCAGAAGAGAAGCTTTTTTTGATCTCCTCCTTGTGCATCACCGCTGGGCTCAGAATCTGCCAGGTAGAGAGGACCGCGCATCAAAGCAGGCACTGCCACCAACCTTGTCCTTATGCCACCATTGCCAGGTCATGCATTAAGACCAAAACAACTTTGAAGATATTGCAAACCGCATCCTTCTATTTGCACCATTCAGAAACAAAGCAAACTGCTGTAGAGAGAAGTACTTAGAGCCACACAGATTGCTTTGGCTGGTATCATTAGATTCACCAGCAGGTTCCCATTGAATTTTACTGATAGGTTCCAAAATGGAGCAATACCCTCATTACTTCCACAAAGCTCTCTCCAGCAGGTTCTATTTGGCAGCTCTGCACAAGCACGGGCTCGTGGTGCTTGCCAGATTAGCCCTGTGCTCAACTAGCCACATTGCACATGAATATAAAATTGGTTGGTAGGACTTCCCTCATCGCAAGCACACATTAAACTGAGCCATGTCTACAAAACCAGAAAAGCTAAACATCTAATGTTGGGTGTTCATTTTAGAGTTCCCTTTAAAAATAAAAGGGATCAGGAAAACTACATTGTGAAATTAAAATGCACTTCAATGTTATACATCACATTACATTCACTCAAATTTCTTTTTTTCTTGAGCCTTAGAAACAAATCTATGGAGACATTCAAGACCCATCTGGATGTCAACCTGTGTGCCCTATTGTAGTGTCCCTGCTTTAGCGGGGTGTTGAACTCTTGAGGTCCTTTCCAACCCCTGCAATTCCGTGATTCTGTAACTTTAGTAAATGACTGCAGCAGTTCTGTTTTAAGCCGATGACTTTCATTTTCATTAAAGTAAAATTTCCTGCTGTAAGGTGTTCCCCAAATACCAGCAACTCAGCAGTGATTTCAAACCCACTCAGAATTCAAAACAACATGAAACACAATTGTGAGCACTGCTATCTTCTGCAAATCAGGGCAGGAAAGTAGCTTTTTTCCTTGATTAGCAGTTCCTCAGTGGTGGTAGTGGGAAGGGAGAGCCTGCCTGCTAAAATCTGAGCTCTTTGGAAATATCAGCCTGTCCATTAACAGATGGTTACTCCTCGTGGGATACTGTCCTCTCTAGGAATGCTGCACTATGTCCTGAACCTCTTCCAACACAACCCCAAGCAGGCTGTTTTCCCAGCAAAGGTGAGGAAAGTCAGAAATGGAACCGAGCCAACCTGTGCATATAAAACCTCTAAATTCATTACTCTCAATTAAAATGAATGAGGATAAGGACTGCTTCCAAGTACATCAATCAAAGAAAGTACTTGCTGCAGGAAAACAGAAGACATTGGTGTACATGAAGGAATTTATTCACATATTAACAGAACGAGTGCAAGCTAGCGTACACAGAACTTGTAGTTCATCATTCACCGGACAAGTTTGCCTACCTAGGAATGATGGGTTGAAAATCTAGAATTGTCTCACTTTTAAAAAGTTAGTTTCTAATCTGACATACTCATACACCTGCACACCTGATTTTACAAAAATAAGGAGCTTCAAACCAGAGTGCTCATGCAGCGTAAACAGGCATAAGATCTTCAGTTGGCAAGCACAATTCACCTCTGAAGTCATTTGTTTCTTAACTCTTCTATTAATTTGGAGTTCCATTAATACCCTCATCTCTGCCTAAAATCAACAGCAAGAGTAATAACCAAGCACTACACAATTAGCTCTTGAGGGGAGAAAAGAATCCTCAGACACTAATGCTTTTTCATCTAATGTTAATTGCTGAAGGGAAAAAAATAGCTATACTTCATGACGGTGATATTTCTGGGTTTACTTTTGCTTTATTTGGAAGCATGGGTTACAACAACACTACCAAAGCTAACCAGGCCAGGGAATGGGCTAAAGCTGATGCATCTCCCACCTTTGTGTATTCATAGACTTCCCCAGAGATACTGGGGCTCCAGCTGATGACATCCATCCCTGCTGCACAAGCACAGGCTGCAATGCTCAGCTGCCCTTGTATAACTCTGAGCCTTTCTTGCAAGGGTAGATGGGATACGTGGTGAGACTCCACTGTATTCAAACGGTCAAGCATTTTCAGATATGCATTGTGGGTTTAAGTTTCCTACATAGCATTCCAGTGGATCTGTGAAATTCATTGACGGAAGCCATGAAAATGCATGACCATGCAACTGAAACAAGCAGTACTACAGCTTTTAAGTGTCAGCACAGGAAGTGATGTTTCTTCAATCAAACTATAAGGCTTTCCTACTTACAGAAACCTCCAGGAAACCTAGAAGAGAATTAAATTCTTCTTAGAATTCATCTGTATAATAGAATGTAATAAGACAGACAGAGTAAGAGGTACTTGAGATCTCAGTGCAGTGTCCTTTCCCTATGCAAGCTGGAGAAACCATCTCCCCCATGGCCATTTTAGCATACAATTAAATAACTGTATATACTTCTTGTAGTATCACAGGTCTCCTTAACAGCTGTTCAGGTAGAGCTGTGAATTGAGCCATACGGACAGCGTACCAGAAGGCAGCGTTTAAAAGACAGACTTCAGGAACAGAATAATTTAAGACAGATTATGCACAGAATTCCCAAATTCAATTTGTCAGGAAGCATATGATTCATTAAAACATTTTTGAGGCAGTATGAAGACCGACATGATAGTTAAAGCTTTAGATCAGACAATAATTAAAAGTACAGACTAATTAACTTGGCTAAAAGCTTGGATGCAGAAGATTAATTTACGTTCCTAATACAAATACAAGCTTTCTTTGTTCTAGGAATAGTCTCTGTCAGTAGTAGGGATTCGTGCTCATTTCCTTCCCTTTCTGTATAGAAGAGACAGGCGACAGCTTGGACTGCTCTCCTACCTTACACCCTGCACTACAGAGCTCAAGTCTTCACGGGACAGCTAAGTGCCACTGAGATATAAATAGCATCTCTTACAATAACTCCATAATTAAAACACGTATGTTTATGCACAAGCATGCTTCCTGAAACTAGGGACTAAAAAAAGTCCACTTCATTATCTCATTTACAGTTCTTTCCTATACACCAAAAAATTTACTAGTTATTCCCAGAGGACTTTTCAAAATTGATTTAACAGCCGAGTACTCTTGGGAACTCTTAGGAGAATTCACTAAATAATTCATGGAATATTTACTTTGATAAGTACAAGTGCTTCATACTTACATTCTCCATCAGACACTTTCAGCTAAAATTCTCTAACACAGAAACTATTCATCTGTCCTCATTTACTTATTATCCCAGGCTAGATATTGTCCTGGTTTGAGTTGGGACAGAGCTACTTTCCTTCCTAGCAGCTGGTAAGGTGCTGTGCTTTGGATTTGGGATGAGACTAATGCTGATAACACACAGATATTTTAGTCACTGCTGAGCAACGCTAACATGAAGTCAAGGAATTTTGGCTTCTCACAGTGCCCTATCAGAGAGAAGGCTGTGGGTGCACAAGGAGAGGAACGATCAGAATCAGGACAGCTGGACCAAGCAAGTCAAGATGTCCCACACCATATAGCATCATGTTTAACAATAAAACTGGGTGTGTTGGCTGGGGGCTGCCGTTCACCAGGGACTGGCTGGGCATCAGTCAGCAAGTGGCGAGCAATCACAGCATGCATCACTTGTTTTAATATTTTTTTTTTCCTCCACTTCTCCTTTCCTTATTAAACTGTGTTTCAATCCACGAGGTCTTACATTTCTCTTTTCAGTTCTTTGCTATGACTTAGAGGGGAGGCAAGCAAACAGTTGTGCGGTGCTGAGCTGTCTGCCAGGTTAAATCATGACACATATTCAGCCACATTGTCTTGAATTACAGTATGCGCACACACACAGTTTATGACTTCCAGTCTGAATTTACTGTTTCAACACAAGTCTCATAGTGGAGAAAGTTATCAACATTGAGTTTGAATTAACTTTTCCAGCCAAAGGTAAGCTGTGTTAATGAAATGCTTAAGCAAAAAGAGGGGTGAATAGATGCTGCAAAGACGATTCTCATTCTCTTGAGTGATGCCATAAAGGTATGAGAACACTAGATGGCAATAACAACTGCACATGCATCATTCCATTCAAATGTACTTGTCTTAAAATAGCCTTTTTTTTTTTTTTTTTTTGCACTATGCACCACTGCTTAAATAAAGTGAAAAAAAGCAAACAACAAAAACCAAAACAGATATAGGTTAGAGTAGATTTTGTTTTCCTATTTTCTCCTTTAAACCAATCAGACTTCCTAAAGAATCAGTTTCCAACTCAGTTTCTACAGTGTTTTACAGCAAACTGCCTCAGTGTGGATCAAGCCGGTGTCTTTGTTGTAGGGGCTGGAAGTTGCTGTACAAGAGAAGGAGGAATGGGCAGAAATGATGGCACATTGCTGGAGCGATCTCATTCCTACTTAAGTACTTGTTTTGCTTCTGGCACAAAACAACTACGGAGAATACACAGCTATCACAAAGCAATCATATGCACTTGTGAGGATGTAGGCCCAGAAACACAATAATTAACTAAATCAGGAAATGCAAAAATTACTTGGAAGCAAAGATCATTTCAGAATTCAGATTAAAAAAAGAATAATTCAAAGAGACAGAATGACTAAGCTCTACTATCAGACCAGAAGCATCAAGAAAATCAGGAGACTCCCTAGATGGGCTTTTCCCTTTTAGAACAGTGACTTAAGGACACTGAAACTTCTATCAGTACGGCACTAAGGGAGAAACCAAAGAAAGAGAGCGGACTGAAACCCGGCCCCCGGAGCTGCAGACGGTGGCCAGGTGCGCGGCCCGCACCGCCAGCGCAGCCCAGGAGCGGCCCCGCAGCGCCCCCTGCCGGCCGCACCGCGCACAGCAGGCGCCGCTCCGGCCTTGCTCGGCAGCGCCTCGCGCTCTGCCCTCGTGTCCTTGCAGCGCGCCCAGGTACGTATTCAGATCGGAAACTTCGCGAGGGCTTAGCAATCCATCCATGTAATAAGAAAAGTGAAAATAAGTGCAAACAGTACCAACTTTCACTTCCGCCCTTTTTATTAAGTCTCAAGAACCAATTCTTTGGCTTAAAAGGGTTTTTAGCTGTTCCCTAGCCCCTGTAAAGCAAAGGATAGTTTATTTGTCCAAGTTACAATTAAAGAAAACCATCTCCTACAGTGATTAAATGCATATATAAAACTCCTACTGAAAAAAATCATCCAGTTAAATATAAGTGTATGTGCTTTCTTAGAGTGAGACATCACCCTCAGTTATCATGCACTGATTTCTACCACTGGCTTTTAGAAAACCTGGGAGCTTAGAACAGCTCAGGATTCCCGAGGCAGACATCTTCCCTCAGCACCCACCTCCTGCATAGCAGCGCACAGCCCATATACAGTGGCAGGGAAGGAGAGAGGTTTTAGAGGTAATAAAAAAAAACTTACTGAGTTAATGGATGAAACTGGGTGATTTTATGCTCACACATTGCTCTTTTCATCATGGGAAAAATGGATTTTCCTATTCTTTTCCTTCCTTCATACTACTCAAAAGAAAGAAAACAGGTCTGCAGTAAAAGAATATTTGGATTGAAGTCCCTAAAACAAAAGGTTTCACAATCCATCAGTAACAAAACGAAGAAATCAGCACAGCAATATTTAGGTGGCTGTTTTGACAGTGCTTTGAGATATGCCTGTCTGATGTAAATCTAGAAAAAGAATAAATGGAAACCACTAAACCCTACAGAAATAAAGATACCCTAAAGTAAATAAACATACAAACATGCCACACAATGCTAAACATATGTCTGCTGTCTACATGTGTTAGATCCACAAGTCTCATCTGAGATGTCTGTGGCAGTGCCATACACCAAGTTCACAGCTGT
Source organism: Lagopus leucura (assembly GCF_019238085.1). Classification (NCBI taxonomy): domain Eukaryota; kingdom Metazoa; phylum Chordata; class Aves; order Galliformes; family Phasianidae; genus Lagopus; species Lagopus leucura. The sequence continues at coordinate 3,553,973 of NW_024962274.1, read as the reverse complement.
CACACGGAGGACATTGGTCCCATCAGGCACAAAAGCTGCCACATCTATAAGGGGCCCAGGGCAGTACCCAGCTGGTAGCGAATGGATGGTTCCAGCTGACAGAGGACTGGGGCAGTAGCACTGAGTTTCGTCCTTACTGTGATTCACTGTATCCAGATCCAAGCAGTCATTTGACAAGGAAAAGGGTGGTTTTTGGTAACTCACTGTAGATCTAAAAGTCAGATGGGATCATCATAATGAAAACATAGTTAACAATCCTTATATTGCAGCACTAGGAACCAGCTCTCCTTCCTGTATGTGTAGGCTCTGCAGTCTGAAAGGAGTTGTAGGGCAACATATTTAAGTACAGGGCAAGAGGGAAAATAAGTAGCTCTCAGCAGGCATATATGGAACAGTTTCACCACTGAAGAGCTTTCTCGTATGCTAGTCACCTAAGGAGTTTTAGGAACAAGCACACAGAAATAAGACAACTGATATCTATATTCCTTGTGTGAGAGCTACCTGTTAAACAGACCAGGAAAAAAAAAAAAAAAAGCTTATGGTGTCCTTGTTGAAGTAAAAAAAATTGGCAGCAAAAGGAACTGCAATTTCCTCAGTTCCTACACCGTGCTCACATCTCTGACAAAAAATTTAATAAAGTGTTCTATATCTATAATTTGTTCACAAAGCACCTTTACTTCACCAGTCTTTCTAAAGGTTTTTCTCCATAAGGTAAAGTTGCTGAGAAAAAGCAAACAGATCTTGTGCTAACCAGAGGCAGGAATTCTCTCACTAAACCACCCCACTGAGGCTTTTCTCTTCTTCTCTGTGCCTCTCCTTGGAAGTCAGCAAATCAGGTGAGACAAGACAGCTTGTGAAGAGGTGCGAACCAGAGCCAGAAACACACAGTGCTTCTCCTATTATCAGAAAAAATATTTTCTGGTTTTGGAATCTTGGGGAACTAAATGTTTCAGTGGGGAGGGCTGTCTTGATATATCATTCATAGGCTACCTATGGGGGATATCTATAGGCTATCTGTAACTGTGCTGCTGGGGAATGGGGAGGGATAGTCCCAGAAAGCAGCACACAGACTGACAATTTAGCCTTTACTATATATTTGATTTCTCAGTTACCTGTAGCAGATCCACACCTGCAGCATTAGCATCACCTTACATGCTCTGGCCTGGGAAGCATATATATCAGTATTACCTAAGCACAGAAAATGGCTCCAGGTTAAAGCCTCCCTCAATCACAAAGCAGTTAAAATCCTCAGAGAGCGAAGCAGCGCTGATCAGCAGGCACTGCTGGCACACACAATGGCACTGAGACCAGAGCACGCACCTCGCTATCCGTCAGCCACCCCTTTCCTGCATCAGACTGAAGAGACCCACTGAAGTCAATGAAAAGGTTTCCATGGAAATCAACGAGGTCTCAGTAAGGCTGTAAAGATGCATCATTAATTTTTTCAGCCTCGCTTTCATACACATCCATTCCCTCTCTAATATCAGTTCTTATACTATTTATATAACTCAGGATCTAATCAAGACATGCACTCCTACTTGCTGGGAGCTGAAAAGATCATGCTGATCTGTTTCTTCTCTTTTAATATTTAGGAGGTACTCGGTTACGCTGGGGACATGGGCTCCATGAAGGCCTGTACAGAGGTGTCCTGAAGAACTTTGGCTATCTATACAAAGGAACTTTTATGTCTAAAGACCTATTACACCATTTCTGAAGCAAAAACTGCTTAAAACCTAGCTCAGAATTGGAATATTACAGTCATTGTGTTATTGATGCCCAGAGTAGGAACTAATTTTTTGCTGGCTAACAAATTTCATGAAAAACAAAAAACAAAAAACCTCAGCAAGCATCTGCCATCTAGCCATTGCATAATTATAGGCCTATTTTTAATTTCCTCTCTTCTCTGCTTATGTCATATTGCATTGTAAAAAAAAAAAAAAAACCACCACCAACCAAAGAAACCAGTAAGTACCCACACAGATGTCCTTAAAGTTGTTCATTTATTGCTTCTGCTATTTTTTTTTTTAACTCAGTTGCTACTATACATGAAAATGTACAGAAGCACAGATATTAATAACTGCAGAAGCTGTGAGGTGCTAATGGCATTGTATTTCATAAGACTAAAACATGGGCAGAGTATATTACTATTGTGAAGTACAGCGTAAACTACAAGAAAAGATTTTAAATTATTTACCTTTCTACTTCAGCACAAATGTCCCATAGCCAATTATCATGAGATATTGCCTAGAAATTAACCAGTCATCTTGTGTTTCTATCTCCAGATTTACAATTAGTAATGCTATTAATGTGGATCCTGTACTTAGCATCACTAATTACACTGCTATGAACTAATGGTGTTAAAAATAGCAATAGCCATCAACTACCAATTAATGCTTAATGAGAGCATATAAACCCCGGCATTGTAATGAATTTCCAAATTATTGTTTCTTGTGTGTCTCTTGAAATCATACAAAAATGGATGTAGCTCATGAACTAAGAACAGTCACTAAAAAGCACATCTATCATCACAAAATTTTGAATCCGAAAGGGGAACAAGAAACATAGGAAAAGTTTCAGGATTAGTCTATACCTTCCAGGTATTAAACAGTTAAATGTATTTTTAAAGGGAATCTCAAATTTTGAGAGGTGAGAAAGATAGTGGGCATTGAATTGTTTAACTGTTGACTGCCTTGAACACAGCAGGACAAGAGCCTAATGTGTGGGAAGGTCTGTGAGCACTGTAAACAGCATTCATAAACTGTTTGTGTATTGAGCTGTTGCAGTGCAGAGTAACACCTGCTTTTTCCCCATCCAAACAATGTTTTCTTCCTCTGAAGGCTGTGGTATACATGCCAGAAGTCACCTGCATGATGAGAGATAGCTGGTGCTGTTTACTCCAGCAACTTCTAGGAGCAGAGGCCAGAACATGCAAAAAATCCTTCGGTGGAAGCAAATAAAGGGCCACCACAGGTCTGATCTCCGAGAACTAACATAAGGCCAGATGCAGCCATTGCTAACATGTAAAGGCAGGGAGAACAAAAGCAAATAGCAGGCAGGAGCAAGAAGAAAGCAAGCTGGGCATTCTAGTGCTATCGATTCAGTTGACTTTTCCACTTTCAAAACGGAAGGGAAGGCTGAAAGTGGAATGTTATGTGAGAAAGGTAAAATGTATCTGAGTCCAGATTACCTATACTGCAGGCTTTACATTGCAGATTTGAGTGTCAGAAGACATCCTTCTTTAGCAGGACAAACTAAACCAAAGTAACTCTGAGACCACTGTCCAAGCTGTTTGACTAACTGCAGTTACAGAGAAGCATTAGCACTGCAAACAACAGGTAAGAAAACGCATTCTGCTAAAACAGTGAAGATCATCTTTCCATGAAGCAGCCAGCTAGACAAAACCCCTGCAATGAAAGGCAATCTTTGGGACCAAATCCCTGCTGCACCATATCATCCTTCATGCAGCTTCTGAGACCCAGGAGGGTGAGATGTGTCTCAGAACAGTGACTACAATGAAGAGCAGAGGGAGCACAGAACTAAACTGCTTTCCTGTCCCCAAAAATAAAAATAAACAAGGGATAAAGGAGGGGAAGAACCAATGTGCTGCAGTCATAGCCAACCTGCTCTGCCCCACTCTGCTTCCTGGGAGCACAAGTCCAGATATAGGGTGTATGGGTAACAGGTGATATCCAGGCATCTGGGGACAACATGACTAAGTTGTCCCATACCCTGACATGGTAAACACAACTTGGGGATGCCATGAGCAGCCTTTCCCCTCATGGAGCAGCGGAACAGGCAAAGCCAGCAACACATCTCCACATGATGAGTGCACAAAGCTCGGACAGCCCAGGTGACATGCTTAGTGCTTTGTCCTGACCAGCAGCCTGGAGACACTACTCTGAGAGCACCTTGTTCTCACACAGTGCAACACTTCTCACCTTCGCTCACCAAGCTCTGTGCACAGCTTTGATCAGAAATCCCAGAAATTCCTGATATCTCCCTACCCATGCACGTCATGAACACATGCTGGGACAACTGAAAAGACAGCAGTTAACACCAGGAATAAGCTCCATGTTTCCTGGGCTGTTCTTTGCAAGAAAGAGACAATTCCTTGAGGAAAGCATTACTCATTGCTTACATTCTTGGCTTATCTATGACAAAGTTGAGTAATGGAAGATACCCTGCCACAGAGTTACATGGGAAATGGATTTTTCCCACCTTGAGTTTCAATTTTATTCCCCCCCAGATGTTTTCTCCCTGCATAATGGGTCTTCATGGTGCTTTTCCTGAAGAAACAGATGTGCCACCCCAGCAAAGAAGGAAGGGGGGATGACAAGAAAAGCTGAAGGCAGTCACTCCCCCAAGGAGGCTGCCCTGTCTGCAGCGTGCCAAGGGAATAGCACAGCCACCTTACCATACTGTAACTCAGACCATGCTAGACCCAAGGAAACCCTTGCAAAGCAAGCCTGAAATAGCTTTAGCTGTGAGCTAAACAAGAAATATCCAAACAGCTCTAATTTGAAAAGCTTACCTTCCAAATACTGTTCCACATTTCTCACACTGGAAAGAAAGCAGATTAGAAACTTCAGCACACATAGGAAAACACTAGAATTTATACTGTCTTCTTGGGAGAAAAAGCATCTTGATTTCAACATATATAGAGCTGAAATATAAATAAATAAATATGGTCTTCCGTCTTGCTTTCCTTTTAACTTTATATCTAAGTCCAAAGGACTAGGTGTTTGTTCAACCATTTGTTTCTTTGGATTTTCTTGTACAGAAGCCTCTTAAAATTCAAGGCTAATACTTTGAATCAGCTGTTACATCCATTTCTTCTAGTTTCCTTTCCAACAAGACACTATCTCAGCTAATGTATTCAAATTGTCCTAATGCACATTTGAACATTACATCATTACAGTAGGAGTTTTTAAGCACCTCTTCTGAGCGCTTACTGTGTATAGCTGTAAACAGTTCACAAAAGAAAGAAAGATTCCCTTTTTATCACTGTTTTTGTATTCTCTCACTATCAACATAGCAAACTCTAGAGCACAAGGTAACCTATTACGACAGCAAAAAAGCAAACTGAATTTTAATACTCTAGAATAACTACGGATCAGAGTTGAAGTGTTTTCATACCCTAAGCTCTTAAAAGTTTTTAAGCTAAAACAATCCTATTGAACTAACTAGCCTACCTGCTTCAATTACTTTTCTGAAGATACACACCTATGACATCTCTGCATTGGAAATTTAAATGCACTTGTCCAATGTGTTTTGTCATACAGGATCCTTCATTTTCTGCACTTCTAAAGATGCAGCCATAATAATTTAAAGTTGGGCACCGCAATCGACTATGAATGTTCAGACAAACCCACAGCATCTCTGTCTCCTTTTGCCAAAAGCATCAATCTATTGTGCCTCCATGGTGGGAAAACGGGCTTTATCTGATGTATTACAAAGGATTCAGAGCAGAACTGATAGTGTACAGCTGGGATATTCTGGGAACACATGTTGGGAACACATGCCGAGACTCTGGGAACAGCAGGGAACACAAGTGCAGACTGACAACCACTGTAGTCAGTCTATATGGTTCAGAGAAAATACTCAAAGCAAGAGTTGCCTAACTAAATACAGATCCAGCCCGTGTGCATGCAGTATTCACTGCTGGGCACCATGTTATATATCATGTCTCTGTCGCCAAGATCAAACCATTAATTCTGAAAATTAGCCACCCTTTTAAAGTATTCGAAAAGTATTTTAGAGCTAAAGAACCAAGATCTCTAGCCTTGTTCTTGGAAGCAGAAGATATGTTTTTCATTCTCTCTCCATGTATTTTCATTCACAGGGGAATATTTTTTAATTCAAATACATTACATTTCTCTTTGCTTCTTTCAGTCTTTTTACTTCAGAGACTTATTTTGTGTTCTTTTTCTGCTTCCCCACTCACAATCCAATTTCAGTTTAGAGTCAGATGCATTTAAAGTTTGTTGTTTGTTTTAAAGCATTACAGACAGAATTGTCTCAACTCTATCCTACTCTGGTGAGAATTCCTACCATGAAATATTTGAAATTTCAGTTTTACTTTTCATAAGCACAAACTCATAGTATAAAAATTAACCACCAACAGTCCAATCTGTGCAGTAGGTTCTCCCAGAATATAATGCTTGAAACATAAAGTGGGGAACTACGCAGAAAGAAGAGTTCCATTACAAATTTATATTTAAAAAAAAAAATCAAATTAATATTAGCAGATATGAACAGCTACTCACCCTCACTACCACAAAGACAGGTTAAAGATATATTCTTAAATATCTGGTTCAGCAAAGACATGGCAAAGACATTCCATTTACAGGGGAAGATGCGCACGCACAACAGGCAGCAGTCTCTCAGTACAGTTGTCAGCCTCATTACTGCCTGATAGAGCAACGCACCCATTAGACTGCATCTCAAAATGGGCAATGCAGCTATTCCAATTTTTCTTACTGAGTAAGGTCTTCTGAAGAGTATCAGCGCCCAGAAATTTGAACTTTGTATGAGAAGCTGAATTTACAGTTAACCCCAAAGTTCAGGCAGTGCATTGTACAGATACGTGAATTCAGATGCTCAGCCCACATATGCAGATCTCAAACTCTGCACTTGCATCTTTGTCTGTCTTGGTTTTCTACAGCATAAGCACAAGAACACTATCTAAGAAAAGTTAATATTTATTCATCAGTTCAGCTACACGAGAAAGTAATCACTGGGTGCTACGGGATGTTGGGACTAACACAAGGTGGTGCTCTCTTCTTACCAAACAAGAAAGCTTTAAGCCTGCTTCACCCCAGAAAGGAAAAGGCCAGGCTTCCCTAAAACCCCGACCACTTTTCAGAGGCGGCAGTTTTAGAAGAACCAGAATTTCAGTATCAGTCATTTCAATAAGCACTGAAGCCACCACCCCCCCCCCTTTTTTTTTTTTTTTTTTTTAATTTCCCTAAAGTTATTTTACTGAATGAACTCCCTCACTGCATTTACCAAGTCTCCTGCCATAGCTCTGTCTCTAGATCTCTCATTCCATCATCTACTCTCTCTCTAGCTGTTTCTGATATCATCTTCCCTCCCACCCACCATCTGCATGTCATCAGGACCAAGATCTTTGGCTAGAAGGGGACACCCAGGCTCATTTATCTGAGACTGTGGCAGGGTGTGAGCGCGTGAAAATCAGTTTCTTAGGTTTATATCAAGTGGTGACTAAGGATTCCTCAGTGCACTCAGCTTCTATCCACAAGAACCTAAAAATTAGATTCAACTCCAAGTTTGGTCCCTTATTAAAGACCTAACCAGCTTGTTTCATAGTGGTATTACTGGCAGCCGTGTGCCAGAACTACAGTCCTGTTTTTGCCATTTCTTTACCTTAAGAAACCACTTGTAGGCCTTCATTACCAGAATTTCTAAATCAGTCCCCAAAATAACACTCATAATACTGCCCATGATGCATGTGTAGCACTTCCAGGTGAGAAAGGAAAAAATGGCAATCCTACTCACTTACTGAAAAAGTTTTTCTTTTAAAGAGAAATACCCAGAGCCATTTCAACCACACATTTCTGCCGTATTTTTAATTTTCTAAGGTTACATATTTGCACAACTAACACAGCAACACCTCGGTGAGGGCGATTAGCCACTGAGAGCACTCCAGTATATCCTGTGTTTTAAGTGCAGCTCAGATACATTGCCTTGGAGCAGTCACTGTCCTTCAGCTCATTACACGAAAAATCATGGGTGAAAAAAGCCTGCCCCCAGTCTCCTACAGGTTGATGTGACCTTCATATACATACTGGCCACTTGAAGATATCCTCTTAGCAATACATGCTATAGACTGAAGAGGCACACCTTGCTGCCCACGAGAAAGTAAGTGCATCTCAGCTCCCACACAGATATTAGTGGTGGAAATTTCCTACTGAAAACTGGATTCTTTCCCTGTTCAAAAGCGTATGCTACCAAGAAGCTGACTGCTTTTTCAATCACCTGTGTAAATTCCACGACAAAATAGAGTGGAAATCTCAAAGCACAAAATGAGCAAGATGAGTATTTCTCATTTCTCCTTTAAAATTGAATTGCATCACAAGAATAGTAAGCATATGATAAATTAGATAACTTTTACAGACCTGTGCTACATAAACATCTCTTTAATCAGATTACTCTGGTGCCACAGGATTGTGCCATGTTTTATTTCCTCAAAGAACACACTGTTCGGTTACTATAGCATTTCTATATCTGGATTAATTAGAAACGGAAATGTAGATACAATTAAGTTTGAAATTAAACACACTTTGTAGCAGTGAAGATAATCACTGCTTTAGAATGATCTGGCTGCTTCAATCTGTGAAGTATCAAGCTATTCTCTCAATTAATTGGAATAGTACTGCGTGTTCTTGGAGCCAGCTAACCATGGGGCGCTGTACAGAATATCTATGGACATATCAGTTTTCTGACCTGTATTATTTGATAAGAATAATTAATGTTCTTACACAATTACTCATGTCAAGCATAGCACTTACACTTTTAAATGACTTTGGTTGATTGCATCTCTTATTCTAGCTGCTGTTGGTTCACACTTCCTGCTCTATTCAGCCAGCACTTCCCGAAGCAGAAAACTAAAGCGCCACTGGATCCAGCAAATCATGTGATCCAGAGAAGAAATTATCAGTTGTAATTTCCGTAAAGAGGGGCCTACACACAAATAGGAAGTTATTTTGAAACAGGAGAAAGATGTTAACCTCCCCAACCCTAACACTTATTGAAAGAGAATGAAGACTTCACATGTAAAAAAATCAGGAAGGGGCAAGATCACAGTGAGAAGGGTAGTATTAAGGTAACTCTGTGCTTGTTAATAGCAGTTCATTTATGAAGAGAAAGACCGCAGAGTAAGCTTCACACTTCAGTCTAGCAAAGAAATGCAACAAGGTGATGTTCTTGGGATTACAGTTCTAAGAACCCTGTTAACTACAGGCCATTGGGAAACATGGAATGATAAGAGACAAGAACAGTTCTTCCTGCACTGACCGGGAGATCACCTTGGTTCAGTAGATTAAGAACAGAAATCTCTAAATGCGCATTATTTTTACCGGAAGAGCTGAACAGGGGAGGAAAAAGGGGAGACTGAAAAATATTATGAATAAAATTTAAATAAACTCTCCATCTAGAGTTTGTAATCTAGAATTTTAGGTAGCTCAGGCTTTCAAGTCTGTTTTTCACACTTTAAAGCATCCACTGTTCATGTGAATAAAATAAACAAATAATAAAGACAATGGAAAATTATCCAAACAGCATAATTAGAACACTACGATCTTCTTATTGCCAAGCCCTTGGCTTTAACTGCTGGACCACATGGTTCACATCCTAATTAATGGAGAAATGCAATGTTATAAAAATTTCCAAGTCTTTTCTTTTTTTTTTTTTTTTTTAAAACCTGAGATGGAGATTTCCAGTATCAAGCAATTATAAGTGTCTTAATCCACCTCTTGCAAAGCTTAGCATGCAGCAAGAACCTTTTGCAAGTCTTGCTTTTAGGCTTCATTGGTTTTATTTTCATTTTTTTCTTAACTTCCATTAATAAGTTTTTCATATTTCACAGTCTTAGTCACAAACCAGCTTCACTGAGAACAAGAAAAGACTGTTCTCCTACCACAGCATACTACAGAAACTACAGCATAAACGAAGCAGAGACTTTTGCAAGCCTAAGACAGCCACACACCAGTGCTTCTGTACGCACTGGGTACATAAACTACCTTGGGAACTCACACAGTGAGGAATCCTGTGCTATGTTCCACAAGAGATGTTCAACTTTTATTTGTAAACATAATTACAGAAATAATATTGATAGGCAAAGAGAATTAGAGTCCTCTTAGGAGTCAGATTTGATGGCCCTTGCAAATCCCCTCTAACTCAAGATATTGTGTTCCTGCCACCATAGAATTATTTGCACAAATACCACGATGCAGAACCACCAGCTTCTACACCCTTTTTGCTGTTAAACAGTAACCTACTTGCAAGTGCTTGTAGAACGTGGGATAGGAACAGAATAGAACAAGCTGCTTACAGTATGGAGGTAAGAAGATTCCATAAAAAAAAAAAAAAAAAAAAGAGAACAGTTTCCTTTTTAATTCTAACATCCTTTTGCAAGCCCCTGGCTTATCCTCAGATATTTCCAGTATGTTGAAGTACTCTTATATTTGACCATTAATCCACATTTTTGTAAAGTTTAAGTGGTGATTGGGCAATCTGGATTTCTTTAACCACTAAAGGTTTTGAAAGAAAGCAATTAAAATGCTTTTACTTTTGCTCATTCTAAACAACCATAGCTTTTCATAACAGCTATAAGAGTTGCTTAGATAGAGCTTCTCAATAATTAAGAAAAATATACAAAGGCAAATTACTATCGTGCAATGAGTTTCTCCTAGAACTCATCACATGTTACTGTGGGTCTCAGACTGATGCACACACGCTCTTGAAACACGTTGTGTGGTGACAGGCCCAGCTTGCAGTAATCTGCACGTGCTTCACCATCAGTGCTTCTCCTTTGAAGCTTGAAAATCTGAAAATCTTATAGTCCTACCACATTTCCAAGGAGAAAAAACATAAATACCCCAAAAGGAAAATTCAGCAAGTCCAACGAGTTCAAAATTATAACTCCCCATGATACCTTCAACGTTGTCATGGCCTTTCACTTTCCTACAGTTAAATCACAGCATAATAAACATCACTGAAATGCTGACTTACACCAGTTACGAGCTTTTTCAGAAATCCCATACTTACTCTTCCAAAGTCACCAATGAACTACATTAGACATTCTGAAATAGTTCCCACCTTGGACACAAAATCTCTGTAAACAGCTTTTCTCAGGACAACAGTTAAAGAAAGTCTTGACCCAAAGATTTTTTAACCTGCAGCTCCATTAGAAGTTAAAAAAAATCAGCCTAATGAAAATGGAACAATCTGTTGTGCTACCATCCCGCTGTCTAACCTTACCATTATACCCTGACATCTAGTGAATAACCATAACATGCTCTGAAGACATGGAATTTGGACTGACTCTACAGTTTGCTACTCAGTTATCAGTCTGGCTCAGGATAAAATCAGTAGAAGTGTTATGTAACTCTTAACATAATTCTCACAATCAAAGGACAGCAGACACAAATAGATCCCCGCACACAAGGCTGAGAAATGAAGGAACGTTTCAGATCTAAAGCACAGCAGGCACTATTTTCCTGCTGACCTTTTCTTTGCAGCAAAGCGATGGCCCTGGTGAATAAGTGACCAATCTTTCTTTTTTTTTTTCCTTAAACTGATTTTTGCCATTTGGGGGCTCCAGCCCTGTCCCTCTCTCCCTGGGAAGGCCCATCCTGCTGCGAGCAGCTCTCTGGGTCAGCAGCAGGAGGTAGTGCTGATGGCAGTTGCCTGAAGAGAAAATACAGCAATCTATTACTGCATCACACAGGAACAGCAGCTGCCACCGATTGCGTGAAGAAAGAGAAGGAACACTTGTTTTGCCCTTAGCAATCTCCCCTATTTCATCACTACCTATAAGAGGTATTCACGCAGCCCCTACCAAGGCCTTGCAATCTCCACTGCCTTTACAAGACTTCTGCATTACAGAAAAGCAGATCTTTGTGTCCATTAGAAATTGAAGTACAGAAAAATTGCATTGCTTGAGATAACAAGAAGTTTGTAACACTCCACATTTGCAGAAAACATAAGGAAGCTCACTGTTTATCCAAACTCCCCAGAAAATTGCCCGTAACAAAGTCAGTAAGTCTGCAAAACACCATTTCTGCAACTTTCTTTTAGTCCAGATTCTATCATTGTAGAGCATCATTAGTGCCTTTTGTCTTAAAATAGTTCTGAAGTTCTTCGTCTTCAAGTACTTTTTTACAGCTGAGCTGAAAAATCAGCCAGCCATCTTGCAGGACAGGCAGAAGAGTGGATTTATCTTCCTCTACAGAATCTCTGGACAACCTCTTCTACAACCCCGTCTTGATCAGTGCTGATGAAATAGTGGTTAGTAGAGCACTCTCTGCAGACAGAGTACCTCAGGGCGGAGTAGAGAAGAAAGAATAAAGTGGGAAGTTCAAATGACTTTCTTACAGAAAACCTGCCTGAATCGGAATCCAGGGAGATAAGCATATTGCAAGAAGTGTGGAGTTTTCATGTGGAAAGACAAACTTAATTCCTTATCCATTCCTTCTCACCTCCATGTTGTCTATTAATTCACAAGGATAATTTCACCGACGTGTGCAGCTTACTAAAGGAATTGTCAGGCACAATCACCAGCATTTTGGAATAATCAGTGTGGATTAGTTACTTTATTCTGCTGTGACTGTGCAGTGAAAGCTGGATTTAAGAGGTTTTTCTTAGTTTTATCACTACTCCAAATGTATGGTAGGAAATATTGATGTCATTGGATCTGTTCTAGCATCAGAGTGCATGCCCAATAAACATAAAGCTCCATGACACTGTTATTACTGAATATATGCTACAAGTGGAGATTGTGCAAGATTTTCTTTAATTTTATTTTGTATAACTCCTTTACTTGAGTATCACTTCCGGGGGGGTCACTGTCTCACATAGGTATCATCTTTTGCTTTGGCAGGAAATCTAGCATAAGTTTAGGCGTTTGTCCTGAATGAAGAGAAATAAGGCATTTTTAGGCTTTATTGTTACTGCTTCCTGGTACAATCTTTGGAGAGAATAATTATGTGAAGTGTGGAATTTATTATTTCAAAGTTATATTTAGAACATAAAAAGCTAAATCACTTGTTCAACTACTATATGTACTGTAATTACAATCTAATTTCATGCTTTTGGTCATGCAGTTAGCGTAAGTAGTTGTAATTACATATTTAAGGCACGTAATCGCGTAATAATTAAGATACACAATTCAATTATATAATTAAGGTATGCAAATATGTAGGACCATCCTGTGACACTGATTTTAAGTAGACTACTCCATTAATTCTGAGGAGAGTTCTGCTTAACAACGCATTACACAATACAGCTTACAAACTCGAATTGCACAGACAAGAAAAATGCAGACCTCATTTCACGGCCCTATGGATGTCTGCCTGAAACATGAAATAAAATAGAACTACCAGATTCTAATAATATTTACAGTAATGACTCTTGTCCTGACCTAAGTGAAACATTCAACTCAAATAGGAGAAGGTGCATTCTATTCCAAATGGACCAAAATATTTACAGGCTTGTTTTGTAGGCTTTGGTAGAAGAAAAACAATCTCCATAAATATCCCTAGTACTTCCTAATGACCTGTCATGTCCCTAGAACATGTTAAATAAGCAAGCCAAACAGCTAATTGTCTCTTAGTATGTTGCAATATTAAATAGCTTTCATAATTTCTTTCAGCATACTAGGAAATGAAAGAGAAATTTTTCATAATCAGAAGAAAACAAAGGAGCACAGAGAACGTCCATTTTCATTGTGATTGCATTTGTTTAACAACTGAAAACTTCTATCTAAAACCATTAACAAAAATCAAGACCGACTTATATTTCACTGTATTACAATTATGTTCATGCTTTTAGTTGTTTGGTTTTTTTCCTTTCCATTTGCACAATTAAAAAAAAAATACCCAAAACCTGAAGGCCTCTGTGCAGAATACTTCAAGAAATTTTCATGACTCCTTCAAGGAGAGTAAGAGGCAGCAGAAGCACAGTGCTTTATTGGATATAACTGTGATTAGAGATAAGGCTGTATTAAGAAAGTTATTCCTGATGAGAGACTAAAGCAGGTATGTCACAATGAGGCCTGACTGGAACTCAGCAGTTGACAAACAATGAATAATTGCCGGCAACTCACTACGATTCCTCACAGAGACATACTAGAAACAGGCAGAGAAAAAAAATAATAATAATAAAAAAATCTTAAATTATTTTTATACAAGTTCCATTGTATTTTTGTACACTCTAAAAAATAAGCAATACCTTGAATATCATCTGGCTTAAAGACCAAAGTCAATAGACCGCCATCGTTATGTGTGATAGCAAAATCAGATATTCAGTAACCTCAAATATCAGAATAGTTCAAAAGATCCTACTTAGAATATTCATAGGACATAAGGTGAAGGCATTTTTTTTTCCACCCCCCACAATTAATATCTGTTACTATTCTTTATATTATTTGTTTGAAAGATAGAGGGATACATTCATATTTTTGAAATGGTTTAAGTACGAAAAATGCTTCACTGCCTACTTTGAAATTAAATAACTACAGTGGCATGCCAACCTTCAGTAAGAGAAATTGAATTCTGCCAGGAAGAAATACCCACGGCAATGCTATTTACATTGCTAGGTACTACAGGTCAGAATAGATTTCTATTATGCCTAAGGTACATCCCTAAGGGCCAGGGGGAAAACAAAAAATGAACGTCTCAAGCAGAAGGATGAGAACTACAGTCTATATAGCACCAATTAGCATAATGTGACTCTGATCTTTGGCGGCATTTCAACTACATGCTTTGCCATTCCACAACTAACAAATACCATTTATAAGAGACAAGCAACATCTATGCAGGTGATCTCAGGTCAAAATGTTCTTTCCTCTCCTTGCCAAAGAATAGCATAGATAGACTTGAAGAGGAATTCATGTCTGTCTTTGAAGGGCTACCACTAGCATTTCTCTACTGGCAGTATTTCAAAGGGAAACAACTGCTTCCCTCTAAGCTCTCAAGAGAAGATAACTCTGAAGTGCTACAAATCAGAAGCATACAATCTTCTGTCTGAAAATGAAGTCAAAATGAGTGGTCTTAAGAGATTCCACAAGAATAGTATGGCATACTCCTGTTTCTCCAAATTTTCCACCCTATCTTCACATAGCATAACCAACCTATGGTTTTCCAATAATTTCAGAGGATATTGCTATGTCATACTGGCAGTTAGGAGCTATTGCTGTAGGACTTACCTCCACAAAACACAGAAGGAAGCTGACAGTGGGATGTATTTATTCATCGTTATTTACTGCTAACAAAACAATTTAGTTTCTAAATTGTTTTATCCTTTTTGCCAAAATAAAAGATAATGTTATGTATTAGTTCACATAGGAGAATAATAAACATCACTTGGGCAGATACACGAATGGGCACAGTCTAAGTCATTTCATTTTTTCCTTCATCCTTTCCTTGATGACCAGAATTAGCTCATATTTATGCGTAGACAAGTGATACTATGCCTACACTGGCCTTCTTACCCTTCCACACTGATTATGTACTGAGAAACTTTAATTTCAGTTCAATTCTTTTTTGTCTTTATCTGTTTTTAGTGCACTGAAAAAATATAACGAGACAATACTCTTTTTTGTGCATCTTTTTTTGGGGAGAGTGAGGGAGTGCAGTGTGGATGCATTTAATGAATAAGCAACTCCTTTCCAACTGCCTTAAGGAAGGCAATGAGTTCCCTTTGTTCTGATTATTGATGGAAGAAACTCTACCCCCTGAAGTCCATCCTCTTATAAATTCATCTCCTCTTCGCACACACTCCTGACTTTCTCTTTGTATTAAACACTCATCTAAGCAGGGTAGACATTAAGCTTGCTGTGAAGACGACAGCCCTGCAGCTCTGACCCAATGTGTCAAAGGGTATCCAAGAGCCAAACGCTCACATTTTGTCATCGTGCTCACTGCTGCTGTCATGGTACTTGACCACAAATATGAAGATCGTTGAAAGTCATTAGATTCTATGATTTGTATACATACAGATTCTGCTGCTACGGGGAAATTCAGTAGTGGGCATGCAATTTGCCAAACATCCTCAAGCAAAGAAACTAACACATAGCAAGACACTGAATGCAAATTTTCTTATGACCTTTACCAAAAATGTGTTTCACAAAAAAGTCACTTTGGAGTCCATTTAGCTAAATGCAGGTAGTCCAGGAAAAAAAAAAAAAAGGATAAAGCTGACTTGCATTGTAGTTTAATATTTATTATTACCAACACATCTAAAGAGAGGAAAAAATCATAATGTAGAAATTAAAATTGTATATTTCCAGTAAGACATCACAGATATTTCATTCTAACCTAGTACATTAACTTTGACAAGTTTGAGCCCCTTATCTGCCATTCTTCAGAACAAGGTGATTTCTGCACTTCTGTACAATTTTTCATCATCCACCACTCTGAAGTCCATTCTACTTCCATCCCTCACCCCTGCTGCCTCACAGACTAACCAGGATGAAAGAAAAGAGGACTGTATACAACAGTCCTTATTTAATACACAAGTCACTAGCATCTTCAAGGGTCATTCTGTGAAGAAGGGCTGATCTCATTTCTCCCCATGAGGATCCACCTGCACATCCATAATGCCATAAATACTTGGTATTTGATGATATCAAAAGCTGATGACAAATCTAGAGAATAAACCTGAACAATGATGAAGCCATAAGGGTATCAACCACCAGTGACCTTAAACCATTAGCTAGTTAGCCAATGAGGATTCATACATTTACCATGGGATGTATATTCTTCTGTCATGATGATGGCATCAGCTACTTTAAAAACGTTCACCCAGATGTGGTGAAAGGACAACACTCTTGCACGTGCTTTAACATTTGACACCAAACTCAAGATGCGTTCAATTAAGGTGTCACATCTCAATTCGAGTGGAGATAAAGAAATCAAGTAGTACAATAGCATTTAACAGCTAATAATGGTGTTTCTGCCCGATTTGCTCTAATTACACAGATTAAACAGGCTGTGTTACAGGCAACCATTAATTAGTTGTTCTATACCCTGGCCTACATTTTTACTCAGAATTTTAAGGCTAAGGTCTAAATTCTCTTCATGGGAGAAGTAATACAGTACTTTACTTCCTTTTACACTGAAAAACTTAACTTCAATTTGTGAAGACATTTAAATTTCACTGCTAGCACACTGAAAAATAAATTACTTCTGAGAAACTTCAAGCGAAATACCAAATTCTTAGCAAAGCATTTGCTAAATATGTATTTAATTACATCCAAAGTCATTCCACAGCACATTTGCTGCTTTTCACATGGACTAGTAGATATTTTTGATTAAATTACATTATTCAAGGGCAGAATCCATCATTACAATGATTTAAATAAGTTTGGATTTCAGAAAATTTACCTTCTCACAACATGTGGTCCCAGGGAAAATTGTACTGTTAACATTAATCAGCCTATATACTTGTTGACATTCACCTCCCTAGATTTTGAGAGACTTAAAATTAACGCAAATAACAAACTGCTTCTGACTACCTATTTGTGATCAACATTTATGTCTCCAGAGCATTTAACCTCTTCTCTATGAAAGTGATTTTGGCAGAAATAAAACAGGCCTGCAGACTGGCTTTTCAATTTGTGTTCAGAACTTTTTAGACATTTTTAGTTAAAATAACACCCCACCATGACAAATAATGTGAGGAAAATGAAATAGGAATGATCTGATAAAAAAAATCATTTCCTCCTATGAGAGCGAGGAACACTTCAAAGTCTCCCCTCCCCTTCCTCCTATTTGTCCTTTCAGGAGATGAAGGCACCTTGGAGGATTTTATGCTTTCTACAATGCTTGGTTTTGCTGTGGGAATGAGCTCTTTTCCCACCATAAACATAAAACAGACATTATAATTGGCACCTGCTGATGAAGGATTTTATTTGTACCTTGACAATTCACTATCATTATGAGTACGCTCAAGCAGATAACATTGTGTAACATTGCCACAGGTTGGTGTACTACTTATATCGCCCAGATTTGGCCTCTATTCTGAGCTCCTCAGCATTTCTTAGCCACTATGGTTTTAACGCACTCCACATTCATGAACACTGATTGACATAATTGAAAAAGAAATACTCAAGGTTCTTTTTACAAGTCATACTGAGATACAAGCAACGGACACAGCCATATACTCTGGAATCTTACGTTCTTCCAAAATTTACTTTCTCCCTTTGTCCTCACCTTCACTAGTATGTTTAAAGATGCATGATTTTCCCCTTGCTTTGTACCTGTTAAAGACTAGGAAGGTAAAAACTCCATTTCCTCATACAAACAGTGTTTAAAAAAGTGAAACAGCATTTCAGTTTTTCTATCATAATCACATTCAATCATGCGCACAAAAACATCCCCAAACTCTTAACTTCACCAGACTTGTGTTTCTTCTGCAACAAAAGAACAATGATGCTGCAAGCTTGTGTTAAAAAAAAAAAAAAGTCACCAAAATGCCTTCCTGAAAGCCCACTTGCATAGGGTATAACCTTAGGAATGGAGTTATTCCATCCAATAAGATTGAAAACACAGTATTCCCTTCTAAACAGTATGCTTTCTTCTGTCTAATTGCCAGCGACGTACGTACCTCTTCCAAGCACATTACTCACACCAAACATTTTCTATCACTGTGATCCAAAGGTGATGGAAAATATTTGCCACTCTGGAGAGAGATGTCTCCTCTTAGTCACTAACTTCTTATCTTATTAGAAAGCACTATCAAATTCCAATCAGTCTGCTCAGGCAACATAGCCCCTGGGGCTCTTTGTGATATTGTTCTTCTATACATTACTGGCAATGGTTTAATCATAAGAAGAATTAGAGAAATTGGGCTCTCTGCCTGGACTGTTTAAATAATTGAAGAATATTGCCTCATTTTTCCAGCAGAATACCAGGAGCTATTTATATTATGCAATTAATACTCAAAAATACGCTCTGCTTTAATTCTATAAGAATATGCATTCTCAGAGAGTGAACATTTGATTCTCCAATTATGTATAACAGGAAAAATCTGTATTTAGTTTTGGCTAATATAAACAAAACTACAACAACAAAAATGTAATGAAATACTGGTGGGAAGGTTCAGCCTCTATTGCCAATCCACCAGCATCCACTTTTGTCACTGTGGGCCAAGGTAATAAAATAGAAGGCATTACTTTTAGAGCAGTCTTATATTTTTCCGGACCATAAATCTTTCCATTTTTCCTATAGACACTGCTCTGTTCTTCACATCTTTTGAAAATACTGACCCCAGAAACACATGCATCATTCTATCTGTTAGCTACTCTAATCCCAGCTCTTGGAAATAATTTTATATTTGCATCAGAGAAGTGTAATGCCATACAATCATTTGCAACAGATCACAGCATCTGTAAGGACTTCTACTGCAATACACAGGAGACTTCACTGCTTACCATGTTATTTCACAATTCACTCTGCCTTCTAACCTCTGAAATACTTCACATACACAGTCAATCCTGTACAAATTTCTACCTGACTTCCCTAATTACGACAACATATGACAATAATGGGAGAAAATGCAGATTAATCAGTCTTGTATCTGATTATATACATTCATTACCTGTCTACATCTTGGTGTATTACTATTTTTCTCAAGTAAAAATCAGTTGAAATTATGCAGCTCTATGATTGACAGCAATTTAAGTCATGCCCTGAGCTGCATATTGTGAGGGAAAAGTTTCCTCGTTCTGTTTAGTAATGAAGCATCTAAATCTTATTGCCAGAAGCTGGCAGTCACCATACACTAGCCATATTCTTACAAAGCTTCCTCTCCTTGTCCCAGTCAGAGGCATCATACTAACGCAGGAGAGAGTAGGCTGATTCCATATGGTTGTTTTGATGAATTTATAAATTCACAACAATGTAAATTAGTCACATTTTACAAAGACAACTTACTCCTAATATTGAACCACTCTCTTGTCATCTGGAAATAAAATAGACATATGGAATTGGTTATTTTATTTTTGTGTCATAAATATTTTCTCAAAAGGCAGCACGTTTGAAGATTAATGAGCTGATCCCAGCAACTGGTGTAACTTTAAGATGAAGACACTGACAGATGCATCTCCTTGGCATTTATAGAGAAGGGGGTGTGGCTGAATCACAGAACTGATAGATATCCTCGTTTCAGAAGACAGCTCTTCTGCCAAGTCATGTTCTTTTCTATCTAATCCAATAAGGAAAACATAATGCAATCTATCTTACTACTTTTCCTACATAAGTATCCATTTGCAAGATGCCTGTAGCCGTATACACAGCAGAGCTGAGGAGGAACAGTTCAGTGCTATGCAATACTACCAGTAAAAAGGCAAGTGTAGGGTTCACCAAATCTGTGTTCTTATTCATCCAGGAAGGTTCTGTTTACAGTATAATACTATGAAAGGACAACACTTAATAGCATTGAATGGAACAATTTCATTCCAGTGGAAGTTACAGCAACAGCATGAGATACAGAGCATTTATCACAGCAGATGCATTTTCTTCAAGCTCTGATTGTATCTAGTTTTTGAATACAAAGGTATTAAAAATCAATAACGTTACCAGTCAGTTACACAAAAGTGTTACTATATATGATGAAGTCAGCTTTAGGCCTAAGGGAAGTCAAGAGAATAAAAATGATAACCTGGTTACTTAAGATGAATTACAAGAGTGCCGTAAGATGTAAGACATACTTTCAGCAAGAGCAGACTTGTTTGACATAGCAAACCAATCCTCAAATTCCTCTTTACGTTATAAATTACTTTTTAAGACAACTATGGGTACATCATGCTACAGAGGGAAAAAAAATCTAATATGTGCAGACATGCAATCTCACAATGGTCCTCAAGACCAGAACAGGACTTTCACACAAAGACAAAGGTCCCATAAATTTACCATCCGCTGCCTGGTGTCCTAGAGGTAAAGATGACTTCACAACCCAAAGCAAAAATAGATAAAAGACAACTGTGAGCAACATTCAGCTTCAGTAACAGTCAGAGGCTAAGAATAACAGAGAACATTGCAGCTCCCGACAGCAATAAAATCTGACCAGCATCCCAGTGGCTAACTTTAAAAACTCTGACCATGAGTAGAGCCCAGGTCTGCTCACATTGAAGTTAATGAGATTTGTTTAAATAATTCGGCTGGAAAAAAAACAAAACAGCTCTTTCTGCTATTAATTCACCAACCAGTGAAAATAAGGAATGGATAGATAACACCACAGACTTTTCTATCACCTTACAAATACTCTTTAAGAACAATTGTTAGACTAATATTCCGTTTCAGAGGGATGAAAAATTTCAGGAATAACTGTCAATTAATGTTAAAGTTACAGATTGTCTGAAACAACAATCATTCACTACAAAGAAAAAGGTTTATTTTATTCATGACCTTTCCTACCCAGTATTTTCTAACCTACAGACTGGGCTCAGTCTGAAAATACTAGCAATATTTTCTCTTGCCAAACAATTGCGATGGAACAAATCCAGCTGAAGGCTTGTAAGTCAACACAAAACCTTGTACAGCTTCCTCAGTCTCCTAGATCTTGCTTTTTAGTGTGAGATGCAGCTCAGCACTGAACAGCCCACCAGTGATGGGGCAAGCTCCAGCCAGAGCACCTGTGTGAGGCTGTGGAGCACTGGGTGTCTGACATACTCCATCCCTGAGCCCTCACACTGGCAAATTAATAGAGATGCTACTTTGCTTCCTTTCAGAACTGATTGGCATTTTAATTAGACTACAGTTAGAAGCATCAATCACACTATAAAGTGAGGCAATAATTCACAGCTAGTAAAACATCCTGCAATGCATTTTTATTTATTTATTTTTTTTTTACAAGCACCAATATGCAGTTTATCACACTTAACAAAAAAGGTAACACAATAGTGCAAACTCTTTCAGTGGAATATCAGCTTCCAATGAATCCATTTTTAAGAGAGGATTTTACTTCTCTTCCTTCAGATTATCTAAATACTTAGTGAGTTCAAAGGACATAAATACACTCAATTTACTATTCTCATTTTGATAGATTTGTAAAGATATATGAATAGTCCAGGCTCCTCTATCCCGAAAACTTCTTTCCTTCCCACTGATCTTACCACAGTAACAACTTTTTTCCTTTTATTTTTCAGGTATTCTCCCAATGCTTTTCACTGTTGCAAATTTTCAGGAAAGAAAGCCGGGGTTACTATTAAAAACAGGAGCAAAAACCCCCTATGTCTAAGTAAGAATTCAAAATTAAGTAGCATATGTAGGCCACCAATATGTTTTTAAAGAATGGAAACCTTTCACAACAAATACTGTTAAATTAATCATTCGTTTGCTTATTTACGTGTGCAACATGTGTGCAAGATGATTTATCTTCTGCAAAGCTCAGCCATCTGGCTGTTGTGAAAGCCTAACAGAACACAATAAAAACAAATGACTACAAGATTTCTTTGTGTGGTTTTTTTTTTTTTTGTTAAGGAATATCATGGGTGTGGTGAAGCTGTTCTGGCAGCATCTCCAGCAAAGAATGGCTACATCACAGCATCATCTACTGCATAGACAACACACTTTGCTACAGTTGACATACTCAACACTCACATCCACTGTTTGCCAGGAGCAGAGAGAAGAAAATCAGTATTTGAGAAGGTGCCCCTGATATGTAGACACATCTCAGGTTCTGAGAAGTGCATTCAATAAAAATGTACCTATCAGATGTAGACACTAAAATCAGTGTCATTCTACCAAGATAGGAAATGTAGAAAAAGCTTCATAATCCCAAGCTATATTGGATTCATGAGACAATATGAGTGTTCAAGAAGTGCTTCTTTGCAGAGTTTCAGATATATGAATTCAGAACAAGAACAGCAGTTCTCTCTTTCTGTTACTATTTTAATGGAGAAACCTTTAGGGCCCTTTAATGAGACATACCTATGAAACGGTTTAGCACAAGGCTACGCAGAGTTCTCTTTTGTCATGCCGAATTCCTGATTCTGTGAATATCTTTTATGAACAGAACCACAACAGTAAAAATGCCTTCACACAGTGATCTTACTATAGTCCTTGCAATTCATATACACCTTTCATGCTTCACTTGAAATACATATTGCAATCACAGCACAACTAAACTAAAAACTGATCTTTGAATGTAATGAAATGCACAGAAATCGCAAATAAGACAGTGTTCAAACAACATACTGCTCAGACATTCTTAGTAATGCTGTTTTCTCGTAACAGCAAGGAGGAAATCAGTTTCAAAAAAAAAAAAAAACTAGCACACATCATTAAAACTTTTAGCTTAGGAAATGGGACAAGGGTTGCTACAGATGAGGCCCACGTGACTTTTCACTTTCCATATGAAAAATGAGTCTTGGCTCCATGAGCATTCTATGGAGCCAAAACTGAGGGAGGAGGATAAGGGGATTATTTGTAGGGCAGAAGGAAGTGGGTGTGATCACGCGTACGTGAGTAAACAGATCTCCCTTGCATGTTCCCCCACCCACTTCTCCTTATTTTCCATGCGTCCAGAGGTTACATTTTTCTTAGCCTAGGACCACAGAACGACAACAGTAGTCTACTGTTTTTTGGGGGTAAATTCCATGCACAAAGCCTTGACTGCAGCTAGCACAAATATGTAGGATGGAATACCTATATTGTTCATAGCACTACATTTCT
Organism: Lagopus leucura; assembly: GCF_019238085.1. Taxonomy (NCBI): domain Eukaryota; kingdom Metazoa; phylum Chordata; class Aves; order Galliformes; family Phasianidae; genus Lagopus; species Lagopus leucura. The sequence continues at coordinate 3,530,556 of NW_024962274.1, read as the reverse complement.
ATTTTAAACCAGAATGGCTAGGAACCATGTAAGAGAACTTCCCAGATTTATACAGCCCATTTTTCCACTCTGTGAAGTTTATGAATTATCCCAAAATAACAATTCACTGAGCAAAACCTAACCCACTATTTAGTGCTCAAAGCAAAAATGTTTCCCTTCAATCAAGGCATCTTCTTGTGTTTTTAAAGAAAATTAAAAGTCAATCGCATAGCAGAATAAAATAGATAAAATATGGCAGGCATTTAATGGTGCTGTAGTCAGAAATGGACTTTCATAATTCCTAAGAAACTATGTAGTTCAATACCAGCTACCTATTTTATAAAATTTGTGACTGAATAAGTTAGGAAGACATCAAACTCAAGTCACCTCTACCACTATCACAGAAAGAAAAAAGGGAGCCATCACATTTATTTCATTATCACACAGGAAAAGCAAACAAAATTACAACTGAGCCGTGCTTTCCTCTACCAAATCCTAGCATATTTATTCATTTAGAGAGAGAAAGAATGAAGAGTTTCTCCTGGTTGAGAGCTCAAACAGTTTTGTCCTCAATCTTACACTAGTTATACAGAAGGTCATGAGCCTTGGCTTGCTAGCGTTCTTCAAAATGCAGGCTTATGAGTGCTGTGCTTCATAATGTAATTCCCAATTCTCTGTTAAAAGTGAAGCTGCCAGCATTGCATGCAGTACAGATGAGAAAGTATTTCTCCCGCCACCTCTCCTCCTTCAATTTCATAAGTAACATGACCGCATTTTTCCCCACATGGTCTCAAATTCATAGTCAACACTTGAAGAGTTTCAGCACCTGAAAACACCAATAGGTGTTGGTCAGCCACTCACCACAGGTGTATTCTCACCCTGCACACTAGCCAGCAGTCACAATGGAAGGTGCCCCTTTGCACCAAGCTGCAGAACCACCAAAAAGATGGTTTTCTTGGAGGGCTTCCTCCCCCTTTTTTTCTAGCAAGTCAGAGATGCTTGGCATGCCAGTGCCCTCTTTCCCCTTCTCAGCCCCTCTGCACCAGCAGTGAAGCCGGCCTATTCTGCAAGAGAACAGAGTATTGCCCAGCAGTGCTCACATTCAGAAAAGCCTCACCCAAGTTCACTCCTATCTTCTTCTGATACTTTATAGCTCAATTTAACACAAACCAGTGCTCTGGGACACAAAATCATGGCATCTCACATTTCAGCTTAAAAAGAGCCAAAGCACCTAAACATACAAGTCTGAAGAAGATAATAGAGAATTCCATCAAAAGTTTGAAATTCTTTAATTCTTCAATTGCACAACAGAAACACAGATTTAACTCCCTAATTAAGATGCCCCAGTTTCTGTTTCACTTTCCCCAACTCCCCTAACAAACTTTCCTTTGAAAGGGATGATCAACTCCACTCCCGGTCTCAAAAAAAACTACACATAGTACACTTACAAATATTTGTGTTTAGTTATAAAGGAATGATTTAATATTTAGTACTAAAGACTAAAAAGCTTGGCTGATAGTTCTAACCAAAGTATGCCATTCACTTTCATTTAATAATCTCCTACTTCCAGGAAGAAAGACACTACTCTGACAAAGGCCTTTCAATTCAGATTCTTTAAGAAATAATTATCAATATCACTGCAATATTGTATCCAGAAAGGACACGTGAACACTTATAGACACTGGCATCATAGTAGAAAGGACTGTCTCACATCACACACATGTGTGTATAATATATATAAACACACAGACTGTGATTGAACATGAAATATAAGAAGGTATCTATAGGATAATGAGAAAATTCAATAGTATGTCCTATATATGAAATCTTACTGGAATAAGAATGCTATTTGTAAATTAGAACGGATGGTTTTAGAAGTAATAATATGTATTTCTTAAAAAGGGAGGTGGGGTAGGATGACATCTTAGAACCTTTCTTTCAAGTCCCAGGTGATTGGGGTGCAGATCAAGTACATTTTTTTAATGGACTGTATGATTTTATGTATTTTTTCAAAACTTTATCTGAATAAAAATTTGGACTAAGATGCAGGAAAATAAAACTGCTCAACACCTAACAATCCTTTTTTTGTGTGTTAAATACATAACATTCTCAAAAATAACACTTTCCTGCAGCTGCACTTGAAAAAGAAGATAGCTGACTGTTTCACCACCTTCCAAAAACCATAATCTCTCTAAATACTTAAGAGATGTCATGTTTAGAGCTTTTACTACATCATAAAGCTTCCTTTGTATACTCAAATGTTACTAGACTTTACACAGTTGACTGAGATTTATGAGGCAAATGAGAAAGCTGCTTGCATGAGTCAGACCTTGTAACTAAGCAAGGAGAAGCTAGCTCTAACCATGGAAATAAAGCATATTATCCAAAAAACCTCCAGGAAATAAAGCATGATGGGGGTACTAACATTACAGAGTGAAAATACTAGAGAAAACAAACCACAGGGGAAAAAAAAAAAAAAAAAAAAACAGGAAATAGAGCAAGACAGATTTGGTTCTACTCAGTAGCAACAAAATTAGAAGTAGCACATATTAAGAAAAAACACTGAAGGAAACTGGAAGCAACAACAGCAAGCATCCCCACAGAAGTACAAGATCAAAAAAAAAATAAATCAGGATATAAAAACACATGAAACAGAGCAGCTTAAAAACTGATCAACTGAAAACCTCCACTTTTTCATTCCACATTAATTTCTACTAGATTTCAGATGAGAATATATGCAAAGATATTATCATTTGAATATCTGAAACACACATGGAGGATTTCTATCCAACACTGAGCATTCCTGGAAAGCTTCAACTTTAACTTTCCTAAAGCAAATAGACTGCTGGGGAGAAAAATAACGTGCAGAAAAGATTCTTTAAAAATCCAGTGGTAGCTACATAGAAAGTTAGTTATTAACTTTTTAATTATTAAGTCACTATTAATTAATTACTTTCCAAAGCTTTATGCAAGCAGACAAGCACCAAGTTCAGTGGCATCAGGCATAGAGAGCTCATACTTCTGCTCTCAGTACAGTACTGAAACTGAATGGAGATACAGGTAACCCTCTTAAAATTCCTCAAATTGAAAAGGAAAAGCCTTTCTTTCCACATGTCAAGGCCTGCTCTCTTTGAGAAAGCTGGAAAAATTAAACACCTTTTCACTAAAAAAAAAAAAAATTTACAGAAATGTTTCTGAACTTCTTTATGAAAAAACTCACCCAATTTTTCCATTTACTCCTTGAGCATAAATAAATGAATTGATTTTGCTTAATTTTCCCTATTATTCTTTGAGTTCTTGTTCCTTCATTCAACTCTAAATAGATTTCCTTACTCTTCCATTTCTCAGCTATGATTCTTAGCAGAACTGTGTTCAAGAGTGCACAGCAGAAGGCAGTAGTGCAACTCCCAGCACGTGAGGTCCCACACAAAACACACACGGCTTTGTATTGCATATGCTAGAAGTGCTGATAGCATCAAACTGAATTGGTGCCAAACACCACCGCATGGATGAAAAGTCTATACCCTCATGCAACAGCCACTTTAAAGCCCTTTTTGATGTTTCTTCAAGTACTGCAAGTAAAGAAGGAAAACCTGCTCAGAAAAAGTAGTATAGTTTATACATACAAGAAAAGAGAGAGATCCAAATGTTCTTTAAAGGTATTTCTCCACAGAGATTATTTGATTCATGGTCAGTGCCATGAAAAATAATTTTCCAGTAAAGGAAAAAAAAGAAAAAGAGGCCATACGAAAAGAGAAAATATACAGCACTGGTTCCACGGGTGGTCATCTGAGCACTGTGCCCTCCTGAGGGAATCACTACCCCAGGCTTGCTCATTAAAGACTTGGATGTTCAGTCCTCTGTCAGGTGCCATCTGGTGACAGGAGCATCTTCTCAGCACATTACAGCAACCACCCAGCCTGACAAACTTCCTGCAAAACTGGAATATTGCATCTCTGCAGCACACGATGGAGTTTTGCCAAATGCTTAACAGCCCTATTATTTCTCCCTGACAGGCTGTTTTACAGAAGTTATTATTTTCTGATTATGCTAAGTGAAAGTATGGGTCGTTGGACAGAACAGAGGATATTTACATTGGACTTCTGGCATCATTATAACAAGATAAAGAGCAAACACAAACCAGAAATGCTCCATTTGGAGTGACATTGCAACTTGTTATACCATGTACTTACAAAAAAAGATAAAGCAATTTAATTCTTATTGCAGAACAGATTTTCTCCTAAAGGCGAAGCCACCAAAACAGAAGACAAAGAAGCTAGGAGCAGAGAAATTTTCAGCATTTCAGAGAATCGGGAAGAAGAGAAGAGCAATGGAATCGTGACACCTTATACCAGCTGGAGATCTTGTCTTAGCAAACCATATCTAACGTAAATCAAAGTGATTAACCATCAACAGATAGTAAATACATAACACTAAATAATGAGAAACATGTACTGCTTAAGTAGTACACTGATATGAAGGCACTCCTTGATTTCAAAGAAATTTCAAACTGAACTTTACCTCCAGGTGTTTCACTTTAAATAAGAGTATCTGCCTCCTGTTGACTCTTCTCTCACTTATCAGGCACACAGCACTAATTTGGCAGTATTGGGGTCCTATAGCAAGCAATCCCTTTAAAACTGTAAAATTGTCTAATAATTCATCCTCTTTTCTGTACCACTCAACTGTACACAGAGTGCATCATCCAGCAAAAATGAGGACTTATGTAAGAGGAAATAATAGTATGGCAAACAGAAACAGGACCATTTTACCAGGACAACAAAAGAGTAAGGGATTATTTATCTGCTTTGCCAAAAAAGCAGGAGACTGCTTTTCTACTTCGCATGCCTCCTTTAGGGGAGAGGAAGGTTACACAGCAGGCATCTATAAATACATTTATATATTTCTACTCTCAAAAAAAACCAAACCACTAAACCCACAAAACCTAGTTGTGAATGGGAATTAAGGCATCATAGATATTGTGGCCTAATATCAGTTAACTAAAATGAAATCATGATATTTGCAGTTACAAACAGAATAATATAAAGCTGCATAGAAAAGAGGGACTACAGCTGTTATTTTAACTACATGAAAAAAATAAGGACAGTGCATATGTTAAAGATTAATCTGATCAAATTACACAAATCTTGGTTCAAAGAAGTGCCAAACACGAGGAAACAGGAAAAAAAAAATAAAGGGTTGTATACGAAATCCAAAAATCAGAAGATCTTTCACATCAGCCTGCAATGGATCTGTATAGGAACTAGGACTGTGATATCAGAAACAGAATGGAAAGTTGCTAGTTTCAAGGCTGAACCTTCTGTGGTTATAAAATCCACTTGATATTGGTAAAGTTATTCTGATCTGCACCAGAATAACAGATTGACTTGAAAAGCAGCTGTAGTTAAGTTGTTTTAATCACACTTAATGCTGGTCCCTCCACCAGACACCACAGCCCACAGCACAGACAACAGATCTGCTCATCATGTTGGCCTCTAATTACTTTGTGCAGCCCTCAACATCTAAATTAGAAGTCGTGGCTTGGCAAAGAGAACCCTACTGTTTTATCTGCCTGCAGTTAAATGAGAAGTGGTTACTGCAAAAATGTATCCCTCTGATTAAAATTTGGGAAGGATACATGATGAACAACTAATTATATGACAAAAACTTTAACTCTGCAGATCCAGTCCAAAAATCTTTCAAAGCCAGTAAGATTCCCATTTAGCTAAAGAGCTTAAGCACTATCCCAACAGGGAGATTCCCAAAGACATAAAATACCATGCCAAAGCTACACAGTTTGGAGAGGTGGGGGAGGTTGTTTCCTCATTGTGGAAGGTTGAGGAGAGAAAGACTGAGCCCCGAATAGAAATCCCATTATATATTTGTGGTCTTGTAGAGTACAGAAGAAACAGACTCAGTTCTGACATCTTCGAACAATTTCTTTTCAGCTCCTAAATTATAACAGTTCTTACACTGTCAAGTACAGATAACATATATCATTTGTGATGAGACTCAAAAGCAACATCTGCCTTGTAAATTGCCATAAACAGTCATACAACCATTCTGAGCAAGCATTTCATGGTACAGTCATTGCATACATATTAGGCAATATATCAGTGGATGGGCAGTGCATAACATGAGCAGTTTCTAGTCAAAAGAACTAAAATGCACCAGTATACATGAAAAAATATTCACAGATTTACTTATTTACTATTTGAAGATGCTCAAAGGGAAAAATCTTTGCTGACAACATAAAAAATACAACACTTTGCGATTTCTATTTCTGCAGGTTTCTTTTACTTTCAATTTTGTTTCAGTGTATTTCCCACTACCATTACTCTTCAAATGAATTACATTACTCAGAATCTTCAAACTTATTTATGATAATGCAAAAATATAAACAAAATTCCTTAGGAGGTAGAAGTTCCCTAAAGTTATGAATTTGTAAAGTCTGCACGCAGAAGAGAGATATCATCTGAGGCAACAACAACAGAAGCCACTTTCAGTTCCAGTACTTAAATATATATATATATGCATTTAGAATAATGTGGACTCAGTATAGTGTTCATGTAATGCCACAAGTGTAACTTAACTTCTGAACATAAAGCATTTGTATTTTTCCAGGATAAAGCCTTTATAATGCAGACATGGCACATGTGTGGCCTCCAACCCCACAAGACCTTTACTATCCAGAATGAATTAGACTTCACAGTAAGGAAAGACAGGCAGAAGGTCTAACATTCCACGCTTTAAGCTGGGTGTAACCTGAAAACAAAAAAAACTAGTGGATCACAGTAACAACATCACTGGTCCAACAGCCTACCAGTGGAAACTTTATATGTGTATTTCACAGTTAAGAACTCTGTATCACATACATCTCACGAAAGATCTCAAAAAAAAAAAAAAATATATATATATATATATAAGCCACACCTGAAAGACAGTGAATAACAAGACATTCATGAGTTAAGAGCTAACATCACCTGCAACATGACATGCGAAAGGTAATGCAAGCTGGAAACTGCAGGGAACGAGTTCAAAACACTCACTGAGCTTACAATGACTCTAACAGCCTTGGAATAAAACTATAGGATAAATCAGAAAGATTTGTTTGTATGACAGTCCACGGTTTCACACCTGGATATTCAAAAGTGACCTCACAACAATTCAAATTCTTCTCACTCCATGACTAAATAACAAGCAAATTCAAAGATGAAACAGAACAGATGGTGAAAGGAAAAACATGTTAAGTGATAAGTGTTACATTAAGTAAAACGTGTTACTCCAGAAAATGGTTTGAGACATCAATGGATAACAAGCATGACCCAACAGTTTATTACTAACAAGGCAAACATCATAGATGCACAATAAGCATAGTCTACAAAACAAAACTTTGATGTTCCTTAGCTATTGCAAAGCCTGTCCAGACCAGCTTTGTGGGGCTTATGAAGAAAGATGTGTGATGGGTATCAGTAGTCTGAAAAACAAAGTGTGGAAGAAATGGGCTGAAGGAACACCAACTTCACATTTAGTAAAGATATGGCTGAGGGAAACATGGTAAGAATCTGCTTATAGGTGCAAAAGGTACTTACAAAAAGAGAAGAAATAATTCATAAAAGATTAAATACAAATACATTTTGACAGCAGTAAGACTCTAGTTAGAGCAGATTACCTGGAAAGAAGTGGTGTCTCCAGTACTGGAGGTTTCTGTAATTAAAAGATAAAAAACTTTCCTGCAAATTGACACTATTTCATCTTGCCAAGTGCAGGAGATCTTCTTGGGATTCACTAAGAAAACAGGTGACCAAAGGCCTCACTTGACCCTAATGGATTGGCTTGGTTTTGTTTTTCAATGTTGCCCACTTTCTTTAAGCCAGCCATCTCCATTTTAGAAAATAAACTTTCGATAGAGATGGGTTGAATATCAGTGCCTACTAACTGCAGTTTGTCCGTACTTAGATAAGTAGGCTCAATCCTCTAAATGTGTTGGGTATTCTGCTGATTATTTTCATAATTTTAAAAACTCATTTTCAATTGCAAGAGTCGCATTATGATACTAAAGAAAATTATATACAGAAAATCTGTGCAAAGACCTTGCCCTCTACACACATAATATGATGCACAGAGCAATATGCATTCCCCTCTGGATTTTGAGCATGTTTTGAATTTCACAAGTTGATTAAATTTGGTTAACAGTGAATTCAGAAAAAGTAAAAGGCAGCAAATGCCTCGTTTTCAATTCTGAACAAACATCTCCCACTCTGTCCCAGACCCTGCTCCTGGCAGTTTTTTAAACCTGGAACATAAACTGCCAAAAATATCAGGACAGCTGACCACAACCAGCATGTTCTGAAGGGGAAATTGTTTTCAAAAACACACTGAACTAAGCCATTAGTTTCTCCATGTGTACTACTACAGCTGAAAAAGAAAGCCATAACTATAGTTGCTATGTTGAAGCCGTGTATTACTAAGACCACAGTGGTAGTTAGATCAAGGAATCCACAAAGACTTCAGTGTTCACATACAAGGAGAGGAAAAAGTTGAAGTGAAGAACTTCAGAGGTCAGGAATTGATACTATGTCTACCACTTATCCAAATTTATTTATGGGTTTTATTTCAGTCTGGCTGAAAGCTTTTCTTCCCATTTTATTATATAGATAAGGATCAGATAATGAGATATCTTTGGCCATAAACCTTCAACCGTTACCCACAAAAAAAGCATCTAAGCAACTGCTGCTTCAGAAGCCTAACTTGATCTACCACCTACTGACTATCATGAGCTTGGGATTAAACCTAGAAATTCATTACTCTGCTGTTGTCTCAAAAATGCAACTTCCTAACTGAAAGGAAAGGTATAACATGCAACTTGGAGAAGTGCAATTCTTTTTTTCTACTTTTTTCTAAACAAAAAAGTAGCAAAGTAACTATGTAACTCCAAAACCTTCGTGTTATAATTAGTAAGAACTTTTGTTGTTTTCTTAATTAAGAAATATTAAATTTATGCACAGCCAGTGGTACAACTGTTAAGCATAAAAAAAAAGGCTTTTCTTCTTCCTCATGTAAACAGCTATCATAGGCTCTTTTTTTGGCATTGAATAAGTCATGCATTTACATTTCCTCTTGTACAGGGAGTTCTCTATTCCTCAGATGATCCTGGCTGGACATTCAAGTTTGGATCCATATCTCTTGACCATGATTGATTAGAATTGCTCAAAACATACCAAGCAAGACCTCTTGCATATCTGAACACGAGCATCAGTACGTGCCCTTTGGGAGCACTTTATTTGAACACATCCCATTTTTCCTCAGCCTTGTGACACTAACAGCTCATACCCTTCCTGTGACCAATCAACACACACATAGCCTCTTCCTCTTTGAATCCTTCCAGCTGTGAGGCTCTGGAAAAGATGCTTTGATTCCCAGGTGTCCAGGCCTAGAGTTGGTGTTATTGATTTTTTATTTTGTCTCCAAGGCTGTCTAGTTCTTTTATAATATAAAAAGCCTCCGTCTTCACAGTCCCTCCTAAATTTCTGTCATCAATAGGTTTCATCAGCAGAATCCCATTGTTTATGCCAGAGTCATTAACAAAAAACACTGAACAAAAGTAATTCTCTCCAAGTTAATCCTCAAGGAAATAAGATGTAATCACCATCCAGAAGTCTCTTTCATAACTATTTGTTGTTGACATATTTTAAACAGCTCCTTATGTGCTTTGTACATTTTCTACCAATTACCATCATTACTAATAATTTGATATTCTTCCTGTTCTGTAACTAATAATTTCCCAGTGGTAGATTTAAAGTGCAAAGACTTCAGAGAATAGTCAAGTACAAAGCATTTGTAATTTCTTCGCAAACTCCTGTATTGAAACTATTAACTTCCTTGCTCAGCCCATGGGAGATGAATTTTCACTCCTCTTGAGTACAAATAAACATAGATTACATTTGCAGTGAGACTTTCAAGGAAGACAGCAAAAATAACTGTGGAAACTGAACTCTCAAAAATATTTAAAATATTCAAAAGAGTTCCAGCAGGTGTTATCTACAACATGGAATTTACTGCAAGAAACAATTTTGTGCACAAAATCAGGTATTACAAACTACCTGAAAATTACTGTTGCTGCTTCCTTCTGCTTCATCTTTCTCTGGGAGTCCATTCCTGCTCCAGAATAACACTGCTTCCTTTCTTGGGTGCTCCTCCCAAAGCCACCTCCCTGCTCTCCTATCACTGGGAAGCAGTGCAATCCAAGATTATACCTGCCAACATCTCTTTCAAAGACATTTTGAAATTATTTTGATACTTTTTCTTGCCATTAATCCACAAATTTTCACAAATCCAAACACTGCTTCACTATTTTCAGAAGTACTGATAAAGCTGTTACTAACCTCCTGTGATGAGTATCGTACACCACAGCAACCTCTCGCTACAATTTCATTAAAATTTGACATGCTCAGTAAATAACAGAATTCCACCAATTCCATATGAAGATACGTAACAGAGAATATTTAGCCTTCTGTATATACTCACATACATCCCTTATTTTGTTTTGCTTTCTCATTAAAGATACTGGAGCAATACAATACTCCCCTTTTTCCTTAACTGGTCTCTATGAGGTCAAACCCTCTAACATGGCACATCTCTGAGTGTCACAGCCTCACAGAACATCTCTCCTACCACGTTTACAGCATGATGCAGAAAAGACTTTAAATCTTGGATAAATCATTTCAGTACTATTTCAATATGAAAACTGGTGGAAAAGCATAAACATTTATGCACTTAATAAGTAAGGAAACACCGTAAGTTCAATGATGTCTTATATAGTCCCTGGTAACTCAGCCACAAATACCACAAAAACAGTTCAGGAAGTGATCTTCAGAAATAGCATATCAGGAATTAGGTTAAAAATAACCCAGGACAAATGGGTATCAAACTTGCTTAAACTTAGGTTTAAAAATAGATGACAGTATTTTGTAACATTAACCAAGGAACTTAAGCCTCACCATGAAAAGAAAAAATAAATAACACTAGTAGCACGAAAGGGCTATTAGAAAAGACACTAGTGAATGTTTTCCATTGGAAATATGAAAACAGAAGCACAAAAACCTATAAGGAAAGAAACACATGATAGTGTAATTTGGGTAGTTATTTCTATTATATTGTGGGAGTTTGCCAACAAAAGCTTTCTGTAAACGAAGGAGTAGCTGGATAATAAGGACATTAGCTGTATCAAAGTTGGAACTTGAATAAAGCCCAAAATATTCAAAGGTGAACAGCTAAACAAAGAACAAATTAGTACATTTTAGCCACAGAATTACTATGAATTCTGCAACAGTAACCATAGACTGACAAGGATGAGGTACAAACAACAGTAACATTAGATTCATACTGCTATATTTTCACCACAGATTAAGATGCATCACAATAACTTTTTTGACACAGTACTCATTCTCTATCCGTGCTAATGAAAAAGGCCAGAGTACTGTGAGTGGAAGATTTGGGATCCTTCTCCTTGACAAGATGCAGGTAGGGGGTGAAGGGTGCTCAGCAGTTTGTTCAGGCCATGCACCATTAGGTGGTGAAGCACCAGCACAGCTGCCCAGAGAAGCTGCAGATGGTCCAACCCTGCAGGCATTCAAGGTCACAGTGGATGGGATCCCCAGCAATCTGATCTGGTGGGTGGCAACTCTATACACAGCAGGGCAGTTGGAACTAGATGATCTTTAAAGTCTCTTTCAGTGTAAATCATTCTATGATTCTGTGGTCATTCATTGTCTTAGTTCCAGCTGAGACAGAACTGTTGGCTTTTTTTCCCCCCCCCAAAGTGTCTGGTATGATGTTACGTTTTTGTTTTTGGAGAAAAACAATATTGATAACACACCAGTGTTTGCAGTTGTTACTAAGCAGCATTGTACAGAGCCCAGGCAACTACAGTTTGTCAGCTCCTACTAGCAAAGGGCTTTGGGGGGAGCCAAGGAGCTGGGAGGGGACAGCTGACTTAAAATGGCCAAACATATTCCATACCAAATGGCATCACGCAGAAGAGTTGGAAAGGGTGCGGGAGTTCATCTCTCTCTCTTTCACTGCTTAGGGACTCTCTGGGCATCAGCTAGAGGGTGATAAGTAATTGCTTGTGTATTATTTATTATATATACATTTATATTTTTTTCCTATAATTATTATCGCTTCCCTATCTAAGTAATAAGTTTTATCCCAACCCACGCGTTCAAGTCTGTGAGGGTTTTTTTTTTGAGGGGACAAGAGTGAGGAAATAATGGTGTAGTGCTTAGCAACTTGCCAGATTAAACTACAGTGCTCATGCTTCAGACACACAAGAATCAGGAGAACAGTTCCCCAGTAATAGCCTCAGACTCACTGACTGTAAAGGACACTATCTCAGCAAAGTCCTTCAGTACATTTTCCAACTCACGTCTGGACCTCCCAAGCATCCATACTCCTTGCTCAATCCTCAGAACACCCTTTCATATGATGATGGGTTAAGTATATAATACACAACATATGTAAAGTGTCTACATTTCTCACTGGTACGAGTAGTAAATCTACCTGGAAAAGGACCTAGGTAAATAAAATTCACTGTTGAACTGCCCTGACTGGCTCAAATTCAAATTCAATTTTTTACTCGTCTTTTCTAGGAGCCCAAAGCTGGATTGATTAAGAACAGCTAGTAAAACTGGGACCACAGGGTACTCCTACCCATCCATGGAAGCTTATAAATATCTTTAAAATCTTTCCTTGTAACCAGATGCCAAGTTGGTTTTTGTGTTTGGATTTTTTTCCTGTGTTTGTTTGTTTTGTTGTTGTTGTTTGTTTTAAGAAAGAGTTTAATCTCATTTAAACAAATAAGGCAGCATATACCAAAGCAAGCATCCACCAGTACAAGTGAGAAACTAAAGACATCCACATGCATCCAAAGTCAGCATTTAATCAGCCAGATTTTCAGCTAATGTAAAACAGCCTTCTTAACTTCTCTGGCTCTGAATCATCTTCTAGACTTACAGCACATACACTGCACGACTTCCCCCGTAACATTTTTCACGGGATGAATCTCAGCCTCTGCCACCTCCTTCCCCCACAGCCCCTCTAGGCTGTATCCCGTTACCAACACAGCTGAGCTTCATTATTGCACCCTCAACAGCTTTGTGAAAGCACATTCTTCTCAAAGCTAAATGCTCTTTACTACTTTCCCAGTGCTACAGAAGCTTGAAAGCACCACCTAATGGCACAAGTAGCATCCTAAATATTAACTTTTAAAATATTTCTAGAGTAAAACGAAATATGGGTTCATACAAGCAATTTTAGTAGCTGTATTCCACAGAATATAAGGTACAAAGATGAGAAATATTTTAACTTACAAAGACTCTGCAATTTACTAAGCCATATTTATACAGAGCTACATCTTCCTATAATTATGTCAGAGTTCACTGATATCCTCCATTTCCAGAAGAGCTTAAACACAGAGGTCATTAGTGCAGCAATGACAATTCTGCATCTGCATTTAGAAGAGTTCCAAGTGAACAGTACTGAAGTAAACAAGAACTTCTCTACTGTTAACTGCATCTGAACAAGAAAATAGAAAGTAAAAAAAGTGCAGTGGAAGAAAGTTCAAGACCTCAACTGCAGGCTGCCTTATATCATCAGTACACTAAGAAGAAACTGGAACAAGTGCAAGCTGATACCTTACTTTATCCAGGCTTCACTGCTTGGCTACTGTAATGTTCCCAGCTACTTTTCAAGAGTACAAATGAAACGTACAGCTGTGATTTCATTCACAACAGTTTGGATTGGATTTTGGCAGCACACCACAGACTGCTGCAGTCAGCCTCTGACTGAAGTGAACTGCCTGATACTTTATTCAATCCAGAGCAGAACAGCTCAACATCCTTCTTGTCTCCATTCTTGCTAAAGGAAGGCCAGAAGAAGAGTCATTGATTGCATAAGCCTATTTACATTCTTTATACTTTAATATCCAAACATGCAGACAAGTAGCAGATAGCAACTAATAGAACTAACACTGCTCCAGCACCATCCAATATTTTTCCCTTTTAGAGTGAATGAAGCAAAATAAATTGATGATATGCCTTCATGAATGAGAGTCAGAACTCTATCATCTGATCTAGAATGCTTCTTTCATTAAAAAAGAACAAAAACACATACTATTTTTGCAGGTAGGGAAAGCAAATAGAAAGAAATTGAGAGACTTAGACAGCACGTCTGGAGCAGATCTAGAAACAATTGTGGGATCTCAGACTTGTTCTAAAGCTCTATTCACTGGACTGCATACATGTCTTCAGCACTGTGCAGGAACTTGAGTCACCTACATTCTGCACATCTAACCAGATGTTAGACATACTAAGTATAAATTAAAACACCAAGAGAATAATTTAAAAAAGGAATGGAACTCTGTTAAGAATTTCAACATTAAAGCAGGCACATTAGAACAATTTTGTCACATACAGGAACTTGGTTCCATTTAAAACATACAGTCCCCAGCCAACACAAAACTTGTAATACTAAACACATGACAAGCAAGTACTGTGATGTCACATAGCCTCTGCAGATAGAAAGGAACAATGCTGTTATTACCTCTGAAAAGATATTCAAGTACGGATCTAAACATGAAGTAGTGTACAATCCTTAAGGGAAGCTAAGAATAACAATTGATATACTGATGTCTCAGTATAGGGTTTTTTTCCTTTTCCAATTAGATCTTAAAAATTTCTTATTTTGATCCCTGTTTTCATTTCCAGTCGTTTGTACAAAAATATTTGTCTCTCAAGAACAGCCACTGGATAAAACTTTTATAAATAAAAAACTACCCAGTTTGAAATAAACTGATACTGAAGTTGTTCCTATAGAAGCTAGGGGACAAAAAAAAGAACAACACATAACAATACACCTGTAAAACCTTATTTGTTGCCTACTTTTCAGATCTTCTATACATCTTTGATTAACTTGTAATTATTATTATTTTTTTTTTTTTAAGCTGGATTCTGGTTTACAAAGATACGCCTTCTAGAAGACTCATTCATCTTTAGAACCTCAAAGGTTTTCACTAGGACCAGATCCAAAGCAGTCTGATGTTTAACTAAGTCTCTGTAGTTTATAATGAAAAATATTTCTACTTGACTCAGTCATACTATGTGTCAGTCCCATACTTTTGTTCATATTTTCTCTCATTCTAATTGCACAAATGAAACGCTAACATTAGCCAAATGAATAGAGAAGCCATCTCAGCCTGGGATCAGCAGCCAATACAGAAAGGAAAGAATTCTATTTGTTACAAATGTAACAGATTTTTAGAATACGTCTGGACATTTCTCTGAAATTGCCTGCTCTACTGGGTAAATGCATCAACCCACAACATTTAACATACTGAGAACTGCTTACATATCTTGTATTATTTAGAAGGGCTTGCTGTGTTTATGTTTTTATGAGATAACATAGATGGTTTCCTCCTACACTACTGAATAATAAATCCAAATTGTAAATCTCTCTACTTATTCTAACAATTTGACAAGACTTCCTTGAAATTGTCAAATATTTCATTCAAAGGATTTTTTCAATTTTCCCATGTCAGAAGGAATCTCCTGAGACAGAAAAAAAACATTTTCAATACAAGTTACATTAACAGAAAAATGTTATCAACTGCTAAAAATTGAGCATATTCAAAGCATGATATTTTTTTGTCTACAAATTGAGTATTAAGTTTGTCTGATAGTGGAGGAGAAAGTAATTTTATTATTTCCATTAATGAAATGTGAGCGTAGTTCAAGAATAGTTATTTTGAGTTTTTTTTAAGCTTGCATTGCAACCAAGGAACGAGGTTCCTTTCAATATTTTGGTCTGTTTTCACTTCAGCTACAACAGTTCAACAGATGATAAGATTATTAAGTGATTTAGCAAAGGGAGGACTGGCAATTGGAAAAGCCATGTTCAAGCAGTTTCTGGCACAGCCTGTTACTCCATCTCTCTCTGTTTCTCTAAAATTCATTGATATAACACTAGGACAAACATTCCTATTATCCTAAATTTTGTCATTTCATACTCCACAATAAAATTCAGCCTCTATAGCCCTACACAAAGGAGGACAACCTATTCAAAGCGTAATGCACCGAGTCATTAGGACAAAGTCCACAGCTCCAATCAAGCTGATCAGATCTCTGTACAAGACAATTTCCCAAAGTCAGTTTTGCTACAAAAATATTATTTGATTGCTACTTAAAGCTAGATAAAATACATTAGACAGACACAAAACCATTAGAAAAGTGTAAAGACACAGATACACAGTTGAAAATATTAGAGTCAAATTCTCAGCTATAATGTTCCCATAATGCATTCTCCTGTCTAAAGGCAGAACAAACGTGGCATCATGTGATACTGTAATCAATTTTATTACTCATAAACTACATGTGGAAAAAGGAATCCACAAAGGAGAAGCAGGCATTGTAGACTTTTTATTGTTCACAGCGATAAAGGGCAGGATAACCAGCGGTAAGCATCGTTTCTTCTCTTTAAAGCATCTACTTGATTTATCCAAGCCTCCCATAACCATGAAAATGGATAATGCCTTGTGAAGTGCCCTAACTTCAGGAAATCTAGAGCAGAAAACTGACCAGGTCTATATACCTTGATGTCCACACAGGCATACTCACCTGCCATATTTGTATTTCTATACTGACAGGAAGCAGCAAGATTGCTGGCACTGCTGATAATTTTTTTCCACATCACACTTTTCTCCTCATGAATGAATGCTTACAGTTTCACTCCAACCAATCCCTCCCACCCCAAAAAAACCGACAAAAATTAAAAACAGATCTACTATCTATGAAAAACATAGAAACTACACCAGACAGCGATCAGCTTGAAATAAATTTTCTTGTTTATTAAATGATAGAAAAGATTAGTAACCTGGACTTTACTTTCTCCTATTTTTCTGCTCCTCACGTAAGCAACACACAGTTGCACTTTATTAACATAAGTAGAGTCTTTGTTGTATTTCTTCCCACCATAATAATCAAAATTCCACAAAGTTTCACTAAAAATAAGTGGTGGTTTTGGTTTGTTTTTTTTTTGTTTGTTTTTTTTAAGCAAACAGAAAAGTTCTGGAACACTAAAGCATTCTGACTAAATTAAAGTAAGGAACTTAGTGATGACCTCTTAATTACTTCTGTTTCCGAAATAATTCAGGGAGCCTTTCTGCTTCTTCAAAGGAAAGCAGATTTAACTCTTGCAGACAGCTGGCATAAAAATCCCCTAATACACATAGAACAGTCATTTTTCTTGTACCAAACACAATTCATAGTAATGACTAAGCGACAGTAATTTATAACACATTGTGTAAAACTCACTGATCAGCATTTCACCAGTGAACTGCACTATGAAACCAGTTTTGTTTTGGACATGACATCTTAGAAGACAACAGTGTCTCTGCAAACACTAAATTAGCTGTTGCCACAAAGTGAGGATTCATACAGAACTCCTATTTTGAGATCAAGCTTCAAGTCGGGTTTCTCATTCCATGGCTCAAAATTGTCTTAACTACTGCCCCAGGACAAGGAAAGTAAAACCAAAAACAAAGAGAAACAAAAAATAACACCAACAAACCACAGAGTTTATCTCAAAATATACCACTGAGCAGAGAACTGCAGTCAACTTCATAAAAACAGCTCCTACAGTGATCCAGAGAATTTAGCTCATCAGGATCACCATTTCTAAATCACCCTCATGACTTTGGTCAAAGTAAGTTCAGAATCCCAGCATTTCTGTGAGAAGCACACGAGGAGGCCTAAACCATACATCCCCACAACTTCCCCTACGTCCACACTTAGGGACAGAGCCAGCTGGACGCACTGCAGTTACAACCCTCCAATACAACACCATGAGAGCTCTGGCTAGAAGACTCCTGAAGAATTATTGTGCGTTACTTCATCATTCTGCAAGCAATGTTCTTTTGAAACAGAGGAACTGAGGAGAGGAGTTAAAATACATATCCTTGAAATTACAATGTGTTGATTTATTTTTTAATATTTTTTGTATTCACTGATAAACTCAAGATGGTATCATGGATACCATCTCATTTTATAGAGCTGTAGCTAAAAAAAAAATCTCTACAAACAGATTTACCTCAGAAAACAAGTCAGTAAACCACAAAGCCTAGAGAGCAACAGATGCAACATAATCTTTAAAATGTTTCAGTTAACATTTATAGATTTAAGATCTTACTATTTGGCTTTATTGCACAGCAACAAGGACAGAGATACAGAGCACAATACACATTAAGGAAGAATCCTTTCAGAAGAGGCTGAATATATTGACTCCTTGTCATGACAAGGAAGCTAATGATTCATTCTGAGGATGACATATGCTCAAATGCCTCTTCACACTTCTTAATCTCTGTTTAAAGCTTTTGCAGAACCTATCTTAGCAAGTGTGAGCATGGATTAAAAGATCTCATAGTCAATAAATTCTGTTGCTTGCACACTATTGAGAACATAACTCTACTGAAGGACTACAGGGCAAAGTGCATCTTCTGGGACCGCTATGCACCTCCCACATTTCACTTCCCACGTGAGAGCATAGCCAGAGCCTTCCTTTGGCAACGTGTGTTTTGGCCAACATAATGTTTACAAAAACCAGCGTTTCAGAAGTCTTATTACTAAGTGCATTCGCAGAAAGAGTGGAAATGTTAAACCTTGCTCACTGCTAGAGTAGAAATGAAGCTAAAACACCTAGTTACCACACTGCCTTCTGGCATTTATTAGGCTGGCTTTATAAAGTCAGGCCAAAGTACAGATAATAGCCCTCGGAGCCACTCTTTTAACAATGTTTGTTAGCAACAGTTATTCATGACGATCTTTTTCCATATGATCCATCAACCAACAAAACATTTTATCTTCATTGTTTTCCAGATGCATGTGTAAGTAGGAGAAAAACCACGTTGTGGATCACAAAGCAAAGGGCAAGAAGTTCACAGATACAAGCCTCAATTTGCAGTTCTACAGAGAAATCCTTACGCTGGCACTTCTGACAGATAGCTGCAATAACCAAAGCTTCCCTGCTCACCTCATGAACCATCAGATCACTCTCTGTATTCAGGCCCAAAGCCCAAATGCAAGGTGTCACACCAGATAAAGGAGCAAGATTGTTTAGTTTTCTTTATTTCTCCGCAAAATAGCACATGCAGAAAGTGACAAAAGTATTTTTTTCCTGACATAATTCTCACATGCTCCTGCTGCAAAGCACTGTGTTTCTAGTAGAAGAGTTCAGCAAAATATTTTTTTAAAATAATACATATTGATATATATGAAAAAAGTCAAAGTTTACTACACAGGTCTGACTGAAACCCCTAAAAAGAAAATTGCCCCATTTTAAACAGACAGCCTTTATGGAAAACAGCAGCCAATCTCATCAAAACTCAACAAGATTGCAGTCACCCATAAAAAAAATTAAATCAAAGGAAACAAAGACTTCAGCTTTCGGTCTGCACTGGAAAACACTTAAGAACAATGACAGCTTCTGTTCAGCAGTGATGCATCTGGTACTTATTGCTGAATGGACAAAATTCTTGAGACTGCAGTCACACAGGTCTCCAGTCACAGGTTAGACTGAGAATACTCAAGAAAAGGTTCAAGTGTTTTAATATATTTACTAGCTGCCCAGATTTTTCTCTTCAGTTCAATACCCAAAATTAATCATACAGAATAAAAGCCATTTACCACATATATCCACGCAGGAGCTAGAAAGTTTCTTCTATAGCTTGTTTCTTGAACAGGCTATATTTTGCTGTGGGATACAGAGAGCAGACTTAAAGTACTAGATTCTGACTTGAATTCAGGCAGCATCTGAAATAAAACCTTCCATACTGATTTTGTAAACAATCCAGATACTTTTCTTGAAAGCTATTTTTTTTCTGCCCGAAACAGAGATGGCTCCTGAATCACCCATTATTTCTTCATTTTCCACACATTTAAACCAAAATTTCATAATTGATTAGCTCTAATTGACGCCATAGGGAAATGACACAGGTCTGACTACACAGGTCAAAGAACAAACATCACAGCACCTTCTGCGATCAAATCCCTTCTTTCAAAGGCTTCAATAAAGGCCATAGGATTCATTTAGAAATAGAATTGTTTTTAATTTAAAAAATTAAACTATGATAGCATTTCCATTAAAATACAGGAATAAAAAAAAAAAACTTCCTAATGGATTGTCTTTCAGGTATTAACTTTTGACCTGTCAAGGCAGGTCAAAGTTAGTTATTTTAGGAACCTAAGAGCATCACAGAGAAAAAAGGATCAAAAAACACGAACTTAAAATACTGAATTTTGTCTTACTAAACAAGCACATCAGTAAAGAACTTTCTTCTCTAATCAAAGTGGCAAGTCCTATTGTATTTCAAATAAATGATGTAACTGTAAACCAGGGTGTAGAGAATTAACTGTTTTGTGATGCTGTTAACACATTACATGCACTAGGTGTTCCTTTCGATTATAACCAAGGAAATACAAAGCATGTATTTGTGAATACACACTTGCTTCAAGGCAGCACCAACAGCAGCGTAGAAGTATCCCAAATAATTCAGGTCATTGACAGGGTCAGTAAATTGATTAAACTTCTACACGTTTCAAATAACAAAAAGATTGTATGGTTAATTTTTCCCACCCTTAACATCTCATGTCTGAATGCCATTGTTCTTTAAGGCTACACTACGCAAACAATTTTGTTAGCTAGGTTACATATACAAGTAAAAGACTAGGGTATTGTTAATAGCAACAAGAAACTAAAGTCTTTTTTATTGTTAGGAACAAGGCAAAATATGTTTTGTAGACTCTTAAGAGCAGCCTTAACAGACAGCTAACATTACTTTTCTAATGTCTCTGGCCACATGGCCCTAAATCTTTATCTGCATCACTATTCTCAAACATTACCGCGTTTCATATTTCTGGAAGGGGGAAAAGCCACGACCTCTTCCATTAGGAAGTTGTTCATCACTGGATTTTATCCAAGGAGAATGTTAATGATGATACAGAAAAGCAGTTAGGCATTTTTCACAAATACAAATGGCATCTCTCATTTAGGATACGTTTCCGGCTTACTGTGGGAAACGCAGTCAGAGGTGACATATTAATCTTGGTTTGTTTACATGAACTCTTATCTTCAAGATATGGACAAGCTGACTCCAAAATTATTCTACCTGACAGCAGAGAGACTGTTTCATTTCAGCCCCCTCACGAGAGAAGAATTATGCTGATCACATGGAGGAATGGACCAGGCCCCTGTGTAGACTTCTCTTTGCCAGGCCCTGATGAACAAGTGTGTTACAGGAATCACCAAAAATTGGCTCACATATTAGGTACATCTCATCCAACACCCTGTCTCAGCAGAGGCAGTGAGAAAAGCTATCGGGAAGAGCACATTAGCACGCTTTCTGTGGTCTCCCTAACTTTCCTAGCATCTATGGCTAACTGTGATTAGGAATGTCTGACAAAACATCTCCGCCTAGACCCCTCAGCATCCTTGCAGATGTGGGGAATGGCCTTTGCCTCCTTCTCAGAAGTCTTTGTGAGGAAGCCCATGATTATGTTGGCTTTTTTGGCTGTTGCACACTAATATCATTTCAGGGACACGAAAGTGATAGCTCAAAAAACTCTTCCCTGCACTGTATCTGACAGTTCAGGAGTTCAGTATCACGTGGGCATGTTACCTGCACAATGTACTACTTACATTAAAGCTTACCTGCTGTCTTTTGGTTCACTCACACAGTTTACAAAGATCCTTACTACATGCTTTAAAAGTCAAGTGAACTCAAGACACTGGGGTCATAACAGACACATTAAGACATACCCAGTATCTGAGCTGTAAACTGAATAAAGAAAAATCCCAAAGATTATCCTAGTTAAGAATTAGGATCTTTTTCAGAGTGATGATAGACATTATTTATGTCAGAGTAGTAAGCAATCAAGTTAAAGATAAATGAGTTATTCTCTTTCTGTAGTGACTGGGTCTTGCAGTTGAAGGAATAAATTAGGTTTGTTACATCCAAAAGGTTAGAAACCACAAAAATCCGTTATTTGTTTCCTTTTGTGAAGTGTCAGGGTGACATGTTAGCATTAGCCTATCTATTCCTACTATCATGCTCTTGATTTGGCTAGGGTTGGGAAACCTAAAACTTCAACTCTTTTGAAAATTCACGGCATCTGTTAAAGAACATTAGCACTCATTTCACAGTTGCCTATACAGTGAGTACCTAGAGGCATTTTTATTTTTGGTCATGTTTCTGCCACACCACTGAAGTTAGCAAGGGCAACAGTTCACACACAGTACCACTAAGACCAAGCAAAGTTAAATACAGCTCCTACAAAGCAATAGGCAGAGTATGAGGAATGTGACATACAGTCAGTAGATTTGCCAGCATTACATGCTCCATCTCTGTGGCTCACATGTAGCTGGAAAGGTAGAGCCACACCAATGGAGAAGCATCACCAGAGAGAATGTGGCCTTCTCCTCCCTGAGGGAAGATGCCTCATCTGCTCTTCTCTTGAAAAGACATTAAGCCTGCTGTCAAAATCATCATATGCAGAACAGAGCTACGAAGGGCACAACGTAGACATTTTTCGAAAGTTCCAAAAAACTTCGATCAATTTTGGAGATCTCTCAGTCCCTCTGCAGCACTTTCCCCTGGCTATTCATCTCCGATTAGTGGGAAGCTGTTCCTTGAGTCATTTATAATAAAAAATGGACCAAAATACAATCTCCCCCTTTCCCATACTGGTAATGAATTAATTCCACTCAACTTCAAAGCAATCAGCAATTTTATGGGTGTTAAATGAAGTTAAGTCCTTATTTACCAATGAAGCTGTTCACACAAATGAAGACAGATTACACAATAAAAATGTCCCGATTTACATCCCTAAATAATGTCCAATTACCATTAGGTTTTGCTGTTTGGGACCTATTTTGCAGAATGTTGAATGCTATTAAATCTTTCACTTTCTGAAATGTTACTTGTACAAAGTCTCCTGTATCTCAGAATCAAATTATTTAGCAACACATTAAATAAATCAGAAAATCAGATTATAGCACAGCATGTAGTAGAAATGGACTCCAGTCATTGGAATATATGATGCTTTGCCAATTGAAAGCAACCATTCCAGCATCAGTTATCTTTTATATTTACCATCTTTTCATTTGCAATTTTGTTTCCATAAATTGTAGCTGATTCCACAAACAGTAGCTGGCAGGTTTGTACTGGAAGTGAACATGTGTGTACATGTATGGAAAGTGAATATAACAAGAGGGTTATACACACATGAATAATGCACCTAAACTTTTGAGATATAAGGCTTTTTCCACAGAAGGACGTGTGTAAATCTTTATTAAATTATGATTTGGTCTGATGGTATAGAATAAAGTCAGTTTATTAGCAGTAACTTGGTAGGTTTCAGAAGTCTAACTCAAATCGTTCATTGAGTCATTTGCAAATCTCCTTTCCCTGAGAATGAAAATGTGATTAGACAGAACCTCACAAAGTACTTTGGAGGTGAGAACAAATGTGTGAAGTGTGAAATAAATGTAGCAGAACATGGGTCTCACTTCCCAACAGCTGTTTGGCAGCACAGAGTGTTTACGTGACCGCAATGACAACATACTGTCCTCAGAGGCTATGAGAGTTGCAGCCAGGCAAGCACAGAAGATTCAGAGTTTCAGGGAGCCTCAGGACACATATCTTGATGCACAAAATGCATCACATTGGGTTTTGGGAAACCAGGGTTCAGGTGTTGCTACAAGCAACACCAGAGTAGTACAGTTAGTGGCTAGTGCTGATTCTTGCTGTCAGTAGGTACTAAAACAGCCTCCTTACACCAACAGCATATTTAATTCAACTTGAATAAATTAAAAAACATATTAAAGAGAGTCTGTTTTCTTTTTGAGCTGAAAACTGCTGCTGTTGCTGACAAGTGCACTGGGCAATGCAGCAAAGCTGGGATGACTACACGAGATAAGAGCACTGACAGCTTCCACTGGAGTATGAGAACAAGGCATTGAATAAACCTACAGCCAGAAAGTCCCACAGACACATCCAACATAGAAGAGGAGCACGCATTCATCGAGCTCTTGCCATAGTTTCTATTATCTCTTCTCTCTGGTGAGAGCTTTCTGAAAAGAACACAAGTTGGAAAAAATTCACAAACCTAGCCAAGGCCTATTCACCCACAGAAGTAACCCGCTCATCTGGGAGGAACTCTGCTTTCCCCCAGGCAGATTTGGCACACAGTCCCTGTGTGGCAATCAGCACCTCAGGCACAGCAGCTGGGTTCATTGCCCACAAAGGTCATCCTGTGACACAGCAGGGGACTCACTTACTGGCTCAGCTACAGCATGAGATTCCAAACAGGTCCCCTAGCAGTGTGCAGCACCACTGGGACTGCCCAGAAAACAGCCATGTCTCTTCCACTCAGATTTCCTACCTCAGGTTCCACCAAGTGCCCTGTGTTACAAGGAAGACAAACCATGAACAAGGTGGCAGAGATGGAGTGCAAACCACAAGGGTCACCAAAACACGTGCAGTTCATCTTTGCTACCAAGAATCAGCAGGGAGAAATGGGAACCCTGCAATCTGTACTATCATCTGCCTTTGTAAAATGAGAAGAAAAAAACACCAATCACAAATGCTCTTTGGTTAGTAAAAAATAAAAATCTGTTTGTTCTGGATAACTTCAGTGAAGCAAGCGCAGGAAACAGAAGACAAATGCAGACATGACTATTTATTACATATACTGCCTGGACTTTTCTGAAAGGTCACCTTCGCCATAAGACTGCAGTGATTAACCATACATATGTACATGCTGAATTTCCTACAAAGTCACTATTTTACTACAAACAGCTGTCCCTTAGTCCTCATGCGTATCAAGAATCAGTTAAAAAACAATATTATTCTAACAGTAGAAACGTAATTCACACTTACGTAGTAAGGTAGCCCAAATGAGATACACAAAGGCACAAACAACTGTTTAATTAACTAAGCAATGCCACATGACTAGAAAAAGTCATTTTTCTTACAATTCTCCTTTCCCTTCCTACTTTCCACGAGCAATTTTCAGGATACAACATGATGGTTGTAGACACATTGGTGTGTTTCAGTCTGATAAAAGTAAATTTAGGATACCATAAGCCTAAATAATTAGTCATTTCTTATTCAAATCAGAACAGATAAGAATCATGCTCTGAAAATGCGGGCATCCAGTTTTTCATCTAGTAATCAGCTTTATTCTTCATTAGCAATTTCTTCAACAGCAAGGACAGAAAAACAATAAAGGGCCAGTCCACCATTATATTTCAGGGCAATTAAATGGATACTTAAGAAACAGCAACAACAGCAGGGGTGAGTTCTCTCCTGTACACACTCCTGAGGGCACATATGGAAAAGAGGACAGATTCAGAGAATGCTGAAAGGCTAACTTTAAGTTTTTTGATTGTTTTTTTTTTTTTTTTTTCCCATTTTCTGTGTTTTGTTTTACCTTTAAGGCAGATAATCGTATAAACCATTTGCCCAGAATATAATCGTATTCGCTTTGCCATATTTAAGCCATTTGTAACACTAATATCTAATAGATCAGTATTTATCAACACTAGTTGCGTACACATTGTCATATTCAGACCATTCTACACTTCAGAGCAACTACCCTTTGGACAATGCAGCAAAACACGCACAGGCTAATAAAAGCAACCACAGGATTATTTAGCACACAGGATGTCACAAGACTTGGTCAGGCAGGCATTTGCTACTCACAGAGAAACTCGCACTGCACACTATGACTCCCTGAAAGCTAATTCCAGAAAGCAAGCATCGATCCAAGGAAATCAAGCCTGTTTCACATTCCATCATAGAAACTGTATACACTGCACAGTGCTCGACTACAGGTAGAGCAATGTTTTATCATAGCAAATAGAAAAATTAAGCAGATGGAAGACTATTTTAAATAGTAAACTGAGAAAAAGTCAGAAACTAGAAGGATACAAATGAGCAGCTTTCTTACCACTAACTGTAAAATCAACAGATGTGTACTTTTTTTTCCCCACACATAAAAGAAAACATGGCAAGGCTGTACGTAAACCTGCTGCTTACATGCAAAATGTATTTCTTCAAATTACATAAAATAGGTGAGAATTCTGTTAGCACTGAGTTAGAATATAAAGTTCGTTTTGATCAAGATGGCAGCAGCTGATAAGAGAGCAACTTAATGAAAAAAACCAAAGATGTAGTTTCAAGTAGTGGGCAGTTTGGCATGGAAAGTGATTTTCACACAGTAAGGAAAGTATCAGTCTAACACCTGAAACAGCAAACACTTCCCAAGGACACAGGATGATGAAATAAAAACAACGTTAAGAAATAAAAAGATGCTGTCTATCAAGTATCCATTCTTTTCATTTTTTCATTCAAAGACTGACTAGAAAGCCACAATCTAACAGTGCAACCAAGAAGTGACTAAACAAGATAAATGATTGAAAATTTACAGAGTATATCCTTTTCAGATTTTCCCAGATGTTTGCTACCTCCCAAGGCTGAAAACATAGGAAATTGTACTATAAACAGAATATTTGTCTGTTTCTTTTCAGTTAGCATCAGCGCAAAGCCACAGTTTTGATATATAACAATTAACACAGACAACATGATGTCATCCTGGACCCATTTCTAACATTACTGTCTAAGAAACATTTATTTCAGTATCTAAAAGAATCAGTAGAAATAACATAAGACAAGACCTTCAATCAAGAATTTTTTCCTCACACAAATATATAACTCAAGAGACTTAATTTCAATAGCATCCCCCAAAAAACATTTGTACAAACTTGTTTCCTTCTGGTAGGCATTCTAGAACAAGTTTTTCATTAGTCGCCCCACATTTGCAACTCTCCAGATTTTAATCAAAAGGTCTCATTAGTTTGGGTTTTTTGTGCCTTCTCATTCCAGTAAAAACAAATGGAAACACATCCTCACCTCTCCCTCTCCTGCATGACACTACATATATACTGTTATTTCATTTACATTTATAACAAAAAATGACAAGAACTGCCAGACCACCCCGTTCACAGACAATTTAAGTACATGCCCCAGAAGAAATGGCCATATGGGCACCTGCAGTTCTGTTTTCAAGTTTTTAAAACAGTCTTTGTTGATGAGTAACATTAGATAAAAAGCTGCTCACCTAAAATCACTGTGTCAGTAAAAGAGCTTGATGGCTTTATCAAAGCAGAATTTCTTTCTATTAGAGAGTCATTGAAAGTGTTTTCTCCGTTATTTAGTCTGAAGCATTGATTTCTGGAAGAAACAGTTAAAGCCAGTAACCCTAGTACATCATTGTTCATCTGAAGTTATTAACAAGGACATTGACTTCACAATAAGTAACATAAAATAACTGATGCTTTAATGATAATAGAGAAATCTATTGAAAATTGTTGAGAATAGAGCATCATTTCTCTATTAGCTACTTCAAGGTTCCAGGAACTGATGGTTCTCCAAGAGGCTGACTCTTACCTTGCCTACCACTACTAAAAAAAAAAAATTTGCAGATAAAAGCCTTTACCCTATTACTGCAAAGTAAGCTGTAGTACCTCACATCTTTTCATTAATATAAATAAGCATGTAAAAATGAGAAGTCAAAAGCTTCATTTCAAGTCCAAGTTAGCTTCAAGGGGAGCATGCTGATGAGGCCTTCTAACTTCAGCTACAAGAAATGCCATGCTTACAAATGAGAAAAATCTCCCCTGGTGTAAATATGGAGCACAACAGAGACTGTCTCATGAGACTAAATGCGTACAAATCTATGGGGCCATAAAACAATCCAAAGGGACCTGCATAATCTGACAGAGCGAGCCTACATCAACATAACAAGACTCAAAAAGGCCAAGCACAAAGCACTGCTCTTGGGTTAAGGCAATCCCAGCTACAGATACAGACCAGGAGAAGAACCCTTTGAAAGCAGCCCTGCAGAGAAAGTCTTGGGGGTTCTGGTAGATAAAAGCTTGATGTGAGCCAACAGTGTGCCCTTGGCTCAGAAGGCCAATATTATCCTGGGCTGCATCAAATGAGGGGAGGCCAGAAGGACAAGGGATGTCACTGTCCCCCTCTACTCTACTCTTGTGAAGCCTGATCTGGAGTACTGTTGGACACAAATGCAAGAAAGATGTAAACCTATTGGAGTAGGTCCAGAGGAGAACCACAAGACGATTAAGGGGCTGGAGCACATCTGTTATGAAGAGAGCTTGAGGGAGTTAGAAGTGTTCAGGCTGGAGGAGAGAAAGCTCTGGAGAGACCTCACTGCAACCTTCCAGTAACTGAAGGGAGCTTATAAACGAGACAGAGACTAACTTTTTACATGGTCTGATAGTGACTGGACAAGAGTTAATGGTTTTTAAACTAGAAGAGGGGATGTTTAGATTATATATTAGGAGGATTTTTTTACTCAGAAAGCAGTGAGATGCCAGCACAGGCTTCCAAGGGAAACTAGATGTCCTATCCGCAGACATGTTCAAAGACAGGCTGGATGGGTCTTTGGACAACCTGATCTGGTGGGGGACAACCAGTGCACAGTAGGGGATTGGAACTACATGAACTTGAAGGTCTCTTCCAACCTAAGCCATTCTATGATTACTTACCCATTATAGCAACACTACCA
Organism: Lagopus leucura; assembly: GCF_019238085.1. NCBI lineage: Eukaryota > Metazoa > Chordata > Aves > Galliformes > Phasianidae > Lagopus > Lagopus leucura. The sequence continues at coordinate 3,501,880 of NW_024962274.1, read as the reverse complement.
ATGCAAGGAGCCAGCAATAGGATTACATCATTATGCAGAGCATTTGTTATCATACAACCTGCTGCCACCAGGCTTCTACTCCCCAAAACATACAGAAGAACGAAATACCTCCAAAGATAAGAACTTTGTCAAGTCTTACCTAAATCTGACATCAAAGTTAGAAACAAACAATAAAACAAACTGCCTATAAACTTCACTTTGCTTAGGTTTTCCTTCTGAAAGTTTTCCAGTAATTGTCTCAACTGTCACACATCATTGATTTTACCAGAACCTACAGTTTTGCAGGTCTGGTTAAAAGCAATGTGTTTTCCAATACAATTGCTCCTCTAATCTTTGTTTTTTTTTGTTTTTTGGTTTTTTTTTTTTTTTTTTTTTCATAGCTGGAAAGTGAAAAGGACAATAAAAAATAAAGCTAAAAGCATCTAAGATCTCATATATACACTTAGCTACCCAGAACTTAGTCTAAGCTTTACAATACATAGAGGTGTAGTAGAAAGTATATATTCTGAAAAAAAGAGAAGACAATTTCTCTACTTACACTCAAAGACTAATAAAGGATATCATCTTCACGGATGAATTGAATTATGAACAAAACTATGATGTTTATTTCCTCACTAACAGAAAAACATATGAACAAACAATACAGTTATCTAGGAGAAGCTTCATTTTACAAGCACGTGTATGTTTCCCATATAGTCTCTTTCAAATTCATTGCTATATACAGCTACATTATCATTCATTTTATTTCTGACTCCTTTGTTTTTCCTCTCTCTCTCTCTCTCTCTGCCACCATTAAACTCTTATTTCCTTTCACCAATAAGTGTGAACTCCCAAAGGTAAAGCTAACTACAGTGAACAATTTTGCCTTACAAAATGTTCTGCCATTGAAGGATTTCTGGAGAGTACAAGGACTGTGAAACAAGCCTCCCAAATGCATCATGGTTAACCAAGATCAGCTGTCCTACCAGCTGCCTTAATTTCAGTGCTCCCAGTACACCATCAGGTACTGCATGACCTAGCTCTGCTCACAACATCCAGACAGCCCAAGCTGCACAGTGCCCAATATTAGAGCTGCAGCCAGTCATACTTACAGCTTCCCAGTTTATTAATGAGCCAAAGCACATTAAAAAGCCAACAAATCACCATGCTAGGAGAAAGAAACCTACCTAACTGGATTGTATCTCCTCATCTCACTTCAGTCTTGACCTTCAGCTTTTGACATTTTTCACAGGTGGGGCAGACAGAAGTTAATTATTTCAAAGCTGCTTCCAATATTCAAGTATTTTTAATCATCTGCTCCCTCCATCAATCACAATCACTGCAAGTGCCTTGAAGCCCTTTTCAGATTGATAATGCTTTTCAAAGAACGACTTGGAAAGATTTTTTAGAGTAGATGTGCAACAGTTAGCCAAACATAACACTAGCTGTGATTTGCAAACGACAGTTACAGATCAAAATACAAACATCTGCTAGCAAACTCAATCCAAACTCCTATATTCCTATCTAATTCAGATAACCCATTTCTTTTTAACCAGAAACATCCATTTTAACCTTGAATAAAACTATGCTCTGATCTTTCAAAGGGAGATAGGGCTTCTACAGACATGTAAAGACTGATTAGAATAACAAAATATACTTAAGCACCCGTTTCCACCCTTGTGGGCACTACAATAAGACAATCAGCGGAAGCGAGTTACATATCTTAAGCTGCAGGCATCAAAATTAATTATTTTACAGCAATGCATGACTCAAAAGGGACCACTGTAATTAGCATAATAAGCATTACTGCACATCGTGAATTTTATGCTTTTTTTTTTTTCTTTAAGTTTATAAATCCCTTTTGGACATAATTGTTTTGTTATTGTTATTTGTAAGAAATAACAAACAAGGAATTTGAAATCTTATTAAAATGTATGCAATTAAACATGGACTGAAGTGTATATAATCCTCCCACAATTTCAGACTTTATGGACAATATCTATCATGCTAAGTCTTTAAGTATATTAATTGCATGGATTTCAAGTACCATTAACATTCATTCAATATTGTTATTCCAGAAAGCTTCCAGCTAGGATTAGGACCTTTTGGAAACAAAATTTAATTTGCAGAGAAGATAATCATAACACTTTAATCTATCTCAATGTATTAAAAATGAAAGGAAAAATCAGCTAATATTGTTTTTAAACACTGGAGACCTGGCCCACGGCTCACAGAAATTAAAACCAATCTCTCCATTTACAGCAAACTTTAGAGCAGCCCATAAACGAAATGGGGTGTAGTTCACTATGCACCATGCTCGCTGCTGTGGTGAGGCATGAGCTAATGCACCTTCTCATGCTCTCCTCACCTCAGCTGAGGCCCCTAACTAGGAGAGGGAGCAGATGCTGAGGTGGAAGCAGACAGCGCATTAATTGCCTCTTTTAGGATTAGCATGAAAGTGTGTGATGTATAATATTTAACCCCCACCCTCGCAAAACACCCTCTGCTCCTGCAGCTTTTGATCAGCTACTAGCACACTGCACAACGATAGAAAAGAAGGATTTTGCCTTAAGCCAACACAACATTTATAATCATTTGACTTTGTATGAACAGCACAGTTTAATTTTGCTTCCATTTTTGAACATGGTAGTTGTTTGCTTTCGCAAGTGCTACAAGGCAACATTAAGTTACTGGTACCAGATACCACATTCTTAATTACATCTCAGAGTCAATTTATGAAACAATTTGTTAATATATGGAAACCTCATTGATGAGAGGGATGTTTTTTTAAAGGCAGTTCTGTGCACAGTCACTCTGAAACTTACGGTACTCTCACAGAAATGTACATTATTTAACCTCACATTCCAGTACATTTTCCCCAATTGATCACTGCTCTCCTTCCCAATTTTCTTGGCATTTTGGTAGTCACAGTACATGCAGCTTCCTTCCATAGACTGTTTCACAGCATTACAAGTACCTCTATAAACCATCATTTTCTACTCAGAACTTACTGAGTTAGAAGTGCACATTTTTTCCTACATTCAGATCTGATGCACAGCCTGATTAACATCAGTAAGTTCTCCAGAATTCCTAAATTCAGACAAAGGAAAGCGCAGTGAGGAGTTGTAACTGTCCACAGATTTGAGCATTAATTGAATCACCTTTTCAGAGAGGGGATGTACATACTGGAAATGCTGCCTGAAAGAAGGAAGGAAAATTCCAGTGAGAATTTGACCTGACACTTACCATTGCTGAAACAACAGCTGATAACAGAAATCACACCAACTAATCACAGTGGTAGCATCTCTTTCCACATTAGCTGACACTGTCTGCCCATGAGCTGTTGCCATATCCATACAAGTTGTTCATACACATTGCTGATCTGCTCCTCAGGACTCGAGCATTTCTATAATCCAAAGCTGGAGGAAACCTTTTCAGTAATATCAGTGTGTTTTGGACAAACTTTTGAGCACCACATAAGGACAGAATGGACAGCTGCTGCCTCAAGACAGCCTAGGTGTGAAGTTCTCTTCCATAAAATCATACCAGTATCAATCTGGAAGGCAAGGTTCAGACTGGTGCCATAAACACATAAGCTGAGCAATCAAGGGATGTAAAACAGACTTCAACAGGTTTATGTGCAGCACATCTAGAACACTGTAACCAAAGGTTTGTTGCCTTTTTTTTTTTTTAAGTAAAAAAAGAAAAAAGCAAATAGAAGACCCTCAGAAGACACATTTCATTCCATTTACACATGAGAAGAAAGCACTGCTGATTACATGACACTTATCAAGGTGAGAGAACACAAGGAACATAAGCTTGACTGTAAATTTTAGTCAGCAAAACAAGCACACGTAGATTTGTCCAAAATAAAGCAGTGGAGAGTGCAGTGCATCTGGCTTATGGCAAACCTCACATCATAAGTGTCTGGGATAAATATCTGCTGACCAAATCCAGATTTGTTCAGGACTCTCCAAGCAAGAGCAGATTTGTTCAGAAGCAAACTTAATTGCATTAACTTGGATCTTGAAATTTATTTTCTAATAAATCTTGAAACTTGGATTTTGAAATTTATTTGTAGCCTATATAAGGGATCCATGCACAAGAGGTAGCAGAATATTGCAATCCCTGCTCTCCTACCTACCTGAGTAACAGCCATTAGCCACAAAGATAAAAGCAAGCTCTAAAACGCTAAAATACAGGAGGTGAAAACTCCTGGACCTATTAAAATCGTTGGTAAATGTTAGGAAGGAACATGATTAGTCTGTTAAAAGAATGTACAGCCAAGCTTCCTCTGATAGGAAGGTTTGGACATTACGTAGCACCTTATATATTCCTCAATCACGTGGTTATCACTACACAGGTAGAACAAACTGCTAAAATGGCTGATAGAAAATGCTCGGATTTAGCCAATTTTTCTTGAGCTATCTTTCAGAAAAAACAACTAGAATTTATGTTCTTAATCACTAGCTATACTTTAAGATTCCAGACACGTAAGGGTTATAGTGCAATAACTTCATTAAAATAAAACCAAACCACAATAGCAATCACAGCACTTTTGATTAATGTCCTCATTTCTTAACTGGATCACCACTCCCACTTTCCTGCAAGTGCTCATGCACCTTTAAAATGTTTTTCTCATACAGATTGCACTTCAGGAAAGAGCTTCATTAGTTTTTGCAAGTCTGCCCTGAGTCTAAATGGCTTTACACCTGGCTGGGGGAGCCATTTTCACACACGCGGAGCACAGTGAGTAGCACCAAACATTTGTCAGATATACATTTACCTTCCCTCCAACCTCCTTGATTTCTGTTGGGTTTTTTTACTTCTTTATTCTCCCCCTCTAGAACTGGTACTTCATAAGCTCAACTTTTAGAAAGCCTGTTTCTTTTCAGTCTCTTGACATCCAAGTCATGTTTTCTTTGCTTCTATCAGCAAATTTCTTGCAGCTGTGGCTTCTCTCCACCCAGGTGGAGTTCAGCCCACTCAACCCCCCATGAGATGGTGACTTGATCTGAACAGGTCCTTTTATTTTTTGTACTTCATTTCTGTTGTCAGAATAGACACTCATCTTGTTTCTCTTTTTTCTTCCCTTTCCACCTATTAACTCTTAAAGCAAGGCAGATGGCTGCACCTTGGCTGGCTTGCTGTAAACTACTCCTATCACTTTTCTGTAGCCATATCAGCTGCATAAGAGTCGTAATCATCTGACGTTCTATCCTCTCTACTCCTTCTCATAAAAGAACATTAATCAATTCTCTCTGCTATTTTTTAAGCATTCACACCACACTGCTCTGTCACTTTCAAAAGAAAGCAATTGCGCCCTGTGACCCCCAGCAGCTAGGGCTCCTCCCACTGTGCAGCACAGCTCATCACACTCCATGTAAATCAGTCCTTTTGTGACTACTTACCAAAATAAAATTCAAGCATCCAGCTCGCCCAGGGAAAAGTTTCAGTAGTCAAATCCAAATACCAGATAAATCCTACCCATGACTGTAACATGATGGAAAGCACAGCAACAACAGCAGAGCAGCAAGGTCTTTAGCTACAGCAAGGACTTGCTCAAATTCAACTGCCACAGAAACAAAGGAAAGAAGCTTCTTACCTCTGAATGGCCTAAAGCATGCAGACCTCCAGACGAGATCCCTTTGCCTCCCCCTGCCAACCCTTAAATGAGGTCTGGGAAGGGGTGCATCCTGGCTCCTCCCCTTCCACCACTTAGGTACATTGCATGCACCTGAGCTCCCTGGGTTGGCCCTGCCTTCCCACCAGGTGCTCAATCAGTGCTTCAAGCTGTGACTCAGCATTTCTGCTACAAAGACTCTTACAGACGTTTAGCATTGCTTTGTCTAGTTAGTAGTGAGGGGAGAGAAGATTAACCTGCCTGCTCAAAGTCCGTGGTATTTGCCTCATCTTCCCAATCCTTCCTGTAACCTTTTATGCGTTTAAAACATTTTTGTCCCCCAGTTGCCATCTCTGTGTCCTCTGGTTGTATTTAAGCAAAACTGCCTGACACCTCCGGATTTTTAAACAATTTTGCAGCTTGAAACAAAAATCTACTTCAAACAAAATGTGCCACGTGAATTACCTTTCTTATGTGACATCCAAGCTAAGTCAGTTCTCTAGTCACACCCCCACAGGATTAATTTGCAGCTCCATTGTGATGTTATCTCTTTTCATCTAAGCAGTTGGCCAAACTAGTAAGGTGAGGCACCTTTAAAAACAACACTACAGGAACCTTCCACATTCTCTATAAAGCAGCATGTAAGGTGAACAAAAGAAAAAGATATACAGATCAACACAAACATATACACACAAAAAAAAGAAGCCAGAACAGTGATCTGTCAGCAATTGCAGGCATCCCAGAGACCACACAGAACAGCATGAAACAAATACGTACTGGTTAAGTTTTTCTTTCCAGAGATTCCTGCCACAAGAAATAGGAACATGCCATATTCATGTTTGTGCAACTTCTGTATTCTGAATGTAAGGAAATGGCAATTACATGTGACAGAATTTAGATGTCCAAATGACTGATGATTCTTTAAGCAGATATTCTTTTTAGCAATGTTTTGATAGTTAGGGTTTTTTTTTATCTTCATATTTTATTTCAGACCAATTATCACCACCTTTTTGTTTTTTAAAGATAAAATAATGTTTTAAATAAAATCCTGTTGCTATTTGCTTCTGCCAATTTTGTTCTACTAAATTCAGTTTTGCCTACAGCTGCATTTCAATTCTGACTTATGGCTTTCACTAGGCAAAAGCAGTTAAATCTCATGATACCACATTTACTTAACCTAAACAGAATTAAGAGTTTCCCTCAAAGCAAACTTGTTTCTTCTAGACTATAGACTATATTTCAGGTGATGGAGGAATGCCAAAAAAAAAAAAAAAAAAAAAGCAAGTCACAGATGAGAAAACTGAGATGGAGTGTTGTTCCACTGCATTTGCAAGCACATGCTGTTTGAACAAAAGTCTCCCCCAAAAAAGGCTCAAAATGAATCTTAGAAAGACTGGGGATAGAATGTTGTAAGCATTGGAGTGATTTCAGCAAAACAAAGGGAAAAGAATGGCAAACGAGAGAAAAAAATAATCATAATTTCTAGTTTGTGGAGCCTCCTACCCAGGGCAGCCTGTTCCATCTCCCTCTTTAACCAGCTGTCCTAGTCTCTTTGTGTAGGTTCCTTTCAATTACATCTTACCACAACTAGCTAAGCTCTCATTTTTACTCTGAGTTTCCCCAGTTCCAGAAATGCAGACATACATCACTACAAACAGGGAGAAACCTTCTGGATAGCACTCCTGTCCTTTCATTTTGCTCACGTTTTCCTTAAGCTCTGAATTTCTCAAAGGCAGCACATCCACAAGGGAGGGCACGTTGCCACTCAGCTGAAACAACACAAACTGCTTTCTTTTCATTTTCCCTAATTTAATCCATACTCCTGGGGGCAATTCAAAAACACCTGACACTGGTATTTGGGTGTTCATTTTCAAGCCGATCAGTCCTGAAACGCTGTTTGGCATTTGTTACTCTTTTCTCTCAGCTATATAACAGAAGAAAATGATGAGGAAAAAGAACTTGCATTAGAGTAATAGAACCCCTTCAACTTTAAGGCAATAGAGCTTCAAAGAATAACTGAAAAACACAAGGGACTATTTTACTGGCAGTCTGTGAAGATAGGCATTAGTGATATTCTTTCTTCTCTTTCATTTCCTCCTTATTATACTTTTCTACAATACTTTTGCTTTAATAAACTTTTCTACACAAAACAATGCACACAAGCAGAGGAGATCCCAAAACAATGCACAGAAGCAGACAAATCTTGCAAGACCTCCCTAAATGAAGAAAGGATAGGGAAGTGGTGCAAGGGAAGAAAAGTCAGAACATCCTTAAACTCTGACCTCTCTGAAGTGTTCGTAATGAAAATGAGACCTGCTAACAAGGTGCCAGAAAGCCCTGCTGCCAGCTCACTTCTCCACCTGCAATTCCGCACAGTTTGCTATAGTTGTAACTTCTAAGAAAGCACCAGGTCCTTCCTAGGACCAGGCTTTTCCACCTGACTCCAAATCAGAGCTGGCTTTTCCTTCAGCACGCCTACAGAAATAAATGGTTGAGCTAGAAAACAAGTACAGTATCGAGAGACAGTATTGATACGTGTTGGCTCTAAACATTGGAACTAAGTACTGTGCTGATTTCATGTTGCTCAGATACAAGGAAAATTACCAAGAATGTTGCTGATTCTGTGAGCTGATAAAGAATTATATCAAATAGCTTCACTTTCCTGTATGGATTTTTTTTTTTTTTTCTTAATCTAATTATACAAGAACAGAAATTGTTTCTGGTCAAGTTGCACTAACGTTGAGGTAAATTTCTTGAGGTTATAGATCTGCATTCAAAACTAAAAATCAATCTAAACACTGCAGAAAAATACTAGTTCTTGAAAAAAGCGTGCAGGTTCCTCATGCCCATCAATTGTTCATTGCAATCTGAGCAATGACATGTACCTGCCACTCCCAAACAAAGCTTCATAAGATAGTTCTAATTCACTACAGTTATTTCTTGCTTTGAAAGGACTTGGGTTTCGAATTGCACATCACAGCAAGGAGTCAGTATCTTTTGTGACAGTTGTTCAGAGTATTCTGCATTCCTTCAGTGGGCATTTAGCAGCTCTTCCTTCAGACAAAAGTTATCCAAATCCCTACAGACTGGCCAGGAATACTCACTCCAGACTGAATAGGAATAGTGAACAAGTGAAATACAATCTCATTACCAGCCTCCTCTGTAAACTGATTTGAATGACTAAAAGTATTCATAAATACAGCCACGCTCCTCACTTACCTGCAGGAAGTATACATATTTCATCCGATATTTTTCTAAAAGGACATGCGTGTGTCTTTGTGCTAGTATTTTGATTTTAGCAGTATTACAATATGTGAATATCATGTATTAGATGATTTCAACATCTAATGACTGCATAACACGGAATGAGCCTGACCCTTTACATACAGAGGAGAAAATTAAGAACACAATTCACCTGGGTCAGGTTCATCCTCCTCCTAACCCAGGATCCTGCTATGAAAGTTAACTGCATGAAAATATATAAAACCATTCTTTGGATTAAAAAAAAAAAAAAAAAGTAAAGATCATATCACATGCTCTTTTACATATTCTTAGGTAAATATACAAAGAATATAAGCATATACAGACATATTTCTGTTCCTTTGTATGTATGCTAAGCAAGGCTTTAAGAAACCATCATTTATACTCCGGAACTCATATTTTCTAAGTATCAAAGAATCCTAAATGCTGCTACTGACTGGTGTTAAAGGCTTAATGACATAAATCCATTCAATAAACACACGTACACATACAAAAAAGCCTTGTAGCCATACTACTTTCCTGTTAGTGGGCTGTTGTTCTCATTCTCCTTTTTACCTAGTTCGCTTGATAAATCATTCCAGCCCACTGCAAATTAGCATCACAGCAAACAAGCTAAAACCATCTGAATTATGTACAAGCTAACATGTTCTCACCATTCATTAAGGTTTCCTTGGAACTAATTTTACTTTTTTGAAAAACAGGATAAACAACCCGGCTCCCAAACACAGTACAAACAGAAAACATCTGAAAGCTATGGAACAGGAGTGTCAAAGGTGCACCTCGCCCTGGCTGGGCTGACTGAGAGCACTAGGAGATAATGACTTAGTAATAGGGGGGAGAGTGTGCTCTGGTCAAAATTAAGTAAAGAAAGCAGCCTCCTAAATTAGGCCTTTAAAATATATGTAATCATATAAATAAATATGATGATTCTTGGGATCATTAAGAGACAACATTAGGAAAAAAAATTACTAGGTTCTCTTGTATTTCATTAACCATGAAGAAAAACGGGTCCAAGGGGAGTAGTTACCTACATTAACTAACCTTAACCCCTCATTCTTTGCCCCAGCAGTGCTTCCCCACATTTTTAATGCAGTACTTCAATATCTGGTGGTGGGGCAGAGATAAGCAGAAGTATTTTCTCCCATCTATAGCCACACAGAGTCTTGCAAACGAGAGGGGAGCTCCTGTTTGTTCATCCAGGTGCCCTTCCAACTCTGCACCAGAGGGACTTCACAATGTATGTCAAATGCCCAAATCTTTGGATATCTGTGCTGCATTTTATACCTTCTGAATTCAGACCAAGCCCGAAGTTCTGGCTCCAATGGAAATACTCAAAACTGTTGGAGTGTTTGAAAACTACAAGCTGATCAAGACATTCAGTTTTTAGAAAAATGAATTTGCAAAACCAGTGTTGTTGAAGGGTTGTAACTTCCTTGCTGTTACAACCCTTCAACTGCACTGGTTTTGTAGAGGTGACTTTGTAGAGGCAATCTTGAGCGTCCCAGAAGAAGGTGATACAGCAAGGATACCTTCACGCTCTTCAGGGGAGTCAGAAAACTGTCAAGGACCTTCACAAAAGCACCAAGATCTTATCGATACAAGGTAATTAGTCAGAGTTCATATTTTATACTAGTCACATATGCTATGTAAACAAAGTGAAGTCTCTTTACATACACTACTAAAAGGGAAATTCTCATTAATGATCATTAATGAACAATGGTAGAATCATTCCGATCAGGTAAGTTGCTTCAATAAAGAAATTATGTACTTTTAAAGGTAAAAAGTATTCCTTATTTTACATATTATCCTATATTACGCCACATTTTATTTTACAATTATTATAATACACAAGAGCTCTACATTATTACCTTCCAAATTAACCCAGTCCTTGCAGGCCAATATTTTCCAAGAGAGCCCAGCTATTTGCCTAAGTTCAGGACAAACATACGTTTTGAAATGTGCAAAATGGTAGCTCCCACTCTCTACGAATGTGTACAGTGGGAATTGTATCTTTTTTTTCTGTTCTAGGACAGTACACCCAGTCTATGCAGGTGTAAGTAGTGATGCAAGGCAACAAAATGCCAGGCTCTTTGGCTCTGCAGCTCCTACACAGTTTTCAGTACCATACTGGGTTTTTCAACTAGATTTTCACAGATGTGACAGACGTGAGGAAGGATTACTTCTGCAGTAGAAAACTCAGAAACTTGCACTTATTTTAAGTAATATCAAGCTGACAAGTAATGGAATTTAGCTATTCCTTATCTTATTTCACAGAATTCTTACTTTCAGTAATTTAACTAGATCGTACTGATTCTCAGATCACAATGGTGTACAGACAGCACTGCTCTCGGCATGAGACAGCAGGATGTCCAGCAAGTTACTGAGCAATTAAGTGGCTGAACTCCCCAGTGGATGACGGTAGCTACTTCTGCCCTGTCCAGTTTTATCCCACAGAAATCGGGAAGGGTTGGGCTGATAACTGCTAAGTGCCTGGAACACAGGGTGTTCAGCCACAACTATGACAGTCATCATCCTTGCTCTTAAATACTCTGATGAGGAAAAAAAAAAAAAAAGGTTTTGTGTCAAGAACCAAAAGAGGTTCTTTAATAGCCCCATGTTTGTAAAATACCATCTTTTATTCTCCTATTGTTTGAATTTCTTACTCAGAAGCAGCAAAAATTTCCTGTAGTATAAAACAGTGTTTCCTACAAGCAATCTGCACAAAGAAAATTCATCTTTATGTAATTCTGTTTAGTTCAAACAGCACAGAAAATAATGTTAAGGGGGTCTTCTAGGTATGGCTCTCTGCAAATTAAAAATTTTCAGAGTAAAATTGAGTTCTAAGCCTTTCCATAGTTAGGAGAGGTTTTTTACACAGTAATTATCGCTGATAACACTGCACCCTCTCCATTAAATTTTAATCTCAGTGATTAGGTCCAACAAGAATTGGAGGCCAACTCCAACGCTAATCTTTGCTTCTCCTCTCATTCTGAAGTATAAATGTGTTTTCATGAATATGTACTGTTTTTAAGTTTACCACAATGGGAAGTCTTGTTTGTTGTTTTGAAAAAAAAAAAAAACCATTTTAAAAATTACTAATTACTCATTAGTCCAAATCCATTTTTCAGGGATGATTAAGCCATGCAAACAACAGCTTGCTTCCCCATAACCACAGCCTTTTCCAGAAACTGATAATTTTATGATGAGTTAGAAATTAAACGGGATATTTCTTAGGACCTCTAAGAGCAGTAAATCATTAACATGCTGACAGCAGGTTTCCAACTATCCTTTTCTAGTGCACAACTAAAGAATCAGACATACTCTGAAATTGCTACCAATGTTAAAGCTTAGATTTCTCCATTTCCATATTTAATATGTTCCTTTCAAATTTTACCTCATATCTATGTTGAACATCATTTTTACATTAAGTTTCCTTCAATAAGGTGAATTTACTCAAAGAGTAAACAAATGGCTAAAATGTGCTCTTCTGTTAGCAGAACTCAATTCAGTTCACACATAGTATTGCATACTGAGAATAAATCCCACAACCTCTCCAAACCACTGCTTCCAGCCCGAAGGAATTTAAACTTATTTCCTTCTGCAGGAACACTTCTTGGCTCAAATTCTGCCCTTCTCTCATCTAAAACATAAATTAAGCCAATGGCATATTGTGTAGTGATTGAAATAGGGTCTGAAATCGACATGAGAATAATTGATGAATCTGAGTCAATCTTCAAAGGCTTTTAAATCTTTTTCGCATTCAGCGTTCACTGTATCACATGCTGCATTTTGTAGAAAAACCTTACTTTGAATGATATGATCTGTGCAATTTTGTTTTTATGGCAAGTAGCATTCTAGAAAACATTTAAAGTATGTTTTGCTGACAGTTCACAGAAAGAACATTGGCATGATCATGTGGAATGGGTGAACGTCCATAGGGACAAATAAAAATAATGAAGCCAAGCTGCACAATGTATGCGCCTGCATGAAAAAGTAAGTCCTGTGAGTCTGAGCGGAAAAGGCTGATTTACAGAAGTGTAGCAACACATTTGGACAAATAAAGGGCTCCAAATACCATCTCCTCAAAAACAGAACATTTTTACCAGAGTAAAATTTCTGTGGGGCTCTCAAAAGATGCCTTGTCTTGGCCTTCCCTGCCCAGTCAGGTGGAAGGCAGCAAGAATAGAAGGTTCCTTATCAAGACTGTACTTCATTCATTTGAACAAACACCAGATTTTTGACATGAATAAGAAAAACAAATAAGGAAGATAAAGAAAAGTAATACAGGAAGGAAACACATCCTGCAGTTAAAATATCTTCATTCCTACCCACTTCAGTATTAACATAAATCATGAGTCTAGCAAACCAGAGCCAGTTTTATATCCTACTTGGTCACAAACCACGTGAGAAGAGTGGTATCTGGTTTTTGGAGCTGCCAACCAGCTCCTGCAGCTGTGCAGAACTGTGCAGTGCTGGAGCAGCAGATCCAGGCTTCCTACATTCTATTCACACCCCGCACAGTTGGCCCATGCCAGTGTGGCCCACTCAGTGGCCAGCCAGCATCAGAGCTCTGTCAGGCAAGAGCAGCCACAGAAATGAGGAAGGAGCATGTGTTCATTGAATAGTACCTTATTTCAACATTGCTGACCAAGAACACGAACTTCATGTCACAAACCCTTAAGAAGCAACTGCAGAGCAGAATGAGCTCAGTTTAGGGAGCTCAGCCCAGCCTTGACTGCTGCCTTGTCAGCATCTGGGCTCCTCTGGCTCAGATCTTGCTTCCCAGCAGTGAGCACCCAAGCACCCAACACTTGCTGCTGAGGTAGGTCCCAGTTTCAGAAAGACATCTCTACCTCTTTCTGTTCTTAGGTCTGTAAAAAACAACAGGGCTCTGCCACCTCAGCATCCTACAGATTGTCTCAGTCCTCTGGAAGCCCTGAGATTTGAAGGAGGACAAGAAGTTTGCATTGAGGCAAGCGACCTCCTTCTGCTGCAGAAAGAACTTTGGGAGAAGGACCAGAGTTCTGCAATACTCTGGTGACCTGACAGTTTCATCAAACACAGATTTACTCTGGGCACAAAGAAAAGTCTAAGTTTCCATGCCACCCCTGCCCATAGTGCCATCTAATATTCTATGGCAGTGCTCAAGTCCAGCTTGGATAGGGTTATGAGCAACCTGGTCTGTCCTTGTCCAAGGCAGGGTTTGAACTAGCTGATGTTTAAGGTCCCTTCCTACCTAATGATTACTTCTCCAATAGCAGTGGCAGCACCCTGGCCACATGGCACTTGATGTACACCCACAACTCCTCTGCCCTTGATGCCCCCTGAATTGCAACCCCTGCACCCCTGCCCATTACACATTATATCTGTCTCTAAACTCAATAGTCCAAACCCTCAAAGCAGTTATTGTTATTAAACTAACAACCTGGCAAAATCCCATCTAGATAGAAAAAATAAGTACATCATCACAGTATTTTATAAGCTTTAAAAAAAAGATGCCCACTTCCTGGAGACATTCAAGGCTAGGTTGAATGGTACCTTGAGTTGCCTGATCTGCTGGGGTTCAACCAGCCTATGGTGGTGGGTTGGAACTTTCAGGTCTTTAAGGTCCCTTTCAACCCAAGCTATTCTAGGATGCTATGACTCTAAGATGTTACACACTTTCAATCCATTTCAGCTTCCTACATTCACAGTAGAAGTTAATTTAACTTAATTAATTAAAAAAAAAAATCTACAACTGATCTCCCAAACCAAAACCAGTTAAACTCTAGCGTTAAGAAAACACTGAGTTTTGAAACAGTAGCTTCCTAGGAGTCTTCACATTTTTCAGTCTCCCTTTTTCAGTACTCCACAATGATTATAGGAGATACAATTAAAGCATACAGCTGAGATTGACTAGAAGCTAAAGCGTATAGTTTCCTGGAAAGAGATTAACTATCTTAACTATTCAAGGACCTCATAATAAAAAAAAATAATAATGTAAATTTCCATAGCTCTGGACAGGCAGACCTTGCGGATATTAGCAGCACTGCTGTTCAAAAGTTTATACAAATGACCTCAATCTCTGGTCCAAAAAGACACTTCTGCCTCTCCCACTCTCTCACTGTCTGCCATACATGAATACATACTGCCCCAAGCAGAGGCTTCTAGACTTAGCAAAACCTTATGATCTCCAACAGTCTCACACAAAGAATGGATGACAGCACCAACATACATTCCTGTTCCTAAAAGATGACCACTAACATTCCTTGTGCATCTGTACAGATCTGGGATCAAGAGGAGGACAGCAAGACTCACTGTGTTTATCTTTTCTTCAAAAAAAATTTTTTTAATCTTTCCCATTAACTTTCAGTTGTGATAAATAGCAAGGGAACACACACTGAAAACGCAGTTCCTTGACAAAAGAAAATTACAACTTCTAAATAATAGATGCAGCAACTCGGGATCAATTCCTGGCCCCTCTTCTCAGGAAATGTTTAGATTGGAAAACAGGATGTGACTGAAAAACTCATAATGGTAAAAGGAGTGTCCATGGGTGAGAAGTGTTCCTAAAAAAGTGTTTGCAAACCCTCAGTGTACTCAGATCATCTTGCTACCAGAACACACAGCGGTTTCTGGTACAGCAGAAGATCTATGTCTGAATTACTTGCTTTCTGTAGAGCTATATTGTATGTGCAAAAGCACAATCAATTCCCTGAAATAAGCAACACAGGGAAAACAAATCAGAAATACATATAAAACAAATCAGAAATACATATAAAAGAGTACAGTGAGTAGAAGCAACCTCACCAGCCTCACAGGACAGGACACGGGGATCTACGTATGGAACATCAGCTCTCAACAAAGAAAATTATTTTCAACTTCCCATTATTGTATTTTTTAAAAAATGTATGAAGATGTGAAGAAGCCCACACTACTAAAAGATTCAGATTCAAGACGTTGCAGTCATATTACTAAAAACTGGAGGCTTTTAAAGGAACCCTATTTTGTGGTACAAGTAAAGAAGAGTTTTAAACAATTTATTCTCAGTACAGTACCAGTGATCTTAATAAATATTGCAACTGGAAGAGGTATCCAGTAACCTTCGTAATGAGAGCTGTTTGATCTAACACAAGGAGTGAAATAAAGCCAGCTCCCTGAAGCCTCTTCTGCATCTCAATCCATTCTGGTAGGAAGAAGGCTCTTTATTTATGGCAGTTCAATGAAAACTGAATTCCAGTCATCAAATCTATTATTCACTGGATGTTCCTTAAAGACATATTTTTATATATATAGCAAGCACATGTTTCAGCACTCATCATATTAAAATCCTGTTACTAAGGTTCCACATACAAAACTCCTGGTAATGAGGAGATTTTCCCTAATTTACACAAAATTGCATCTTGTATCATGAGAATATCCTCCAGAGGTGAAATAAACAAAGACCCACATTCAATTTTACAGGCATCTTTTTAAAAAAATCTTATTTTATTCCAGTAGAAGTACAGTGATGATCTACTTTCTCCGTGGCTTTCGGAAAGCACAAGGATCACAGGATCACAGAATCACAGAATTGTAGGGGTTGGAAGGGACCTCCAGAGATCATCGAGTCCAACCCCCTGCCAAAGCAGGTTCCCTACAGCAGGTCACACAGATAGGCATCCAGGCAGGTCTTGAACATCTCCAGAGAAGGAGACTCCACCACCTCCCTGGGCAGCCTGTTCCAGTGCTCCATCACCTCACTGTAAAGAAGTTCTTGCACACATTTGTGCGGAACTTCCTATGCTGCAGTTTCCAGCCGTTTCCCCTTGTCCTGTCTCCTCTCACCAATGAAAAGAGTCCGGCCTCACCATTCTGCCCCCCACACCTTAGATACTTATAGACCTGGATCAGGTCCCCTCTCAGTCTTCTTTTCTCAAGGCTGAACAGACCCAGTTCACTCAGCCTTTCCTCATAGGGGAGATGCTCCAGGTCCTTCACCATCTTTGTGGCCCTCCGCTGGACTCTTTCCAAGAGATCCCTGTCTTTTTTGTACTGGGGAGCCCAGAACTGGACGCAGTGCTCCAGATGAGGCCTTACCAGGGCAGAGTAGAGGGGGAGGATCACCTCCCTCGACCTGCTGGCCATGCTCTTTTTAATGCACCCCAGGATGCCATTGGCCCTCTTGGCCACAAGGGCACACTGCTGGCTCATGGCCAACCTGTCATCCACCAGGACACCCAGGTCCCTCTCTGCAGAGCTCCCCTCCAGCAGGTCATCCCCCAACCTGTACTGATGGAAGGTAACAAAGGGTACGACTGGTCCAAGGCAGTCATTCACACATCCAGGGGCATTTTGTGACTCAGAGTCAACAGGGTTTGATACCAGCATTTGGATTTGGATTCCGTTCCTTCAGCTTAACTTTAGGAGAACTGAAAGATCACTTGAGGACAATCTCCTGTAAGCAACACGTTACGGAGATCTCCTCCCTACCAATTCCATCCAGTAGGGTGGACTGAGACAGAACTGTGCCTGTTACCCTAGCAATATCTACCAAATTCATCTATACTCAGTAGAATTGTGTAATCAGTCACATATGTACAAAGAAACATTTGGATCGAATAAACGTGTCCCATATGTCAGGAGACCCACACAACACAACCAATAACATATATGGGAATAAAGAGCAAACAGCGTTAATTGGCTTCAGGGACTGCAAAGGCCTGAACAATACTTACTGGCAGTAGCTTCCAGTCCCCATAATAGTAAAGCTGTGAACACACACACAGTTCATCATTAGATAATATCTCAGCACGATCTCCTCAGAGAGGAAGCCAATTACAAACTCCCCAAGTGGCAGGAGGGCAGCAAGCAGCCAATACAGACTGCTTCGATCCTGACTGGTGCTGTGATGAAAAGGCAGATTTTTTTTCTTGACGTGACACAAACAAGATGAGGGCAAAGGACTATGTCACTGGTGAATTTGTATCTCCATGATCCATCAGAGACAGCCTGGAACAATTAAATTTATGCAATGCACTTTGCATCTCTATCGGAACCTCTGTTTCTGCTAGCAGATTTTTAAAACCAGATTATAACCAGACAGTTCCTTACTGATTATTCCTGTGCAGATGTTAAAGAGCAATTACTATACTAGCTAAAGTTGTTATTATTGCAAGATCCAAATGTTTTCTCACGATGTACCGCCTTCTAGCACTAAGATTGCTGTAGGTCCTAATTACTCTTAGCCATAGCCAAGTTACACTGCCAGCTCATCCTAGGTCACTGTGTCTTCCTTAAGTGGGCTATCAAAAACACACTCGCTGTAAAAAAGATTACAAAGCAATTTGCAATGTGCAGGTCCCATTGGAAGCATTAGCTCTCTCCATAACGACGGGCAGAGGACTTTAAAATAAAACAGAACTTGGGAAATGCTGTTCCTAGTGAGCATATCAGCCTCAGAAACACTGCCTGGGAGAGGGAGCTCCCTATCCCGTTCACCACATCCAGGTTTAGAAAAAGAGAAACAAACGATCACGCACACTCCCTTAGGAAATCCCTAGGATGTGTGCCCTGAGCGGGTCAACAGACTTGTTTCCTCCTTCCCTTTACTCCCACAGAATTAAGTTTGACATTTATTGTATTCATATCGCAGCCTCACTAGTGATGATCGGATCGCTTCAGGTTCGCTCATACACAGCCCGTGGAATTCTTAGAGAAACTGGAAGCGTTTGCACGGCGCTCTCGAGCTCTCCTTCAGACAGCCGCGGTCAAACTCACGAGCACGCTTCCGTGGCACTGCTCACAACCCAGAGCCCAGCCAAGCCGTGCCCCGGCATCCCGGGCACTCCGCAGCGGGCAGGGCGGGAGGGCTGGGGGGAGTGGGAGGGAGATGGGTCAGAGGGAGGATGTCCCGGGAGATGGGTGGGAGAGACAGCGGGCGAGCTGGGCTGGGCTGCAACGCCCCCCGCTATAAACGGAGGGGCCGGGTAGCGGAGCGAGAGGAGCGGCGCGGCCGGGGAGGGAGAGCCCAGCGAGACCTGAGGAGAGCAGCCCGGCGCCGTGCCAGAGCCGACGGGGCTGAGCCACCCGCTCGTCGGTGTGCCCGTGCGGGGCTACGGCGGTGCACGGCCTCCGCCGAGCCAGGTAAGAGGGGCCCCGACCGCGGCTGTGCAGAGAGAGCTCGGCCGGGAGGGCGCTGCCGGGCCCCGGGGGGCAGGAAGGCGGCTGTGGCTGGTGAGGTAGGGTCGGGTCCGGCTGCGTTTGGGCATGGGTAGGATGGAGTTGGCAGAGGAAGCACCTTATCCTGGCAAAACGCAGGCATTTAAATCCCGCGCCCTACCTTACCCACCGAGAACCACTTGTTAAGCCGACATGTACTTGTTTTGGAGACGGACGGACAGACGTCCCTCACGTTCACAGCCTGCCACGTGCATGAGCTCTCCTGTCTTTGTCATCTGCCTGAAGATAAAGCCGAGGCACCCTCTGCCAGATGGCACCAGCCAGGCACTTCCCAGCAGCCAGCCCTCCTACCCCTAGGCATAGGCAGATGAGAACTTAAAGCGTTTTTTTTAGTGTTGAAATCTATGATGTAAGCTAAACAAAAATCAGCAAAAGCAGTGCCGAACATTTTCTAGACTTCCGCAAATACGTTTCTTTTCAGAAAAGAAAAAGAAACAAATAAGCCAGACAGTACAACTTCTACCAGTTAGCAACTAGTGCTGGTTTCATCCAAACTGAAGTAGCATGCAGTCTCCATAACCAGACTTACACCTACTTCCTACTTCCTACTTCCGAGCACAGCTTTGATTCTTAAAACTGAATACAGAACGCCCTTCAACATCAACGGGTGAAATTCTGTAACACTTACTGCCTCCTACTCTCCCTACGTTAAAACACCAGTCATTTATTGATATTGGAGCTCTTATTCTTCCAATCAAATCCACCAATCAGATCACGGTATGGACAAGCACTAACTTTTCAGGATTTAATTTTGCTAATTTTTATATTTCTACAAACACACTGGAGTTAATGACTTGTATGGCAATAAGTGACAGCAGGATTCTGTCCAGAGCTTGCTACAGTTCACTGTAAATTTCCATCCATTAGTGTCTGTACTTGTTTTGACTGTTGTGTTACACAGTATGGAGCAGTCTAGTAAACAGACTCAGGCAAATTAAAGCCCCAAAAAGGGATTATGTTTTTGTTTAGTTGGTGGCGAGGAGCAGGAGGAGAGGGGGCTGTCATACCTTTTCACCTTCGCCACTAACATGATTAGATTTTTGCCTGAGCAAGAAGGACTAAGTATGGCCTGGAGCAGGTAATTACCATGGTGATCTAGAAGGGCTCTTTCCGCTCTGTCTGACAAATGTTTCACACTCCTGACTGTGTCAGTCCCTTTTGCTTGTTGCCGTCATAATCTTTTATAGTATCTTTCAAAAATATGAAGTGTCTACAGATTAAGTTTTCATTCATTTATTAAGAATTTTAACTGTGTGCCTTTCCATCAAGAACATAGCATTTCTGTTGCTTTTCCCTATTACTTGAACTGCAGAGCAGAGAAATCTCAGTTATTTCTCTGATGCCCTCTCTAGTTTATGTTGCTAGACAGAGAAATAAAGAGGTTGAGTACAGTAAGAGATGGAAGGCATGTTTATCATGAAATCATCAGTCTCATTCTCTCCTTACTTTTAGCAAGATAGTAGTTGGAAAGAGTTAATTTTTGTACTGGAGGAAAGCAAAAGTAGAACTATTTCCTGCCTTATTGCTTGGAAAATGTACCTTGCTTGGGTTGGACGGCATATGTGTAATGCAATTAGAAGTTACTGGCTTAAAATACAATAATTGCCAGCCTGAAACTCAGTGCAGCAGAAGTGAGGATAGTGCTGCCTTCCAGTTTAAAATGTCACAATTCCACAACCTGCTGAGAACAAGATGCCAAATTTGCATGTGCTACCTGCTGAATATTATAATCTTTAGTTTGGATCAATGTCTAAAAGTATCTGGAAACGCATCTTTTTGCTACTGGTTGTAGCACTGCAGAAGCTGAGACATGCTGAACAAAGATAGTGACTTATTTACACTTGCTAGAATAATTCTGCTGAAACATAGGGGCTGTGTTTACAATCATGCGTATAGGAGTTGGAGAGCCTCACATGAAAAATTTCAGATAGTGAGTAGTCAATGCATCTTTATTACTGCTATTTCTTATTCTCTTTTCTGTAAAGGAATACATCTAGGGAGTCTACTTGCACTTCCTGTGGTTCTTCACTACGGCTCTGCTTATTAATGTGGTAGTTTAAAGCTGCCATGAAGTACAAACTCCTATTACACTGTCCCAGTTAAACTTTTTATGCAGAGTTATAATCTTGGATGAAAATGTTTTATAAACAGTCACAAATTACTTGTACTTGATCACTTTCTCATCTTATCCTTGGACCTTCCTGCTATCCAGAAGTTACTAATATGAGGAGTATTCACAAACTGTCTTAAGACCATTGCTGCCCATGTTTTAGGGCATCTAAGCACGCTGAGAGAACCACCCAGTTGTTTCTTAATGCCTGGCACATCTCTGTCCTACACTTCAACTGTCCTTTTCTCTCTTGGGGACTTCATAAGAGTATAAGTTTTGTCATGAGTTGGATAGTAGACATGGATATTTGTGCATTATTTTAATCAACTACTGTGACTCTCTCTACTTGGTTGATATTGTGCTTTTTTTTTTTTATTTTATTCTTTAGAGGTGAAATAAACTAAAATTATATCTCAATATATTACACATAAAGCTGAACTGGGGAAATGGGCTATTAAGGGTAGACCTACTTAGGCAGTCCACTCTCACCTGTCTGCAACAGGAATATTGGCAACTAAGCAACATATCTACTCTGGCAACCAAAATGCTAACCTGAAGAGGTCTGAACAACAGCAATAACCCCAACACCCAAAGCTGTAACGAAGAGAGCTTGGGCAGGTAAGTGAATCAGCACAGTCAGAATGGAGACTGCTTATTTAGTGGGGAACTGGATCATACTTATTCCAACAAATGACAGAGCATAGAGGAAAAGAGGAAGTGAAATAAGCGCCAGCATTATGTCATCCTGATTCCAATGCAAGCTAAAAATTAATTTCACATCAGACCCCTGGCAAATTCTTACATCTTCATTTTAAGCCATCATCTCTCTCCGGAGAGTATAATCTCAAAATTCTTTCAGACTTGCAAGCCTCATAAGGCTTACAGTTGTGAGAGCTGGAACATGGTATAACCCGGTCACTACAGGCTCATAACAGTCTTTTTGTGTTGTTTAGCTAATCCAGGCTTTCAGTACCCTCACTGCAATTTTAAGCCTTACCTGGCATCCTGCTGATGTCTGCACCTCATGTTCTCAGTTGTGCAACAATTCTATTAGAAATACATTGGCCCTTTGTACTTACATTGTGTTCTGCCGTATGTTCCTTTCAAATTTTAATTAGCAATTTTGCTGCATTCTTGGGTAGTAGTTCTGATTTTCTGACAGTTTCTCCTTCAGGAATCTATACTATTTTTAAGAAATCAGCCTCTGCATTGCTAGGATCAAGTTTGAGAACCTAGGAGAGAGGAGTGCACAGCATCACAGAGACATGTTAAATATTTTGTAGAATTCTGAAGACAAATGCAAAATATGTATTGCTTATCAAAAGAAGGGAAAATGAAGGGAAGACGTTTTCTTCTTTCTTACTCTTGTATGGTTAGTATATGTCAGGCTAACAGGTATAAAAGGGTTGCATTTAGTGAGAATTGAACCTAGCTAGTTATGAAGACATGCAGACAGGTTATATTCTAAAGGTGTGATATTATTTCACAGGTGAATCAGAGAGCAGTTCTAGCATTAAAATTTTACACCAAGTTGAACATTTTGCATGTAGACACTAGCTCAAATACATTAGAGTTTTAAATAGACACAGAAGGATTTACACTTCAAGTGTAAAGGTGCACGGCCCTCAAACAGGAGGTCCGAACACTGCATCCTGAAGGTCAAAAAGGTTCCAGTGAAGATGTTTTTCCATATACTTTTCCTATTGCACAGAAAATTACTAATCTTGTTGTTTTGTGCCACCTCCTTCTGGTCTTAAAACCCTGCAGTGAAAGCAAGCCAGTAAGCTTTTGCTAACCACAGTATTTAAATTCAATTTTTATCAACAAACGTGTCACTTAAAATCACTTTCACCAATAAAGTCATTGTACTCAGAACACTTATACCATTTTATATGCCATCTTCTAAGACTTATCCTTTGCCCCCCTCCAAAAAAAAAAAAAAAATTGACAGATGTTATCTAGAAGAATGTGTTGTTTTTGGAACATTTGGGGGAATTTAACAAATCTGACAAATAAACACAAGAAGTTATGATATCTGCACTTTTTCTTACCTGCACTGTAACAAGCGAGTGAAAAGAGGTGATCTTAACTGTAAATCCTAACAGTTGTGATTGAGACAAAGTGCACATGAAATAAAATAGCTGGTCTAATGATTTACTGACTTATCCTCAGATAAATGATGGATTAGACTAAAATTACTTGGAGCTTTCAACTGAATTGCAACTAAGGGTAGGAAAATACCATGCTTAGAATGACATGC
Organism: Lagopus leucura; assembly: GCF_019238085.1. NCBI lineage: Eukaryota > Metazoa > Chordata > Aves > Galliformes > Phasianidae > Lagopus > Lagopus leucura. The sequence goes on along the minus strand of NW_024962274.1, from coordinate 3,478,447 downwards.
TGTTAACTATTCTCTGTTGCACCATCATCTGACAGAACTACAGATTTGGGGCTGTTAGGCATCTTTTTCAATTTTCATTCTATTTGGTTTTTGCTTGATAGCAAAACTGTCCAGGTCTCCACTATATAACAACACTAGCTAGAATGCATGGTTACTATTTGTGGTGTTTATGTGCTTTTATTGTAGCTGAGTGGCATTTCTCTTATAGGCACAGAAAATGGGTAATAACTGAAGACTACCTCTCAGCAGGAAAGTGAGATCAGATTGGCAACGAATGGCATGATTGAAGACAAAAAGCCAGCTTCCGCACAAGGTAACATTGGCAGTATCTAAAGAAACTGGTACTGAATTTGGGCAGGGGCAATGTTTAGACAGTATTTCACTGTCTGAGGTAAAGGCTAATATTAGAGTTAAGGCCAGAACAAAGAGTGATTTAACCAAATGCTTGTTTTCAGCTAAATCATCTGTTCCTGTATTTCTGGGTCAAACCAATTTGACAAATTCTGATCAATAGCTGGCTAGTGGAGTCTAATAGTCAGTAGATGAAAAACAGGAACAAAAATACAAAATAAAGCAGCATTCCTGAGTCCTCTCCATTTTCTGAAAATTGAGAGGGTAACACTAAATGAGAGCACTGTGCCTCAGCGTTTTTAGCTCAGAGGGACTCATGCAAATAGTAAAACATTCCAGAAAACCACTGAACAGCTGTACTTTTATGCTGGGGGGCTTACGCAAGGGAGAAAAATGCACTAGCTGACTTCCCTAAAAATGTTCTGTTGGCAGTTATCCTCAATTTAACCCTCCTTTAGCATCATTACAGCCTGGGCAGACCCTTTGCTCAAAGCAGCCAGCACATGACATACAAAGATGCAGATTGAAGTTGTTTATTTATAAAGTTAGACTGAATGGGGCATGGTTTATAAGATGTGCGTCTCCTTATTTTTCTTCACAAAAATTGTTTTTTTGGCTTTTCTCTCTTCTCCCCTAATTCGTGTAACCTCAAACTAAATGTTTATACAGTTTTCCTTTCCTCCCTATGAACCCAAGACTGAGTCAACTACCACTCTTGGTAGCTGCCCAGAAATTTCTTCCTCCTCAGGTACTGCAGTTCATGTGGGTCAGGAAAACACTTGTTTTCTAAGTGGAACTGTAACTCTTCTGCTGGATTTGTCTCTGTTTTACTATTGGCTTTGTTAACTGACCAACAGCAACTTATGTTAGGAGAGTTGCAGTTTTTCCTTAAATCAAGCTTTTATTTGGGTTAAAAAAAAAAAAAAAAATATATATATATATATATTTATGCACGTGCTTTCCAAAAAAACTCTTTTAAAAAGGGCTTAAAAATATTTTGAATGCAAGTACATTGTTATCATGCTGTTTCGTTTCACCAAGAGTTCTTATGCATACCATCAGGAAAAGTCACATCAGTGCAGGACAGCCATATATTCCTCACCTCAATTAATAGTTTTCCTAGCAGTGAGTAGAGCTACTGTGGCATATTTTGGAGTGCACAGTGCTATCCTTCTCAGTTATGTTTGCTTGAAAATCAGGAGTGCATTTTACTCAGAGTGCAATGATTCACAGCATGTGAGCTTACCCTTGTGGTGTTTTTTGTTTGTTTGTTTTTAGTGGATTTGGGTGATGTTTATTTTTATCAGGTTTGGGTTATTTGGGGAGGGAGAAGCAGGGTAGGGCAGGTGCATTTCACCTTTTTGGGCTGTGCCATCCTTCTTGGTTTTGTTATCTTTCTTGGTGGTACTCAGTACCTATAAGGGAAAATTCTCAGAGCCAGAATGGTAAAGAGATTTCAATAATTGAATAAATTTTACGTTGGGAAAAAAAAGCATACAGGAAACAAGCTATACACATTTGGCAGAACATCTATTTTGCTATCATTCTATTAAGCATGCAGCTTTCCAGACAAAGCACTAGGGATCACAGTATCTGTTTTTTTCATGGGCAGTAACACCTTCCACACTGTTTTGAATTAAGGTATCTGACTCTGAGCTTTCATTCTCTTTGATTAACCCCTTAGCACCTTAGTAATCCAACTGACTTGTATCAAAAAAATCACAGATGCATCGCTTATTTTCGTGTTTGGCTGCTCATCAGATTTTCTCCTAGTCCCCTAAGAGGAGTTTTGTTTAAGTGAAAGCAGGACTGGGCCTCTATGTTCTCCATGTTACACTTACTAACAGCTACAATGCCACTAATTTCTCTTGGGTTTAACTGCATTACCATTTTAAAAGATTTTGGGGGGGAAGGAAGGAGGGAAGAGGTCTGAATAACTCTTGTACTTCAGCAGTTACCCATACTATTTTCTTTCCTTTCTGCCTTTGGTTTCCTTTTTTCTGACCCTAATGAGGTATTCATTAAGAAGCCTCCATGCTGATCCTGTGCTTTTAATCTTTTAACTTTTCCCTCCAGGCTGTTACTAACATTTTCATTTAAGGAAAAAAAAGTCTTTTCTGAGGCAGATTGCCATAGTGCAGTATTTTCCCACCATAAGAATATCTAAATTAATTATATAACAAAAATAATCAAGTGTCTCAATCAGACCCAGTGAACCAAGTCCTGATATGCAGGGCTGAATTATGACACATGGAAAACAAAGCGTCTTTTGAACATGGGCGTTGAAATCTAACATTCATTTCCTTACACAGAAATTCACAATACACTTGCTTTTGCTTTAGAACTTCTCCAGTAAGACAAACAATATTTTTCACAATGAAGTCAAAAGAAAAAATGCTCAGCATAAGATTTGTTTTTCCCCAGAGCCATAATGCCTTGACTAGCAGGAAGTTTGATAGGAGTCACCAGCCAGGTTACTAGAAATGCAATGCTGTACTGGCTAACGTGGAAGTTTTAACTAACATGACAAGGTGCTTTAGTGACTTTGGTATGTCTTTGTCCATGTATGAATGCCGCATCTGCACGAGTGCTTGTTTTTCAGTTAATGTTCTTGCTACTAAAATTTATCAGTCACTTTAACCACTGGTGATAGGTGAGAAGCAGGAGTGCAGTTCATTAGAGCTTTTTACATGAATGAAAGCCTCATAAATAACTGTGTGCAAATTTTTTTTTGTCTCTACCACTTTGACAGATTAGCTGTTGCTGCAGATGAAAATGCCTGTATTGCCCTGCACAATGCATTTCTCAAACTTGAGAAGCCTCCTCTAGTTTATTTATCATTTCACATTTTTATATATATTTCTATGTATCTTCTATATTTTTAGGTAAAAAAAAAAGTAGAACTACAAAGTATAATCTGCAGATAGGACTGTGTGTTCTTAGACATAAATAGCTTTAGATCCCCCCAAGGCTCCACCCGTATTTAGCTTAATGGCAGGTAGAAGTCTCTTTGAGGATTAATGTATATAAGTAAGGCCTCACACACAGCATAGTATTTCCATACTGGTCAAATATTGCTGATGTGCTCTACAACTTAGAGGAAATTTATGCACATAAAGTCTTGTAGCACCTTTCTTACTGTTTTACAAGGAAGTACAGAAATGCAGTTCCATCACTTCTGTCACAGGATCTTTGACATTTTTAGACTCCACATTACTTTTGTTTTCAAGAAGTTTTAAAGATTTGCAGTGGGAATATTGTGCCATCATCAGAATAGCTTGACTGCTACCACTACAATGCAAGTTTCTTTAATAGAACTAGACAATGAGAAGGTGACTGAAGTACAGACAAATCAACTGGTTAAATTGAAAAACGAGATCATACAAGTGAGAAAAGAAAACAGGAAACTCACCTTTTCTCAAGTATTTGATGTGAGCTCAGTTTGCTAATTATATGTGCATCATTTCATCAACATTGCCTTTCATTCCTCAGTTCCATGAAGGTAGCCATCTGAGTACTGTTTCTTCCTGCCAGGTCCAGTTCTTGTCATAGCAATGCTTGGAACAACTGGTACCTCTGAGTTGTACCTTCAGCTGCAGGTGCTGTCTTTGTATATTCAAACATTGTTAAAAAGAGCAGATCTTCAGGCTAAACCAGTAGATATTTCTGTGCTGCTCATAACGTTGTCTCATCCTTGAGCAACAGCAGAGGAGAAAGGCTCTTGTTTTGCCTTCAGAGCAAGCTGTGGAAGTGGCCTTCCCAAAATAAGACTACCTTCCAGGTGATAGCTGTGTTCCACTCAACTTGTGAAACCAATGAGTAGTACAGATATCTTGATAGCAGAACTAAGGACTCACTAAGACATTCACTTCAGCAAGAGTGAATGATCAGAGACTGAAGATATTCCCAACAACATGGAAAACTGTAACTCCTTATTAAGCTCTGAGCACTCTGCAGATTTTCTCCCCTGACTTGGGAAGGAAAAATGGCTGTTAGTGCTTATGAGCTTAAGCTCATATGCTTATGAAGATACCCACAAGATCCAGTGAAGAGCACCACATAGCTTTAAAGGCATAAACTGATTAATAGGTATAAGATGTACCCAGTAAGTCAAACCGTGATTCTTATACGTGACCTGAATTCATATGTGATATGTCCTCTTCTGATAGGAGACCGGATAAGCACTTTCAGCGGTGCTTTTTTACTTCAGTAAGTCCTCCCCCACCTTGTCTCTCCAAAGCCTTTTTAATGTAAGGCTGGAACATAGAATTGAGTGAAGCCAAGAATTAATAACAGCTCCCTTATGCCTCAGGTTGGCGGAGTTCACTGTAGAAGTTTATAGTTCATTCTCCATGGAAATAATGATGCTAATAGATGTGTGGTTAGGTGTCCAGAAGCTACATTTGTGTAGAATGTGCACTGCTGTGCAATTAAAAAAATACTTTAAAACTTCTTATTCCATGGAACTAAGCTATCAAAATAGAAACTTAAAATTCATCAAGTTATTTCACTTGCTCTTAGCAAACCTGAATTTGATTTCTGTCTTTTATTAAAAATAATCACATGGGGCACACTATATTTTATATAGGCAATTCTGGCTGCAATAAAGGAAATGTGTTAATCCACTCATTTACTATCATTTGGAGAAAGTAACTGTGCATCACGTAACCTTTCACAGCTCAAACTAATCTCACTTTTATTCGTTCTGGGACTTGATGGCTTCATTCTTGTTAACTGTGGACTCTTTTGGGTACTTCCAAATACCCTAAGGGTACCTACATAACGAGACATCACATCTGAAATTATGAATGTACACTGAACTGTATGTTTAGAATAAAACAGCATCTTATGTTGCCCTTCAAAAATTTTTACAGGTTAATGTTGAAAATGTTAGAAGTTCTAGAACTGCCATGATTTGAAAGACTTTTCTCTTTCTGCCATTATGCCTTAAATGGGGCTGTTAAAAAAAAGAGAGGTGCTGATAAGTCCCTGTTAAGTAATCTTTAGGTTTGCATACTGATTGTGAATTTTTTTTCTCTCATTTATCACCAATCTTCCTTTCAGGTAAAACTAATTGATAGAACAGAGATTCCATAATAACAATAATAAATAATAATCCATGCTGATGGGTAATGATAGTTAATGGCCTCATTTAGAAATATTGATATATCCAATTGTCTTCTGTGTCTTTTAGAAAAAAATGGCCATTTTTTACCCTGTGGTATAAACAAAAAGAGGGACCATCTTCTGCTTCAACTCATTTTTAAAAAGGAATTTGGGTATAGGTTAATAACCTAAATGAGAGAAAGAAGATCTTCATTTCTGACAAGCCTGAGCAAGTGTCCCAGGACTGGGACATGGGGATATCACTTAGAGATTCCATTTTCAGATATCATCTTCTCTGAAGCTTTGCCTTTTGATGTTCAGTTTAAGAACACTGAACTAGAAGTCTTAAGCTAGGAATTTATTTTACATTCTCATTTTATTTTTTTTTTTCAATTTTAAAGTTAGTGCTATATGGATAACTTTACATTCCTATCACTTAAGTAGTGTATGTATTGTATTTCCTTAAGTCATACTAAACACCAGAGAGTTTGCAGTACTTTGTTACAGTCTTGGTCAAAGAACGAGAACAGATTGCTCTCAAGGATAAACAAGGAAGGAAGAGACCAGAAAGTTACATGGAAAGCTGTAAGCTACCCAGAAGACTGGGTACACTGTCAAGCCAGAGCAAATGATGTATAAAACCTCCACCTCACCAAAATTTCCCAAGAGATTAGATAAACAAACACAGTGCATGGTGAGAATGGTGAGTCCTGCAGTGTTATGGAGTGCACATTTACATTTATTGAACCTCAGAATGGTTTTTCTCAGCTGTTTAATGGAGGAAACTAAATTTTGTGCTTATATATGAAAAACTCCCAGAGAACAATGTTTAGTGTTAAGCCCTAGCCTAGAACACCAGAAAAATGAAATCTATGAACTAAAATACTTACTAAAAGTCAGTTACTATACTTTTGGCTATCCATAATGAATGATCTGATGATCTGTGGATTAGTCAACAAACTTTAGTAAAAAAAAAAAATAATAATAATAATAATAATAACCTTATAATCACCATGCTAGTGTTCTAGTGAGGTTGAGAAATTCTAGTGAAGTTAAGCAATCCTTCCTTGAAGGAATACAACTTTGTAGAAGTGTGGATATCAGGATTTCCCAACTCTTCGTAGGAGAAAAAAAAACAAAAAACAACAGATGAGGAGGGAATTGGTAGTTAACTGTGGCCAAAGAACTAAATTGCATAAATAAGTATTTCCAGTGTTCCTGGACCCTGCAAGTACTACATGAGTACATGAAAAAGTTGTCCAAGTTTTCACTTCCCCTGCAGCTAACTGTAACATCTGCAATGTTAATGCAGTGTAAGCTGTTGGAAAGGGCATCCAGAAGGTTTGTTGCATATTACATAGAAGTATTACTAAATGCTTAATAATACCACAAAGCTTTAATAGAGGTGTTGCTTCTCTGAAGCCAATATTTGCTTTAAAAGTCCTTCAGTTGTAGGGACTCAGACTGGGTCACAGTGTCCTAGAACTAGAACAAGTCTCTTGCACTCCATGCAGAACATGGCACTTTTCTCAACTGCCTCCAAAACTTTGGGGATTAACAGAAGACTCTTAGGGCTGTCTAAGAACAAGCTGCAGTGACAAGACTGGCCCTCTGGGTTGTTCCATCTCCCTTTCAAACAAAAGTGGTCAGAAGGTGATCTGGTAATACAGCACACCAGTGTGGAGCGATCACAGCCTCAATTGATTGAGGCCTTGAAACATTTTATGGGTTCTAGATACTGTAGAACAGACGATTTGGGTCGGTGTGGTTGGAAAAGATACTTAAATTTTCAAACGATGAAATTGTTTACAACTCAAAAAATACATTCTACGCAGTTTAAAAATCACTATTTGCATAATAAAAGCTGTGTGGGATCACATTGCCTTTTCATCACAAAATTAGTTCTGAAGTTGCTTTTTCAGCAATAAAAACTTCCTTGAAATACACATTTGAGTCAAAATAACTTAGAATCACTTTCTGTCTGATATTTGGAAGAATTATGGTTTGACTAATAACAGGCATAGTTTAGAAAGAAATGTAGTTTACTGTGTAGGTGCCACTTTTTCTTCCTACGTTATTTAGGTAAATTATACTTCTACTCTCCCTATTTTTTATTTTTTATTTTTTTTATTAAGCCAATGCAAAGCTTTATAATTTAACTACATATGTCTAAAAGTGCCAGGGCCTTGCTCCGTGACTTCCTGGTGCAAGAACTGGACTGAAAGTCTGCAAAACCATGAACATACTAGAATAAAGGAAATTAGATATAAACTAGTATGTAATAAAAGAAAATGTGAGTGGCTCACACTGGTACGTAATACTTTACATAAATACAGATGTTTTTGATAGAATTTTGTTTTGTATTTACATCTTCAATAATCTTGAAGGTGGTATTTTGAAAACTGAAGACACTTGAATATGAAATAGTTATTTTTAAATAGGAAATACGGACCTCTAGTGGTCAAAAGTTGTATTATACTAGTTAAATTCCAAAACAATTCAAGTATCACTGTGCTAAACTGTCTTATTTTCCTGCACATTTTCCTCCTCCCGTACCCAAAGCAATGCATTCAGAGTAGCCTCCTCCTGCCTGATTTCAATATTCACTCACTCCTCAAGCATTGATGTTTCCAGATGAAAACATCTTTTTATCTGCCCTTTTCACACATAAAATTTGTCTAAAATTGAGTAAAGTTGAGAGACATTTAGGAAGGGAAGATTAATGAGAGCAGCCTCTGAAAACACACAGCAGAGATGCTCATTCTTTTCAGCATAAATTATGAAAGCCATCATACAGAAGGACAGACTCTTGAAACGTGCAAGAAATAAATACAGAAAAGTTCTTACAGAGAAGGTCAGAGTAGATAAACAATTTCTGTTTACAAGGTAGCAATAACTAGTCTTCTGCTAGCTAAAAACCAAGTGATAAACAATTTAGAGTTCTGAGGAAGCAAATCCTATGAAGATATTGGCACTTTATGCATCACGTACATAAAGCTAGCACAAAGTTATTATTTTTCTGTCAGCTCCAGCAAGGAGAAAGAATCTACATATAAAAAGATAAATATTTTATTCTTAAGTATAGTTTATATATGTATATACACATAAATTTACAGTTCTGCAATGCAGGACTGCCAAGAGAACACCAGTACACATCTCCTCTATGTGATTCAAAGCAGCAGTTGTAAAAGTAATAAAGCACAAATAAAAGTTTAATTGCTGCACGTTAAGATAGTGTAAGCAAAACACAAGTTAATTAAAATTTATTTCAGATCAGTGTCCCACTGCTGCAAAATGCATGAATATGGATGACACTCCACCTACCTTATGGAATAAGTAAGAATAATAATTGAGTGTAGAAATATATTAGCATAGGTCGTACAAATACACATTTATACGGGGGTTTTTTTCTTCAAAAGTACTAGAGCTGATACTTCTGAAGTAAAAAGTTAAGTACCTCACTACGACTCAGGCACATAGTAAAAGCAAGCACCTCAAAACTGACAGCAATTTCAGTGCAGCAGCAGTTGCTTTATGCAAGACTGAATAGGAGGACATCTATGCAGAGGCCAAGTTACAAGATTCCGTAAATTCTACTTGTTCTCATATCAAATCACTTTTTGTTCCAAAACTGCCAAAGCAGCACCCAACTTGACAGTTACAAATAAGGATCTTTTGAAGCTTACTTCTGTTCTTGCTGCTCCTGAGCCAATGCACAGACAAGGTTCCAGTTCCACACTGCCTGCTGCAGTTACAGTTCAGCAGTATGTTTGCTTATTGTCACTCAGCACGAAGTCAGACACTGACCTCTGTGGAAGATAGCAGTAGTGATGACAGGAGGCCCGGACACACTGCAAGGCCACGATAGTGTCCTTACTGCTTGAGTGTCTGCATTGCTCTCACCCTTCTCAATTCACATATCAACTGTAGACTAAAAATACTTCGTTAAGCTATGAGTGAGGAAAACTGGCTGTTAGAAGAAGCAACAACAGAGCTAGGAGAAAGGTATGTATACAGCTTTGCAGAATGTCCAGTCTCTTCATACTGGGGACATTAGTCACAGGGCTCCCAAGCAATTGTCCTTCCCCCAGCTCTGGAGAATGGATTTATGATTATTACATGAGCATAGGTTTTCTGCAAGACTGTTTGCTCAGACAGGAACTGCACTCAATTTGTTTCTTACGTTCATTTATCTTCTAAATCCATATTTGTTAAACAGTAATTCTTTTCTCTGGATGGATTCCTACTGCATTTGGTGCAAAGTATTTGTGGAATATCCTGAGCAGCTTGGTTCTGCTCAGGAGCTCCAGGAAGGCAAGGAAGGGGCTGAAGTAGGACGTGAAGTGGAAAAAAAAAATACATTTATATTTAAAAAATACTGTGAACACGGGGGTTGCAAAGCTGGGTAGGAAAAAAAAGCAGTGAGATCAAGCATTTGGGAAGTATCATTAGTTTCTCAGCAATTAGAGAAAGAATACAAGAAATTAGGAAAGGAGTGGGAGCTAAAATCTCCAGATAGAGGGAAAAAGCTTGGACCACAGGAAAGTAAACATAGTTCAATACTGAACATACTGTTCCAAACATTTTACAGCCTCTTCTCCCTGTGTAATAATTTTGTATAAAATTAGAATGCATCATCCTCCAACATGGTAATATTATCTCATTTATGAGAAAAGTAAATAACCTACCATCAGAAGAAAAAAAAGCACCACCACATTTCCTAACGGTGGCAGGGTTGTTCAGTCAGTTTGCTTAGTTTGTACCAAAGCAAATATTAAAAACACATTTTTTTTGTTTGAAAACTGACTTGTGACATCTGCTTACCTATTTATAGCTGATGAAGTTCTCACAGAAAGCCACTGTCAGTGTGATCTTATCTTTCAGCAGGCAGAGTGCTGTTTACCTTGTATGGGCCTAGCATTCCTTGTTGTTTCGACAGGCAGTTTAATTAGGATGCATGTTCACCCAACAGAAGCAATGAATGAAGTGGTAAATAATAGTCGGTAGAGCAGTCTCAAGCATTTCATTATCAGTGACTCATTATAATCATTGTAATTAAAAAAGATAAAAGGTCAAACAGGACAGTAACATACAACAGGGGTTTGCTGCTCACCAGATAATTTGCTTTAAGATTGATGTTGCCACGCCATTCACAATCACTTCAATTCAGTCTTTGTAGAAAAAGCTCCTTGTGTATCAGCCTTCAAATGATCCAATTATCATTATGTTAACTCAGGTCATTTAAGATGTTTTAAATGGAATTATCTGTGTGCACAATTTCAGTACTTGCATTTAAGTGGACAGTGGTTTATTCTGTTGTGGTGAATTCTAAGAGAAGAAAGTTGCACTAACCACTATTTCTGTAGTCTGTAATACATCCTGTGTGGAAGCACCTGCTTTTATAAAGTGTTTATAACCATTTATCTAGTCTTGGAGAAATGTCTTGCTCAACCTTAATTGGGCTTTGCATACTTTACTGCAGGCCTGATTTGCAATGCTGACTTCAGTTTCATAGTGCTAACTTTTGACCACTATCTCAGTGGATAAATAAGCAAAGGATATAAGATAAAAAGTGATTTGGGTTGGAAGGGACCTTCAAATCATCTAGTTCCAACCCCCCTGCTACAGGAAAGACTCCTTTCTCTAGGCCAGGTTGCTCAAAGCCCCATTCGCTGGCTGTGGTAGTGAACAGAGCACACAGCACCAGCATGTAGGTGTGGCAAGGTACATATTGCCAGACTTCAGTGTTGCAGAATCTATTATTTACTGTCAAGCACTTTCACAACCAAGGGCTGAGATAAGAGGATTTATCTTGAGGTCTTTTTGTGTTGGTGCTCCCTGCCCTATGAATAGGATGACCTCCCACAGAGCCAGACACCAGGTACTGTAGATATGGCACAGTGAGAGCCAGCAAGATAAGCACAAATTGCCATATGTGATCAAAATACATATGTACATATGTGTAACATCAGTTGTATTTGCTTAACTTTGTAACATCTTAAACATGGTAGAAAAAGATGGTGTCATTTTGAAGCATCAAGACTAATTCACAGAATAAATCAGGGAGCCTGGTAGATATTTACATATCTTTACAAAAGGTTTGTCATTGGCTGGAATTAACTAGATATTCCAATATCCAGAAATATCAAGATCCTAAGTCTTGAGATTGCCCCATTTGATTTACTGAATCAGCTTCCTGATGCAGACCTTAAAATAGAGCACTAAGAGGGGAAAAAAAGGAATTTTAAAACATAATTAAGTGAGGGCCGAAGAGAGACATGCTCAAAAGGTACTGACTGTAACCCATATTCTGTGTTCAGTGCATGGCTTTTCCCCAGACCTCCTGTATGGGCTTTGCAGAGGTGTACCTGTGTGCCACTTTCCTGTTAAAAACAAAGATGAAAAAGTCAACTATTTAGGAATAAGATTTGTCTCCTAGCTGGAGCGCATCAGTCATTAACACAGTAGCATTCTGCCTTTACCAGAAACATGGAATGGCTTGGGTTGAAAGAACCTTGAAGATCATTTAGTTCCAACCCTCCTGCCGTGGGCTGGGTTACCACCCATTAAATCAGGCATTACATCAGGTTGCCCAGGGCCCCACACAGCCCACCCTTGAACGTCAGTGCTAGCAATGAAAATAATGAGCAACTGCCTCCTTAACAACACAGCCCACGCTACTGGAAGAGCAAGTATCTTTCTGAATATATACTGTTTATACAAAAGTGACATTACAGGGTTTTTTGTTTGTTTTAAAGCCAGTATATTTCACTTAATCTTGTTTTCAAGCAGCACAGACTGGGTTGGGCTGACAGCTGTCAGGATCCTGCACACAGCAATAAAAATTACTCTGCGATAATAACTACTGATTTTTATTTTTATTTTTCTAAGTTTCCTTTCTTTCTTTTTGTTTTAAGTGAAGACTGGCTGTTTATTCACTCTGGAAGTTTAGTATTGGACTCACAGCTAAAGCCATAAATCATTAATAAGGAAATTAGTCCTGCAAAACACACAAGCTCTGGCAAACCAAACGAGTGCCATATTTGTACAGTTTCCATAGAATTGATGTGGTCTAGAAGTACTTCTCTTAGTCTAAGATTACGACTTCAACACTTTTTACTTAACATAAGTTAGTAATGTGAATTGTGACTTCTCTAACATCCTTAGACTCTATTTCCGAGGTTACTAATTAACAACAAAGAAGCACAAGCTTGGATTTTCAGAGATTTTTTTTCTTTTTTTTCAGTCATTCATAGTTCAGCATCATACTTCTAAGCCAGACAGAATCTAGGTAGCTTCTAAATATTTAAGGTCCAGCAGAAGGCTATTCACATCAGAGATCAAAATAACTCTTATTTGAATTCTTTTCTTTCTTTGTACTTTTTTTTTTTTAAACATACACAGTAAAATGATAGAGTGCTTAAGCACAGTTTCTGAGATATACAGATAGCTTTGCTTGAGAGATACAGCGCTTGATTATAGGAAAAAATAATCTAAGTAAAGACTCTGAATGTACAGCTATCTGCCATTTTGGGTCATTATTTTCATAACATTTGCTCATTAACATATTGTTGTATTTTAATCTGGAACCTTGTTCAAAAAATTGAAAGAAATCTGTTGGATTCTTTTAGTGTAAATGAAAATTAGCAATGTACAACCAACTCCTAGCACTGTTGTTTCTGCTATATTCTGCAAGGTCTACTTTAAAATAGAAATCAGTTGAGAAAACACTGAAAGACAGCTCTGTGGCTCTCCCTCCCTTCTTTCCCTCCCCTCCATTTGTTTATTTCAAAGGCATTGAATGCTTCTGTGTTGGCTCTGTTTGACTTTTAGGACTAGAGGGAATAGCTTTAAGATGCACCAGGGAGGATTCAGGTTCGATATCAAGAGAAATTTCTTCACTCTTGAGAAAGAGTGGTGATGCATTGGCACAGGCTGCCCAGAGAGACAGTAGAGTCACCATCCCTGGAGGTGTTCAAGAACCGTGGAGATGTGGCACTGAGGGACGTTGTTAGGGGGCAGTATTGGTGGTAGGTGGATGTTTGGACTAGATGATTTCAGAAGCCCTTTCCAACCTTAATGACTCTATGACTGTCTTAGCAGATATAAATTGATCAGTTTAAGATGTTGGCTCTCTGCTTTCTCAGTATTTTCAAGAAGCTGTAATGATCAAGATTATCAAGACACGCCTGTTATAGAAAAAGAATTTTCCCTTCAGTTTTTGTGGGCTGAGAATCAGTATTCTTGGGTTGATTTGGGCATTTTAAAATTGTTATTATTTATTGCTAAACTGTTACACACTGCATGGCTCACTTCCAGGTCCCTGTAGAGTCAGATTAAATCTCCTCCTATCGGTATAGCAGCAAGGCTGCAACATATAATCTACTCTTTTGCTCCAAGTCAGCAAAGAGCAAAGTAAAAGAAACTGCTGGTTTCATCCACCTGCCTTCCAAACAAGAAATGATTCAAGAGGAACACACATTGTGAATTTCCCACTCAAGTCAATGTGAGTTCCAGATAAACAAGTGCTTTGTATTTGAGGCAACTGCTATCTATGGTGTCAGGGTAAAGTTTTGCAGAGAATGAACTGCACGTTCACAACTTGCAGATTGCAGACCTGATTACTACTTCTATTCAAAGCCAGAAAAGAACCCTACGCTCATGTTTTTGGAAGGAAATTCTGATTTCACTGACAATGAGGGCAGGATATGGCCCAGAAATTATAAAATTGAGGAAAAGCATGAAACACCAGTAGCATTAGCTGTATGAGACAAGCGCATGGAAAGAAAAGCAAAGGAACACCAGTAGAGAGATAATACCATATATTTATGAATAAAAATTAAAAGGGGAAAAATCTGTTTCATTGCTTTCCATTTAAGTTTTTCAGGAAAAGTAGCGAATAATAATGGAGTACCTACAACCTAGTTTTCAACTGAAAGTCATAGGCAGAAGTCAGTTAATGAAAAGCAGATTAACTGCTGACTATTCCATGTCTTATGAGTAAGAAATGGAATTTGCTACAATGATTCGTATCCCCAGTTAAACAGAAAATCTTGAGATTTAATTGAAATTTAAAAAAACAAAAAACACCCTAAATCCCTCATGAACTATTTTTATTTCCTCTTTTTGCTCTCCCCCCCCCCCAACAGGTTTGATCTTCACACTGTTTCCCTGAAACAAGGCCACAGCAGAAGAGATCAAGATGGTCCCAAACTATTCTACTGAAGAAACTGTTAAGAGAATTCACGTCGACTGTCCTGTTTCAGGAAGGCACAGTTACATCTACATTATGGTTCCAACTGTTTACAGTATCATCTTCATCATAGGCATATTTGGGAACAGCCTGGTCGTTATTGTCATTTACTGCTACATGAAATTAAAAACAGTGGCCAGCATCTTTCTGCTAAACCTGGCGCTGGCTGACTTGTGTTTTTTAATAACTCTGCCACTCTGGGCAGCCTACACGGCCATGGAATACCAGTGGCCTTTTGGCAACTGTTTATGCAAGCTAGCATCAGCAGGAATCAGTTTCAATTTGTATGCCAGTGTGTTCCTACTCACATGCCTTAGTATCGACCGCTATCTGGCCATAGTACATCCAGTGAAGTCACGAATCCGGCGTACCATGTTTGTTGCCAGAGTAACCTGCATTGTCATCTGGCTCCTTGCTGGTGTGGCCAGTTTGCCCGTTATCATTCATCGTAATATATTTTTTGCGGAGAACTTGAACATGACAGTCTGTGGCTTTCGATATGACAACAATAACACAACACTGAGGGTTGGGTTAGGCTTATCCAAGAATTTACTGGGATTTTTGATCCCTTTTCTTATCATACTAACAAGCTACACCCTGATTTGGAAGACCCTGAAGAAGGCATATCAAATTCAAAGAAATAAGACCAGAAATGATGACATTTTTAAGATGATTGTGGCAATAGTATTTTTCTTCTTCTTTTCCTGGATTCCTCATCAAGTGTTCACTTTTCTGGATGTATTAATTCAATTACATGTAATAACAGACTGCAAAATCACTGATATTGTGGATACAGCTATGCCCTTTACTATTTGCATCGCTTACTTTAATAATTGTTTGAATCCTTTTTTTTATGTTTTCTTTGGAAAAAACTTTAAAAAATACTTCCTTCAGCTAATAAAATACATTCCACCAAATGTCAGCACACATCCAAGTCTCACTACAAAAATGAGCTCCCTCTCGTATCGACCACCAGAAAATATACGCTTGCCCACTAAAAAGACTGCTGGGTCTTTTGACACTGAGTGACGCACTTCGCTATATTCTTTTTTCCTGAACAAAGTTGTGAACGAAGCAGCATGAATGACAAAATCCATCTGCAGTCCCAGACATCACAGCTTACTGCTTATTACAGAAACATTAAATCACTTCAGCAAAATCACACTGCAAAGATTTAGCAGTGGCCTTCTGTTTTACCTTGTGCGGAGGACTGCCTGATTTTCATTTTGTTTTACTTCGTTGAAAGCAGCATAAATGATAGGACAGGTACATCAGAGTTTGTCAGCATTCTGCCATTTACTCAAAACTACAGATCATCTCTGAACTCAAAGGAAAAGCTTTTGTAAGTGACGTGAATTATGAAGAACCTGTTTTGCGCATGTGAGCCAAGTTTTGTTTCAGGCCCTGATGGAACTACACTGCTTGGTTTTGGGTTTGTGGGGTTATTTTGTTGTAGGTTGTTTGTTCTTTTTAATGAGTCATTTGTCATTGTATTTATAACTTGTTTCTCTAACATATGCTTTATCTACAGGCCCAACTTAAACTGAAATTTAAGGACCATGAAACTAGTCTCATTCTGATTTGTGCTACTATTTTCCATTTTTAAATAGCAAAATTTCATAATATATGCAATAAAATGCAGGTTTATTTATTAAATATAGAATAAATATATTTTTAGATTTATATTCCTAATTAGAGATTTCAAACATTTCTTCAAACATTTTTATCCCAGTGGGTATTTTTATACTAGTAATATATACACACACATATATATATATAGACAGACACACAAATAGGGTTTCCTCACATTTCTCAATGGTGTGCTGTGCTGACTGAAGAACACAGCTTATGGAGTGGGCTAATCCCATGCTTTATGCAACTGTTGGAAAACAGAAGTCGTAGGACAGAAGCAATCAGAAACCTTCAAGCTATTTTTGTAGAATAACCAGAGTACTCTATGAGAGAAGTACCAACTAACGAGATCCATTCAGTTCTTCAAAATTCTTGGACATTTAAGCTCGGATTCTGACAAAAGCATTGTGATGCTTTTAGTCATATCACTAAATAAGCAGGACCAAACTTTGTCCTTGGCATTTACTTCATTGCTGTTCACTTATATGAAACTGATTCTAGAATCAGGATTATCTGCTCTATGTAGATCCACATTTTATTTGTATGGAACAATTTTAACAATTTTTAATTTTATACTAGCATAAATCAGAACAAAAATCTGGCTCAAGCTCTCCACAAATGAAGGGGAAAAGGTGATAAGAAGTTCCAACTCCTGAAATCCTCACATATCCTTATAAATCTCAGACAACGAACTCCAGAAAATATTTGCCTGATTAACTCCCATTTATTTTCTTCAAAGATAAATGAGCTCGTAAATACTTTCCAACATAATAAAGCTTAAGAAAAAAAATTCCAAAAATTCACATATTTGTCACATAGACAGATACACGACCCTGGAGAATTTGTGGTATTTATAATCTTCTGAATGATATCTTTAATGTTGCTTAGTTAGCAAGCAGCTGGATTTTCTGTAATTCCTATTTACATCTCACAAGGCACTGTGATGATTCAGTAAAACTTCTACAGCTGTACTTCACTAAAAAATGCTTTTTCATTGAAGGTTGATTTAATTGAAAGCTATTTAAAAAAAAATCTGATACCTGAACATGTCATTCAGGGACAGCTGAGTTATTCTCACATATAGCGCTTTATTTTCAGCTTATATCCTTAAACAGGCATGTGAAATAGCCATTCTTTGAAAATAAATATGGCAGCAGTGCCATGCATTATAAATAGCATCCAGAGCACACAGTAAGCTGATGAAGAACTATCAGAGCTTGCCATTTATCTGTATGACATTTTGTTCACGTATACGCGTACAAGTCGAACAGCATCAGGAGCTCCAATGGAGGAGGTACCTCTTTCTCAGACACGATTCGGTGTGCTGTGCTTGCCACCTGCTGGACGCAGCCACAAATTTTTCATCTTAAAAGTTACTAAAGGAAGAAGCAGCAATATTTTCCTGCCTCTTGATAGATCTGCAGATCCTTACCTCTGGCAAAACTTTTGTAGAAGCAACTGCTTCCTGGATGGACAATTTTGTATTCAGCTTCCTTGGGAAGGAGCAAAGCAAGTGTTTCTGCAACACCTGCTGGTTCCTTTGGTCACCAAATACCAGTGTCCCAGACCACCACAATGCATAGCTCATTTACAAAGTGTTGGCTGTGTTACTACAGGAGATATCTCAAAGACACACATAAATTCTTTGACTATTTTTGCATACATATATAATAAACAGAAAAAAACCATACTTGTGCAAGCAGTAACTAAGTATTTAACAGAAATGACTTGTTTATTATCAGGAAGACAAAGAAGCAGTCAGCAGTGACTATGAATAATAAAAATAACTATCACAGGACAAAACAGACCAGAAGCCATTAGATAGCGATTTTCATCATTTCAAGCTATATCCTGCATTTTCAAGAGCACGTATCCTAGCTGCTGGTGCTACCTGTGTCGTGGGAAAAAGCTAGGGCATGCACATTCTTCTGGGTTGCTCCAGGAAAGGATTGCAGCTGTTGTGCTTTGAACGAAATGCTAGCCTTGAATAGATAGCTAATAAATAAATAACTCTCAGATATATGTATATTTTTTTCTAAGGGGTTGGAGAATGGTCAGCAGCTGTCAAGGACAGAATCCTATTTTAGCATTTCCTAAAACAAAAATCAATACATACTGAAAACCACCTATATCCAAAGTTAAAAGTCTCCAGCAAATCTAACAGGGCAGCAGCAGAGCTAATGACTCCCGAGCACAGCTGTTACTGCATGCGGCCGTATGCAGTACGGGAGCAACTGCAGATGCTCCCACAGAGCCTCAAACAAGAAATCAGTTGGAGTCCCCTTCTCCTTTAGTAAACTCACACCATTTTCTTCACCCATCGTGCTGTAATCAGTGCAGGTGCTGAGAACACTTTGTTGCTGATCCTTGCTATCCCCTACCCACGTACTTGCTGAGAATCCTGTGCTGGAGACCTGTGAGTGATGCATGCAGAACAGCAGTGCCATGGGGTGCAGGGTCAGGCCCTTTCTAATCACAGCGTCTCACTGAAGCACCTCAATTTAATTATTCTGACCTCCAGCATGCAAGAGGCAAAGACTCAATATAAATTTGGTTTTTGTCTGGTCATCTGTTAGGTGCAGATAAGAGCAGAGCCTCCTTGGCCTTTGTGATATGCTTGGGACTGAATGGTCCATACCGAGGAGCAGGCAGAAGGCTAGAGAACCTACTCCTTGCCAACAAAGGAGAGAAGAGTAAGGTTTGGCCCTGTACGACTCTGCCACTTTAGGATATCTTTGTATTGAGCCTTCTTGACTTAATATCAAAACATGAACTAGTTTCATGTACTTCAGAACAAACTCACTTTCCTAAAGAACACAAAGTTAGTTGAGATGCAACAATATTACATTTTAAAAACAAGTATCCAAAGTACTTTCTATTCTTAGGGTATCTAAAATTAAAATCCTTGATATGCTTTTAGTCTGTTCCTGTACTCTGGTATGTGGATCTCAAGACCTTAGTGGGGCAGCACTTAGCCCTAAATATAGGGTATTGCAGTTACAGACTGTTGACTTGTATGAATGAATACTGTCCCTGTGCTGGAGGAATAACTGATAAATCACATTATACTGGACATGGGGTTGGACTCGATGATCTCTGGAGGTCCCTTCCAACCCCTACAATTCTGTGATTCTGTGATGTACATACGTAACATTTATTTCTATTGTGCAGTTGTCCCTTATGATGTTTCACACTACACTCTATACTGGTTGGCCCATTAAATGCCTAGTCTGAATCATACTGTGTGCTGAATAACCTTAATTTCAGCAAAGCCCTTACAGATACAGTGGGGATTAATTTGGGTTCTTAGCTCAAACAATCGTTTCGTAATTATACTGTTAATTGAGGTGCTGCAGAGGCCACACGTCCTTTGCTTTACCAGAATCACTGTTAAGATGGTGGTTCTCATCAACTTGGAACTGCAACAACAGCAGACAATACAATAGGATTCCCAGGTTTGGTTTGGTTTTGCTTGCATAGCTTCAGCAACAATTCATCTTAGTGACCTGCTTTTTAAGTATTTTAAAGTGCAAGTGTTCCCAGGGAGAAGAGTTCACTGTGGAAACAAACAAACAAACAAACAAACTAGGAGGAAATGGGATGGAGCAAGGAGAAGGCCTAATAAGGAACTTGTTAATTTCAGAAATACTTATTGCTGTATGTAAATAATTCTATTTTCACAAATTTCTGTTTTGTTTTCTGTTTGCTTTTAAAGAACCTAAGAAGAAATCTTTCAGCTAAGGGTTAAGAACTTTCAGAAAGTTTGGAGAGGCTCTTTTAAGTTTCTTTAGAACATCCTGCTCAGTTTGGAACATATCAAACCATTCCTACCCAACTCACAAGGTCAGGGTCTCCAGTTCTGCTCTTCTGTGTCACAGGCTTGGCCAACGTACCATCCCACAAGCTAGTGCAAAGCAATGAGGTTGTTCAATCAATCACTAAGTCCATTTTATCAATGACCTCGCTACCAAGGCTGAGTTAACAAATCCGCTGTGCTAATGACAGAGCTGTCAGGCTCATTGTCGCTGGTGAGTTCTGCAGACGTGGCTATACAAGAAATAAGTACAGACCATGTTTGAGAGCAGGATCCCACAGTCTTTGTAGTGGTCTCGTGC
Organism: Lagopus leucura; assembly: GCF_019238085.1. Taxonomy (NCBI): domain Eukaryota; kingdom Metazoa; phylum Chordata; class Aves; order Galliformes; family Phasianidae; genus Lagopus; species Lagopus leucura. Next base: position 3,457,990 of record NW_024962274.1, on the reverse strand, counting down.
TGTGTCCTTCAGCTTTAAAAATACCCTATGAATAACGTGTCAAAAACTAGATATTTTCATTTCAGTATTTTTGTGCAGTCATGGTTTGTGAAGTGGTGGCTGTGTTTCCTATTTCAATAGAAATAGCTTCATATTGTAAAAAGTTACTATTATAAGAGCTTCTGTTGTCTGAAGTATTACGAAAAGATACAAAACTTGTCATCAGTAGGTAACATCTTTGTGAAAGCCATCTCTGTTGCTGTGTTAGTCCACTCAAAGAAGAGATTTATTTCTATCTTACTCTAAGTACTCCAGTATTATCAGTGTCTTAGAAACCCATCAGATAACTGTACGTCCAGGAGAGGCAGATAATGTGCTGCATATAGATCTGTATCAGCTTGGCCTACCTAGCCTGAACTCCAGGCTTAGTTTAGAGCCCGGTGTACAAATACAAAAGAACAGAAAATATATACTGCAGTAGTACTATGTATAATTAAATTCGCTGAACAATTATGAAATACTAAAGGAGCTAAAATAAGGCTATTTTCTTAAGTCTTGATCAAAGCGCTTTTATTTTTATACCCTTCTCTAAGATTTTGGTTTTGCACTGTAAAAAACCCTCAAGCGTAATAAAATTTGCAGACCCAAACTCTTCTTTGTATAAAAGCAGCCATGAAAAGAGAGAATGTTTATGATTTGCAGGATACTTCTCAAGGAAAGGGTATAAATAAAAGGTTCAGGAGATGTAATTTCACCTAATGGAGAACTGTTAATGTAGAACCTGGTCATTTTGTGTGTGTAATTTGATCACTCGAAGTGGAAGTATAAAGGAATATGCAGCAAGGCATACTTACTTCATAGCATACTTTCTATGTTAGACTGTTACATGGTGCAGTGTGTATCTTCAATACAGCAAAATTATACTTCTGCTATTCTTGAATTTCTCTGTTTATTAGTGGTAACTTTGTATGCTATTGTCTGTAATTTTTAGATGAGTGAGCAGCAGAAATGTAGTGCTTTGCTTTAGAAAGGATTATCAAATTTTATGTTTTGGTAAAACTGGTAATTTTGCAAAGAAGTAATATTTTCTCACAGAAGCATTTACATCAAGTTGATGGTATTTTAAAATATTGAAGATATTACTCTAAAATACATTTAACTCTGTTGGTTCAAATTATTCTTCACACCACATGGCTAGGTTGTTTTGTTCAAATTCAGTTGTTCATCAGACCTCCAAACAAAGGTGTTTTTAGCTTTACTTTTCAACAGAGGCAGCAGAGTTTAGGAAGGACAGGAGCTGACAAGAACACTGGACTCCAAATGAGAACATTCTTTTCTTTTTCTTTTTTTTCTTTTTTTTTTTTTCTTTAATACAGCTCATAATCTAGAAACTCTGAAGTTGCAATGTGATTTTGTTTCGCTCAACAAGGCTTGTAAATCAACATTCTGTTATTTAAAGAAAACTTTAAGCTAACTGGTAAAAATATGTTCTACTTACTGCTTTAACTTGGGTAATATTCTGCACCTACAATGAATAACTACGCTCTCTGTAAGATCTAACTTCAGTTTTCCTGCAGGGCTCACTGTTACGTGAGTATTGGATATGCTTTGAGAGCTTAGCAGATGAGCTCTAAAACACCAACATTCATTGCTGTAACCCACAAACAGGTGCTGGATTTAAACAGGGCATTCGGGCAAAATCCTGTCAAGATGCTAGAAAATATGCAGTATATTTAAAAAGAAAAAAAAAGCAAACCCACTATCGAACCTATCTAAGGCATATTCTGATTTTGATCTCTTACCTCCAACCCAAAAGAAGATTGCAAAGCTTATTTGCAAGATCATTTTTTTCCTTACACTTCACTTGAAGTTACGCTTACCTTGGAGGTGTTTGAAGGCCAAGTTTTCTACCAAGCTAATTCAAATACTGACAAGGCTGTTCCATGACGGAATATGCCTTTATCTCTCCTGTTGTATCATTTGATTGATGATATGCCTGTGTCAAAGCAGAAGCCAGTTGGCACTGCAAAGCTCCACAACTTCCAGCTATGAGCAGATTGCCACCACCACCAGGCAGAGCAGCACTTGTGCTCATTAGCACCGAGTTTCACTGCAAATAAACTTTACTTATCCGGCTCAATAAATCCATAGAATCCACAGCCTCCTGAAAGATCTGCCACAGGTAGGGACAGCCCGTCACCATTTCACCTACAATGAAACTCCTGCCATGCAATGCCAGCAGTGTTGCATTTACTGATAATACGGAATACAGCATTCACACACAGCTGTTAAGTTCGCTATAGCAGTGAAGAAAGACACATGGAACAACACGAAGAAAGTGCTGCATAACTGTATTAATCCTATATTGTTTTAAATGCCAGCTTTCACAGAAAACAGAGGAATCAAAGACTTCGCATGCTTCAGATCTGGGAAATGCTTGCTTTTCCAAAAGCACAGTGCAGTTCTCTTAAGAGAACTATACAAAAAAAAAATTTTTTTTTAAAAGGAAAAAAATAAGATACTGAAACATCACTACACACATTTTGAATTGCAATTTAGTTGTGCAAAAAAATTAAATGACATCTGGTCTGTAACTCTTCCTGCTGACTGTGCATTTGACAGCCTCCTACTGACAGTGGTTTCAGTACTTCTTTCTCCTTCAGAAGGAAATAAAACAGGAGATAAAATGTGTCTTAAGTGAAGGAGAAGAGAGTAAAACACAGGGAATATGTGAAGATGGGTCAATGCAGATATAGTTCCTAGAGCTGCATTACCTGCTCTTATTTTTGTTACATTGAAAATGGGTAGATTTCAAACCAAGAAACTATCTACAAAGCAGAAGTTGCCTGCAGGCTCTGTATAATATTAGGCTGTTTGAGAAGTATAAAGCTTCAGGCTGTATAATAATCAAAACTGCAAACACACTTTCAGCTACATATTAAACCCGCTAATATTCTATACTTAAATTTTCAGTTTCTACCTTTTACTAGCGAACTTTGATGTTGATTTAGAGAAGTCAAGTCAAAGCAGTTCTGAAAACACCAACCATAAATCTGCCACAGCTCTTTCAGTGAGCAAACAGGGCAGTCTAAACATCGCTCTTCAAATTTCTGTAGCACAGTGCTAAAATCTGCCTGCTTTATCCCCATCTAAAATGGTATTGCTGCATGGACATGGTTATAGTCCCCAGTCTGTTAAATGAGACTTCGCGTTTTTAAGAAGAGGAAAAGACAAAAATATGCAGTCAGCTGTCATGGAAGAGCTATGGGGAGTGGTACTATGGCATATCAAAGACATTTATCAAACAACCACGAACACTGGTTGGAGTCCATTCACAGTGGTGTCAGCTGGAATTTGACCATTGGCTTTAAATAAGAGACAACACTCAGTTCTGAGAAGTCTCGTGTCCTGCCTTTAATTCTAAAATCAGGACGAGATCAGCATGCAAACAATTGCTTTATCTCCCTTTGCATACAGATTGAACGACAGCATTCAACCACAATTCAACCACTTGCACTGTCATTGGATATACACAGTGCAGTCAGGGGCTTCTCAATGCAAAACAGATGAGACCAAAATGATGGAACCAAAAAGTCAACCCATCTGCTTGGATGGGTTGTAGTAGACACAGACAAATTGACCTAAAAAGTACAAAAGATTTCCTTATACTACAAAGCTGCTTCCTAGCTGCCTTTCCCCCGCTGCTTCTCTATTGTTGTGAATAGCACTTCTTGCAGCACATATTAATCAGGAAATAACCTGATGTTAGTCTGCTTTGCTATCAGGGAGTTTGCAGTAATTTGCATGAGCACCACGCGCAGTGTTGCTTAGTAACAGAGACAGTGGAATAAAGCCATAAAGTGGGAGGAGGAAGATGAGGAGGGAGAAAATCATAGGAGCATGAAAACTTTTATTGGCACTTAAGCACACTTTTCCCTGATTGAAGCAGAATTCATGAAACAATTACAAGCCCATGACAAAGGCTGGTAATGATTAGCCCTTAAGAACTACAGTTATTTTCTGACAGTTGGGAAGCTATTTTTGTTTATTGCAGAAAAGAAAACATCAAATCTTCTTTGGACTACTCAAAGCTGAAGACACAGATTAGCACCAGCTGATTACCTAGTGCCAGCATTTCACTAGAACTCCTACTGTAGAATAGAAAATCTATGGAATAATTTAGAATTGTAGTTAATTCTTGTCACCCAACTAGATTTTTTAAAGTAATATTATGCACTTCAGTACTCAATACTTACATCATGTGCAGAAATGGAAAATATATGATTTAAGGAATTATTAGGAAAAAAGATAAGTACCTGTTACAATAAATTACAATAAATTCAGCCTGAAATACTGACAAAGATATGTTTTATAAAAAGAAAAATCAGTTTTGCAATGAAGTCTAATCTACATGAAGCCTTTCATACATTTCAACTAAAGCTGTAATTCCACTATTTAAATAAAGACATAGCTTTTTACTAGCAGCGAAATGTTACTTCAGTCATGGAACATGAGATTTTTTTTTCTCCTGGAGACAAGATTTACATAGAACATAGAATAATTTTTCATAGCAATGATCATGCTTCTGACCCATGTAATCATATCTTTTTCCAGTCATCAACCTGTTCAAAAATAAATTAATCACAGAATATCCCTGCAGCAACTAGACTGCAAGATTTCAATACCTTGCTTTGTCCCGCTGCTTCACGCAGTAAAGCAATACCCAGAAATAGGCAGCATATTTGACAATTGTTTTCTGAATTAGAAAAAACACTGTTCTCACTGTCTCTCCGCTATCTGCTACACATGACCCTTGAAATTAATCTTTTTTCTTTTTTTTTTTTTTATTGTTTCTGTTTTTCAAAGAAGGCCCTGCATCTTGGCATCCTTTAACATCATTAGAATCTTGTCCTTGATTAGTGACTATGTTAGTTCACTAAATTTTGTAAGGTCTGCTCCTAACCCTAATCTATCTGGAAGTGGTCAGAGCTTTAGACAGACATCAACTTACTCCAGAACACCACTTTCTGAGCCCATCAGCAGCAGCACATAACCATAAAGACGGGCAGAAATGCTGCAGCCTCTATTCCACCTAAGCATATCATACAGATATCATCGCAGACCACTTCCGCTGGACAGAAGAGTTGACATTCATCAGCCTGTGTTTATGCCACTGATTTCTAGAAGCAGGGGGATTTTCCTGTTCTGCTCTTTCAAGTGAGAGCATGGAGTTGTAAGGGAAAGAGAAGCATCACAGCAGAGAGATCCATGTTAGGGCACGCCTGGTGCCCCATATGGTCTTCACAAAACTGGCTGCCCTGCATACAGCAGTGCCTTTGCTCTCATGAGCATGTCCTCCATGCTAATGTCCAGGCCCACTGCAGGAGTACACTGATCTTCCACTAATAGGAGACTAAACTCAACGTCTCCTCAACTTGACTGCTAGGACTTGTCCAGCTCAGAACTTGGGCATTCGGACAAGATTTGCTTAGCAGCCAAACAACCTTATTCTTTTTCACTTTAAGAAACTCAAACTTTATCTAATTTATGAATTCCTCCAATTCACATTTGCACACACTTCCCCTGCTTTGTTGATGAATTCTTGTTATGCCTAATTTCTAAATGCAATGCTGTGGGGAAGGAGTCCAAAAATTTACTCAGTAAGTTCAACTATATGTTTTTGATGTTAGACAAACAATAAACAAATGACAGCTTTCGTATTGAAAAACTCAGAAATGAGTCTATATAAATGAGCAAACCCTGCTTCAGAAATACCAAAACCACTGAACCATTAGAAGACTGTATATAAAAAAGAGAATTTCTTATTACAAAAGTATCTGAGCTACCTGAGAACCTATCCAGCCATAACTTTGAAGTCATAACATGCATCTTTGAAGTAACATGTACCTTTGAAGATTTCTTTATACAGTTTCCACCACAGATTAAATACCCTTTCCAATAGATAATTCTTAAACCTTTTCTTGTCACCACAAGAACAGGTAAGACAGAAATGCTAACTAAAACTTCTCTAAAAGATTGTCATCTATCAAATGAAATGTATCTAGACACAATGAAAATGCTACAGAAATATAAAATATCAGTAAAATACTAAGACTAGACTCAGGCTAACCCTGCCCCAGCTATGCACATGGTATGCCATTTGTTAGAATGCATTTTCTCTCAGGCAGCTGTTTTAAAAATGAAGCAACATAACATCATCTTTTGACACAGCCCTTTAAGACAGCTTATTACATCACACGAGTTACAAGCATACCCAAAAGCTGCAACTCTTTTCATTTAAGTTTTCACTGACAAATTTTAAATACTTCCCAGTGTCCCAATTTAAAAAAAAAAAAAAAAAAAAAAAATCCATTAAGAAAAATAATGCTGACATGAAAGAGAACATTCTATTGAGAATTCTATGTAAAGTTGCACACACAAATAAAAATAAATCACATCCTGTGTGATTTCCTAGGGGAGAATACCCTGTAGGATTTTCTGATCTGCGAGCAAAACAATGAGATACAATTTGTGAATCAGTGCTCAACTCCAAATATAAAGAATTTAAACAGAAGAAGAATCACTTCCCTCTTCCCCAGACTTTCTTAAAAACATAAGCACAGTTATTGATCATCTTCCTAGTGAAAAAATATTTGTGGTTTTCTTTTAAAAAATGATGAAGCAAAACAGATGCTCCAGTGCAGAGCACAACAAAAACGAGAGCAGTTGTTTGCTGACTCTCCAGTGTGCCATCCACATTATTCGCAATCATGCAAGACCTCATTAGGCCATGTGCTGAGCCAGGATGCAGCCCTACTGCCTTGGGAGCTCCACACGTGCAACTGAGATCAGGATTTGGCTATGCACCTTCTTTCCCAACCCAACAGCATAAATTCTTACAGATGCACAGATAAACCCAGCCATGGCGTAACTTCACTGTTGGCAGAGCTCATGTTCCCAGCTCCAAGCACCACTCACAGATGTCACATCTGCGTTTGCATCAGGACTGCGACCAATAAAACATGAAACAAGACTGTCCACTTACCACACTCTCAGTAATCCTGCCATGTCAAAACTCCCCAAATTAGCAGCTTTCCAGGACAGCAGCAGAGTCCTCTTGCTGTTGGCACCAAGGGCTGCTGCACCTGTGGTGTTATCCCTGCAGCCTGCAGTAAGGCCCCAGCCAAAGCAAAGTTGTTTATTCAAGTTCTTTCACTTTCCACAGCCCAAAAAGCTTTTTTTTTTTTTTACCTTGCAACTGAGAGTTTGGGAGAACCAAATCCCAAAAAGAACTACCTCATCACAGAAGAAAAAAAAGAGTGAGGGCCCACTGCACACCCCCAGCTGCTCCTGATGGGACTCCTCCCTCAGGTGCACACTGACCAATCCGCCTCACTCCCAAGGGAGCACCACCAACTGCCCTGGGGGCACTTAACAAACTGGGCAGCCACACCTGAGGCCCAATTTCAGCCCAGCTGAAGGACACTGGTATGCAGTGCTGCTTAGCTGCAGGCTCTCTGGGCTTTAGAGCTGATCTACGGCTGATACTAGCCATGCATGACCCACCCATGTCACGTTTGGCCCAGCTGCTCCTTCGCGAGGCCTGACTGAAAGAAACATGCTGACAAGGTCGGAAGTGTCATGGTAGCAATCTCTGAAGCTAAGAGTTGGCCACAGAGGAGACTAGGATACAGGTTAGCCATGCAGACTTAGATAACAATAGGGTTATATTCCACATGAATCCCACCTCAGAATCCAGAGAAAGGATTCATTTGGTCAGGGCTGCCAGAATAATTTCAGTCATGTTCTATTATCGAGCCGCTTTTGAAGACTCAGTATCACCTCAGACACTTCTGAGTGAACGCTGTTGGCCTCAGCACAATCTAAGATGCTTTTTGCCTTCTTGTAGCTAGGGATTGTATCCTTCTAATAGATGTTGTTTTGCAGGAATCTGAAAGATCAACATTCTTGGGCTACAATGTAATCTTAGAAATTGCAAGCTCTCCCAAAATACAACTTAGAAGTTCTGATGATGGTCTATACAGTTCAAAGAAGGCAGTGGAAGCTTTGTTTTATGCTGTTTGTTAGCAAATTCTGTGAGAGGCATGATTCCTGATGGACTTTTTGTGTTGTGACTACGTTGGTGGTTCATCATTTTCCCTATATAGCTTCTAAAACCTTGAAATAAATAAAAAAATAAAAATAAAAAAAGACTTCAGTATAAAATTCTTCAGGCCTTGTAAAATTCTTCTGTAAGGAAGAAGTTTTTTAGATTACAAAACCTGTCTGTTAATTGACCCTACACATCAATACTAATTTTCTCCTCATCCTCAGCCTTAAAAACTTAGTCTAGCCATTAAACAAATCAGGAGTATCTCCTTTCTGGGTCCATTCAAGAATAAAAACAACAATCTGAAAGTGCAGGACTGAAACTTAGTTCTGAATGATATTGAAACAAGACTTAAGAGGAGCCAAAGGAAAATAAATAAAAGGTTTCATTTCCATTATTTAGAGAACATTGTTCTTTTTTTTCTTTTTAAACAAACGTTTCTCAGCAGTAGGCTATTTCATAGCAACCTAATTACATTTTTGCTAAAAGGGCATAAATTCAAACAGCTGTTACATTAATGTGCAATTTGGAACAAGGGGGGTGAGGGTGGGGGGAAGTAAATAAATACCCAAAATAGTTTTAAAGCATCTTTAAAAAAAAAAAAAAAGAAGAAGAAGTTTATAGCCCTCTGTAATGATCTGCAAAGATTTCTGTGCTGTTCCATCCCTGCGACTGGATGGGATTGTGGCCTAAGTCAGCAATTCTGAAGATGTTGCCCCTAAAAAGCAGATTGTTTCCTCCAAGTTTCCAGATGCTAAACTACATTAAAAGAAGTACAACATACATTAGACATTTTTCTGTGTAATTGCTGCTGTAATGTTAGAAAATTATGAAAGGTACAAAGATCAGCAGTTTGTGAATGGATGGAAGCAGGCAGTCTTTCTCTAACCACGTGGTCTGTCCCAGAAATGAGCTCAAGGATTCCTAATGTAAGTCTATTTGAAAGGTAGATTTATTTTTTTAATGCTTGGTGCTCTCCAGGCTGCTTATAAATGCTTATATGGTTTGTCTGTGTTCTTGCAGACTCCTGGCCTTCTGCTTGACTGTGGTTCCTCAGGGCAGAGTGAATTATAAAAGAAAAATTATATAGATCAACAGTTCTTGTGGACTACACTATGGGGAAAAAAAAAAAATATATATATATATATATATATATATACATACACACATAAGAAAACATAAAGCTCTTACCTCCCACATCTCAATTACAGAAAAATGATGTCAGTGAAAAATGGCTACTTTCATAGTTACTCTTCTCAATAACTGTTTTTTGAAATCCCATGACAAGCTCTCAGAGTGCATTTTAAACTCTGAAGCAATGAAGTAGATCAAAGCACATTTGTGTTTATTCTCTCTTATTAAGGAAGCTACACAGTGCTTGACAGCTACGGGCCTTGTGAGTGATGTGAAACTTGTAGAATCATAACAGCAACAGACTTGAAGCTATACATGTCCTGGTAGATTTAAGTACAAAATAAGTATTGTTGTAATACTGTTACTGCTGTAATACTGTTGTAATATTGTTGTATTTTTGTAATACAAAAAAAGTATTGTTGGCAGTTAAATGGTTTGTGGTGTTTTTGTCTCCTTCTCAAGCCATTCATGCAGTGTTTTAGACAAGAAACAATAAAAAACTAAGGGTAGAAAGAAAAATTGGTATCTCTTCCAGTCATGAAAAATATTGTTTACGCATATTTTAACCAAACTATATTTGGTGGGGGGGAAAAAAAGAAAAAGAAAAAAAAAAAAAGAAAAAAAAAGTTTTAAGGCAAAGTCTGGATTGAAGACCTAGGAAAAAGGACATGGTTAAATGGCTCAGAATGCCTCTAGGACACATTCAGTCAGGATTTGTGCCACTATTTACACTGTCTCCAAATCTTTGATACAGAAATGCTTTTAACAGAGGGAACAATTGCAGAGATCAAGAACACTTTTCTGTCATTCATTGCTTTGAGCAATACGTACATCTGCATACATGTTTCTTACAAGGCATGAGTGTTTCATAGTTGCATTTGGAAATAATGTGGCCTCGTGTCACTGGCTCAGCCTTTGCAGAGAAAGACTCATAGAGAAGCAAACCACTGAGGAAGATGTGTCTGAAAACACAAGTTCACCCTCTGAAGCAACATCTACCCTTTGCTTTGTCAGTTTTCCAACAACAGCTGCTAGTTATCTGTCATATTAATATGCTTTCAATATACTGTGCTTGAAGCAGCTGGGCCAACTTGAAACCAATCTGAAAAACATGTTTATAGAGAAAGGCAAAGGAAATGACCTGTAACATTGTAGACACAGTATGTTCCAGAAGAGAGCTCCATCAGTTGAGTCTTTACCAACTCAGTTGTTTTATCATTCAATGTCTCCAGTTTTCATTTTGCTGCTGCTAGTAGGTCTGGGCTGCCTCTGACTTCCAATCTATCTTCCCAGTGTTTTCTGTGGTTCTTTGGTCCCAGAAAAAGCAGAAGTAGAACAGCCTCACCCTGACATTCCTGTGCGTCTGCAGCAGCTTGCACTAACGAAACCAGGGTTGGTTACATAGCAGGTGAGTGAATGGAATGAGCAAGGAGGTATTTCCTTTTTGCAGTTATGAAGAGACAAGAATGAGATTCAAAGAATCAGTGCTGCAAAATGATTCAGAAGATCACAGTTTTAACTATTTTAGATGTTAGGATGGCATTTTATAATATGACAAAGAAGAAAGCGTTGGTGAAAAAATCATTCTCCCAGCTTTCATTCTGCATAGTTATTGAGTTGAAGTATTCCTATGTTTGCTTCAGTGCAGAAACCAAGACTTTTCTTGCCTTTAGCTACAATAATTTTTCATTTTTCTACTATAAGCGCACAAAATTTTACATGGTCTGTGTACCAGTAACCCAAACCAATTGCATCTTACATCAGATTTTGAAGCTGAGAACGTTATAGAAATAATAATAATAATAATAATAATAATAATAATAGTAGAAAATCCTTATAAATACTACATCTTTTCTCCCTTTTCACAAAGAAACACATGCATGCTTTTAAATAGACATTTGAGAAAGGAAATACTGCAGACCTATTGCTGTCACTTGGTGCCAATTATTTTGAAAGTTTTGGTCATTTTGCACTTAAATTCTCAAGCCTCGATCCAACACTTACAGGAAACGCCTTTTGTGTATCCATGTGTTTTTGAAAAGAAAGTTACAAAGTGATCAGTGGTGTTAAGGAGCCAGTTGACTAGGAAAAAAAGTAGATACTGACTAAAACACTCCCTCTGCAAGTTCTTTATCAGCAAATCAAGATGCTGTTGGTCTGCAGAAATGTGCTTATTTCAGTTGTGGTCAAACACAAGTTGATCACAAACTTTTGATGCAGTGCCATTAGGGAAAGGCAATGCAGTGCTACAACGTGTGACTTGAAGTGTTGTCAGGAGTTAGGAAAGTACTGATGGTATCTGCATAGTCTCTAGTGGTTCTTTCTCTGAAATGCTGGTCTGAGAAGCCATGGTTAGAAACAACAGTTGAGACTGACTCACTGCAGAGGAAGACAGTGAGAAACACAGTGCATGCCTGTTGTAAATGGTAGTTTGATCCAGAAAATAGATGTGAGGCCATTTTTTTCATGTACAGTGAAGATCCTGTGCCTGTAAATTACATTTTTTCCTGCTTCTACTATGTTACTATGTTCAGGGAGTACTTATTTAAATAGTATTTAGACATACAAAAAATACGTAATATTTCACACATTCGTTTATTGCCCTATAACTTGCAGGGTATCTGATCACGCAAATGCAAAACTTTCACTAGTGACAGTCACACTTCTGTTCAGATGGAACTGCATCCCATGCTGAACTGGGACTCTCCTCATGTCAGTTTCCCTACTAGCTCTGATTCCCAACCTGGCTTCCCACTTCTTACCACGCCTTCAAAATTCCTCTTTGTTATAGATCTAATCAGAGGATAGCAAAAAGAAAAACAAAAAACAAAACACTGTGTTGTAGCCAACTGCTATGGCACCCATTTGAACCAATGCTTTTCCATGAACCTGTTGATACACTGATGCCAAGCCTTACATAAGTTGTTGTGCTTCACATGCAGCATGTTTTTCATCTCAGATATCATCATTTTGCTGACAGGAAAACTTTAAATCAAACTATTTGTCTCACTTCTACCAGACCACACAATGAAAAACCTTGAGCATATTACAGCAGTAATATATCAGTTTCAAAAGGCACGTTAAATTACCCTGAATCTGCAGAAAACTCTGTGGCAAGTTTGCATAAGGAATTAAGATGGCAAGTTTGCAGTGTTATACAGTATACAGTGTGATACGTGGCATCATGAGCTCAAGAGCTTCAAATACTACACATTGCTGCTTCATGTTCCATTTATTAGTGCAAAGGTGTGATATGGATTTGGAAATGTCAGCATCCCAACAAATCCCTACAAAATCTACCAGGATAAAACTATGAGTGATAGAAAGTTATCAGCTGTCCCCAAGGTGAGTTGTAGTTCACACACAATATTAGAAAGTCTATAGACCCAATCCTCTATGAAGTACTATCAAGCTGTGCACAGCAGGACTAATGAATCCTCATAGAATTTATCATTCAAAATAGAAATAAAAACAAACAAACAATAGAAGGATAAGGAATTTTTCCCCCCTTGGACATAAGTGCTCTTTCAAAAATGCTTTTAGTCATCCTCCTCATCTACAAATTACACTGCCAATGAATATATAGCTGCCCTTGCCTATGTATCACTTCCCAATCTGAAGAGCTAAATAAAGAAATGGTTACACTAAGTGAAATTAGATTTTAAAATCCTACAACACAAAATAAATGAAAAAAAAAAAAAAGTCCCCATACATTTTACATGGAAAATCTTTGGCAGAATGAGGAAAAATTCCTAAAATTTTTACCAGCACACTGCTGTTGAATATACACAAGTCAGGAAACCATATCAGGGAAGGAACTTCTTTTTATAATTGGTTATTTAACAGAGATATAAATGTGTGTATATATGTATATATATTCTACACCTGCATATAGTTTTTGTGTGCATTTATACATGTCTATCTTTTAAATTCTGTATCTGTGCAGACCATCTCTCCTGATGACCCATGCACCAAACTGCATGGCTGGAGTCCTCAGTCACAAAACATCGCAGGTGTGATATAGTGGCTGGAGAATACAGCACAGGGCCTTTGGATACCTTCTGTACGATTTCCATGAAGCAACATTTCCACATCAAAATATATCCTTTTTTTTTTTTTTTTTTTTTTTTTTTTTTTAGAAAAAGTTTTAAATAATTCACAGAATATGTAAAGATTTCAGGTAGCTGTGATGTTTCAAGAGGTAGCAGATCAAAGCATGGTCTCTCCTCCTACACCCCTTCCCAGCAGATCTGATTTCAGGATTGGAAACTGAGAAATGCAGAGAAACTCAAGTAAGAAGCAGAGATAAATTAGCAGCAAAAAGCCTCTGTCTAACACTGGATCTGCATGGTCCCAGTGTTTGAGTCAGCTGTATTACAAGGTAGACTCTTACAGACTGCTTCTAATCAAGGTGGTAAAAGTAATTATTGTTTCAATTATACTCTTCTATGCAAAAAAAAAACCGACCACAACCAAACAAACAAACAAAACCAATTTAAACATCTAGATGTGTAGTACAACAAATACAACAGAATCTGGACACTGAATTTAAAGCAGCTATCTTATAATCTCTAAACACCTCCACATATACAGACCAGAATATTTCTCAGGAATGCCATCTTCTGAATTCCTCTGCTTGCTTCTTTTTTTTCTCTGCCAAGGCTCTTTTCATTCAGGTTTAGCAGAAGGGTGTCCAAACAAATTCATGCAAATGAATAGCAACATGACATAAATTGTTTGCACTCCTTATGTTTTTCCTTTGTTCTGTGAAGGTACTTGCTACTGAAAAATATTAAATTATTCATTTTGTGAGAAGTCCAGATTTATCTTTAGCCATTGACTTGTTTTTGTGAATAAAAGCAACTTTTCATCTAGGCAAAAATCCATATTTGGCTCCACGCACTTCAGTAGCATTAATTTGATTTCTTGTTACTTTTTCCTACCATGTCTCACAAAGACCTAATAAAATTGCTTAAATCAGTCCTGTTCTCCTCTTGATTTGAGCTTTGTTTATTTATGTGTTCACAGAAGAACAAACAGTGCCAAGATTAATCGGAATGAATTAATTTGCTACCTCATACTCTTATAATGAGTGAGTTATCACTATCATCTTAGCAATTAGTGTGCTTTAGCAATGCTATCCAAGTATATATTATTAGTCAAGTTAATCACTTTGGAAAGAGTTTTGTGAATGCTTCTCATTAACTAAGAACCATGATTCTTCTATAAAGATCATAATGTTACATGAGCAAAGTGATATGCAGAATACCTCATTTATAACACCTGGTCTATTTGGCCTTTTTCATTTCATGTTGTTCTTTTTACAGCATGACATATCCAAAATCTGACGATAAGGAAGAAGGAAGCTTATCTAACTGAAGACAGAGAAATAGTTGTAGCCTCCATGCTTTTCAGCAGAGCTCCACTTTTTTCTGCAGCTTGTGAACTTGTCTTACTTCAGTACATGCAAAGTGAGAAATTCTGTCCATTTCTAACAGACTTTGTTCTTCTGAAAAGGCAGAGCTCCCTGACCTTTGCCCAGGCCCAGCACCAGCTGATAGAGCCCTTCTTCTAGCAAAGGGCAACAGACTTCAAAATCATTCAGAGTTGAAGGTGACTTATCCAAGCACTGGACTTCAAACATTGTCAAGTCTACTGATGACAAACAAGTTATACAGGAGAAAAATGGTCATGATTTACATCACCCACGAAGGCCAATACATGCAAAAAATCAAAACAGAACAGTAAATTACCCAGCAAGCTGTAAAAAGAAATTTCACTTAAGCCTAAGAGTGGAATCTAGCTGCTGTGCCCAGTCCATTTTCTTCCTTGAACCTCTCTTGCTGATGTTTTTGATACAGCCTGGACTCTCCCATTATGTATCATCTGTCTTCTCTCCCACTTGTGGTCACCCTGCTGGGCTGTGTTAACTCCAATCCATCACTGTCTGGATCACATTTAACTAGATGAAATGGAGATTCATCTGTCTGTCTAAATCCTTCTGTTAGAACTGGAAGTGGATGATAGCACACTGACAGCCTGATTTACCCTTCTCCCTCTGAGGATCCTGGAACAGGAACTGAGGAATACTGAGAAAGAAATGTGCTAACAACCCACATTAGTTATCCTGGGGAGACCTCAGCAGTGGGCAGATACCCCTGTATCTCTTAGAGCACAACTCTAGCACCTGCCTCCACAGCATCTGCTTCTCACATTGCTGGAGACATTATATAGGTGTTAACGTTGTGCTGAACTACACCAGAAGAGAAACTCCTACATCCATCAGATATAGCTAGAAGTTGAGAATTGAAAGAGCTGGCTTCTGTCAGTAAGGGTGCTGAGTGCCTGGTTATTTTTGTACTTTTTTCAGATTAGGATCTTCTCAGTGAAGCGATGATCTCTACCTATACACCACATGCTGATTTCAGTGCCTTAAGAATTTAAGGGGAGGAACCTTTACGCTTTTTGAATCTTTGAGCTGTTGCTGAGCCCTGCCATGACCCAGCCAGCCTTACACATGCCAGAGAATAGCCTTGAGTACAAGAACCCACTACTCTTGATCATAGTAGAAAGCCCATCCCAAGGGCAAGATAATTAAGCAGAAGACATCCATAACAAATAAGTGTGAGGTCAGTCCTTATTGTTCTGTTAGAAGTATTTCTTCTGCTTGGTACTCAGCTTTTAGATTTTCGGTACCTGGCTTCACAGGATTCTGGCACTGCCACTATATTTATCTGCTCCTTCCACGTCAGAATGTTTCACATTATTTTCAAGCAAGTAGGAATTCAAATGTGAATGGTGTGTACAGCATTCTGTAGTCCAGGATAAAAAATACTTTCTGAACACTAAGCAATTCATACAATGATCATAAAAGAAAGCTGCAGTACATTCATTCTTAAGCCTAATCACTATTAAAAATATTTCACAGGAGTTACAAATCTACTGACTTCATAAAAGAACAATTACAGATCTTGTTGTTTCCTTGCTAACATTTCTGCTCCATAGCCTAGATCTCATCCTAGCCACTGTTTCCTCTCCTTAACGTAGCTTCCATTCACACGTTAATCTGCATCTGTGAGGAGAAGGGGATGGGGGGAGAGGGACATACCTACACATAGCTACAGAAATGGTAGGATATAAGCATGTCCCAGGGCACAAAAGTTGAAAAAGCCTTTGATGAATTACAGGATGCAATATTAATAATATATAAATACAAAGAAAATACCAGCAAAGCTTGAAGTACATGTTGGATAGCAGATTCTGCTGATCCTGGCATCTTCAAAGTATACTCAAAGGTTTTCAGAATATTTTCAATAGTATAACTCTTCAAAACTAATATTATCTAGAAAACACAACAAATGATAATAAAATAAACAATAAAGATATAATAAATAGAGATAACGGTATCCCATAATCCAAAAACATATGACTGGCCCGAGGCACAGTTTGGATTTTCCTACATTACATACATATATAGGATTAATATTTGGGCAGTGAGGAATTTTTCAATGTTATTTTGGAACTTAATATATCCAAGAATAATAAGATAAATTTGTCAGTCAGGGATTAGAAGTTCTAACAATATATTATGACTAAAAGACAGTACACTTTTTTTAAAGATAACAAAATATCTGATTCAGAAAATGTGTATCTGCTGAGAACTTTTACAAAAAGAGAAGTTATTTAATCCTAGACCTCTCACTCAGTTTGATAACAAATGGAACAAAAGGTTTCATGTGATAAAGGATGCTTCTGAAACATCAGTATGTATTTTTTCCCTTTGTTGGTTTACACTTATCCTTCATAAGAATGTCAAGGCTGAGTGTTCTATTGCAGAGTATTTCTCTTCCCAAAACTGAAATAATATAGGTAGCACTAGCCTCTGCTCTCAGTTTTAAGTACGAATGTCCAAGGTTTATTCAGCCACGGCTTACTAATGTGCTGTTGGCTTGTAATCAGACAATAAAAAGAACAGATGGCTTAACCAAATTTAATTTGTTATTTTATTTATCCTTATGCTGCCTCTTTATCATCCAAATATTGAACAGTTATATTGTACAGTTAGAAAAACAAGGCTGTGTTAGAGCTTGTTTATGAGCTAATCTTACACTTAACCATCAACCTTGAGATGCAAAATGAGTAATTTAAATGGGATTCCAGGTCATTGATTTTTTCCTGACCAAGTCTGTGATGGAAACAGCAAAAACTGCCATCAGAAATCATAATATTTGGTAACACTTGCCAGCTCAGTAGTTGATGGCAGTAATGCTGTGTCAGTGATTGTTTGCAAAAGCAAAAGATCTACAACTGCATGAAAAAAAACGTTTAAAAGTAAACTCATGCCTTGAAATCTGGCATTCTTCTATTTCCAAAATGTTTTTCAGTGTTCAACAGGGAATGATGACATCTGCAATGTTTGATTACTCCTTATGATCATTTACTCATTGCAAGATCTGGGCTTGATCATCATGCATTATTGTCATTGCAGTGTTCGTGGGACCAGACCATTTTATCTAATACCATAGATCTAATCAACTTAAAACTTCTGAAGACTTTGCAGTATTGCTTTAGCAGTTTGTCAGAATAACTCCTGCCATCATCCTTCTTAGGAGACTTGAGTAAGATTATTGCAGAGCAAGTGCCCATAGTGCTACAAATTAGGTCATTAATTGTGCAGTAAGCTCAAACTGAATGATTTGACCAGTATAAGTCTTGAATAAGTAGGCTCAGTTTGGGAGCATCCTTTTAAGAGCATTTTTATTATGTTATTTTGTTATGTAAAACTGCTGCATGCTTGGTACATAGATTTTAAAAATGTATTTCTAGGGCATTCCCTATACAAGACTGCTGCAGTTTTACTGAGCAGCTTTACTGTCTCTAGGGAACTTCTTTTAAAAAGTGAAGTGCAGCATCTATCACAACTTTCTTTCTTAATGTAGCCCTCTGAAACTTGCTATTCTTTTTTCTGCAAGATGAATGCATTCAATTTTCTCATGCATTTTGACATATATATGAAATTTGTATATGCAGATTTCTGCAAAACAGCAGACATGGAGTCAAAGAACATCTTCAATATGATCTTGTCTGAAACCTTGGAATCTGTCAGGTCACTTGGGCATAACAGAAAACATAACTGAGCTCATACAATCCATCCTTTATATGTATATATATATGCTGATTCATTTACAGACTCCCTGCCAAAAGCATCAATCACCTCAAGACACAGCATCAGCAGACAATTCGTGCCTAGGACACGTTAATGAAAACTAAACAGATGAAAGCACAGTGATGAGAGAATACTATTCTCAGATAGTTTAAGAACAACATGGAAGACAAAAATGAAAATGCACTTATACAACTACGTGTCATTTGATCTTCTTAGCCTATAGTTAATTCCCACAAGAGAGTTAATTCAACCTGATTTTCATGTGGTATAATTAGAGAGAACAAATGAATCTGTGAATATGTTATGTGAAGAATATGTACAACTCCACTGTGACTAGAAATACTGACACCTTCAGTTCTGCAGGCATCTGATTCCCTTCAAGTTAAGCAACGAAAAGTTCAGTACCTTTCCTCCCTACTGGGAAATGATTGATAACTCATACATCCAAACTGTGTTTCCTCTTCAGATGCTCTCACTCTGTCACAGACAGCCACAGACCGTTCAGGAAAAGAGAGAGTGGTGTGTAATTAAGAAGACTGGTCACACTGCTGCAACATCTGAAAGTCATCAGCCATTACATAAGGTGACAACTAAGTATTACAAAGTTTGTAATCCAGCAACCAAACAATTGAAAAAAATGATTACATTTTTCATCAAAATTCACTCACACACACAAACACAACATTACAAAAGAACAAAATGGATTAAACTCAGTTTCCCACATAACAAGTTCATTCCACTCTAGCAGCAAAATTCCTTAGCCCCTACTGTTACTGCCACCTTTGAGACTTGCCACTGTTTTCACAGGTGTGGAGTAAAGCACATGTTATAAATAATATGCAAACCAAACAAGGCCAAAGGGATAATCTGTCAGCTGATCAGTGTTTTGTTCCGGTGTATATTTGATTTAATAAAAAAAAAACCAAAAACCAAACACAAAACAGATTATAAAAGCAGCCCAGAACTGAAAGCCTATTTACTTCTTCAAAAAACATGTGGGCGTTCTTAGTTCTCGTGGGTGCTGCAGTTGCTTCTGCTCACCTGCAAGATCAGACTTTTGATGGGTACGTACAGACATCAGGTTTATATTTTCATGATTTCTTCTCCATGAGCAAAAGTCTTCCAGCTGACTTATCTTTCTAAAATCCAATTTCTCTCTCCTTTCAGCCACAAGGTGTTTCGTGTGACTCCACAGAACGATGAGCAGGTGGAAATCATCCATTCCCTTGCCAGCAAAATGCAGGTAAAGAACTTGGGGAAGGAGCTTTATTGAATCCAAATGGAACATTTCTCCTTTTCCTCAACTAATCACAACCAAAAAACAACAACAAAAAAAAACAATAACAAGCTTCCAAATTAAAGACCTAGTCCTGATTCCAGCCAATTCATCATGAGTTCTTCTTCAGAGGGAAGAGGAAAAGGTAATAAAGATAGAATTACTTACATACTAGTTTATGTCTTCCTGAAAAGTCCAGGTGCCCCAGTCTGAGTATGAAAGTGTTCACTGCAGTGTATTAATTGAGTTACTTTGAAATTATATATTCATTGTGGAGTGCTTTCAAGAACTAGACAAAACATGAAACTTCCAAGTACAGGAACGTTTAATGTTAAAGGTATAAGATTTTGTTCACACAAACAATCTAAAAATTCGTATTCATAACAAACTGAACAGTGTTTTGGCCTCTAGCCTCTTGTGTCACCTTTTGTCTGTGACTTTCCTTTAAAATTTTCTTTTTCCAGTCAAGCTGCATGTTTCCTAGTGACCTTGATGTAGATATATGATAACATAATGACATGAGAAAAATCAATAAAGACAGCAAATGTGTTTCCAATATTTCTCTTCAGCTTTGATGTTGTAAAATAGCTGTTGGTGAAAAAGACACCATTATCTGTAGGATTAAAGGATGGTCTTTTTAATGAAGTACAGATGTGGAGAAGTAGCAGCAGCAGGGTACTACAGCATGCTGAAACAGTATTCTACAGAAAGAATATATACTGGTATGTTGCTGCTAGTTCTATGAAAATGAATATAACAAGTTTGCTCCTAAGCAATCCCTAAAGGGGATTGCTTGTTTTCTTTAAAGTAAAGAAAAGATCTCTAAACTACTGTTGTTATACAAAGCAATCTGCCAGGACTCATGTGGTAGCAGTATGCACTGTAATAGTTATCTAACTTGAAGATACATCATTTTGTGAACATGCCCACCAGCCTCAATTTCCTTTACGGTCAGGACATGAAAGGCTGAAAAGGCATTAGACTGGTAAACCAGTTTTGTTTTCACTGACCTTTAACGGGACTCTAAATCCAAGAGATCTTAAAGCAGATTTCAGAAAGAATATGTGAAGTAGTAATTGTACTGTCATTTGTCCCTTATGAGTTAAACAATATCTTCCAAAGGCATAGGCTCCTCCTACAAACTGCACAAAATGAGTCTTAAAGACACTTATAAATGCAACAGTCCTTTCCAGCTGATGCATGTAAAGTATGTTTGTAGCTTGCTATACTCAGGAGACCATTTAATGGTTACAGGCAAAAAACTCCAATGAAATGTGAACAAAGAATGAAAAAAAATTATAAAGAGTTACAAATTTTGCACAGTGTTCACAAATCTGTATGTGTTCAGACACTGTCATAATTGTATGGGATGCTCAGAGCAGACAACATTCTTTATGCTCCAGTCTCTTTTACATCAGATTCTTTTAAATGAAGTTCAGAACGCTCTTATGGGTATAAGGGCTACTTGTCATTTGATTTAGGGTGATAATTGTCTCTTTTCCTTTTTCAATTTTGAAAAGAAAAAATACCAAGCACTGATTTTAGCACTGTGCAAGACTAGTGCAGTCCCTACTAAGTAACATAATTTAATAAGTCAAAAATTAAATGTACTCAAAAACTGAGTTAATACTTGGTATTTGTTAAACTGTTACTGCCATCTCCAGAAATCTTCCATGTAAGTTCAAGGGTCTAATAAAATCATCTTCACTGAATTCCATTTAAAACTTAAGTCAGTTTTTCTGGCAAGCAAGATCAGTCAGTGTAACACCGGAATGAAATTTGTTGTATCAATCACAATCAGCATCACTATATCACACATGCACTCACTTAAAACTCAGTCATATGTATGTATGTATTTGTTCATATATTCGTTTGGCTTTCTTTCAGGTTGACTTTTGGCAGCCAGACTTCGTCGATCTGGTAAAGCCAAAAATGCAAGTTGATTTCCGAGTTGAAGCTGACAAGGCTTTGGAGGTTGAACATCTCTTCAAAGAAAACGAAGTGGATTATAAGTAAGTTTTTAGTAGGAGGAGACTGAATATTGGAGAAAACGTGTTGAACATTTTCATCATTGATTGCACTTATCTTCATTACAAACATCCTCCTTGGTCCAGCTTGATTAGCAGGCTTTTTCAATGCGTAGTATATGCATAAATACAGACACAAACCTCAGTTTTACTTGATCAAACTCTCATGACTTCATTCAGCAGTGTGGAGAGTTTTCATCACTCAGATTTATTTCCACCAGATCATACTCCTTTGCTGAGTTATCAGGAAACATAGCTGGTAGGTTCTGCTAAATCTGAGGATTATCTCTCCCTAAACTTGCCATCCGCATGTTAACTGTATCCTGTTTGGATGCCACAGGAGGGAACAGAGCTAAAAATACTCTAAGAGATTGTTCTCAGTAGTACCTCAGCCCACGTACAGCACAGGAGTCCAGTTTCATTCGAAGTACTTCTTTGGCAAAGGAAGAGTTACATGTGCTATCTTTCCCTATGATATTTATGAACTCCCTCAGGTCCATGCACAAATATTTTGATTGCAACAGAGGAAACAAATGTCTGGAAGGTGTCCCTGACAAACTTCAGTGGAGTGTCCTTGTGACAACCCAAGCAGTTAAAATTCTTTTGAAGTGGAGCTGCAGTGCCATGATACCATGTCAATGTGCTCATTTGCACTGTTTGTTCTGAAGGCTGATGGTGCCTTACAAAGTGGCCTCCTGCTCTTCTATCCAAATGATTGAGCACATATCCTGAACAAGTGAGAATTTGTAAGGATATTAAGACAAACACTGGAAAAAACAAGGAAATGTGTTTTTTTTTTTTATACCCAAGGCTGAAATATGAGCAAAAGGTCCTCAAGACCATGCTTGAAGATGAGCCGTGTCTTTCTGTCAGCCCCAGGGAAAGACGAACAGGAGAGATTCAGCCAATGCAGTCAGGATGTTAGGGTGGTTTGTTTCTGTTGTTGTTTTTGTCGGCTTATTTTTTGCCATGTATGGATCCTGTCATCTGCAAACTGCACCTAAACTTTGGAAGCTTGGTTTGATAAAGAATTTAATCATGCAAACATCTCTGGGTTGCTAGAGATCCTGGATAACAGGAGGGTTTTACGTTACTGCAGTCTAATTGTTCTTCAGCATCATCAGTTCAAGAGAATACCCTTTTCCTTTTGAGGAAGAGGCAATGTGACATTACAAGGTCAGTCCAAGGCAAAGGAGAGTTTTACTTGGATACAGAACTAATATAGTTTACATGCACCCTGTTTTAGCACTGCCTTTCTTTCTAACCCCAACTGTTGCCATTCTGGAGGTTTGCTAGTATGGGAGTTAAGTGGGCAGGTGCAAGTTGAGAAGCTATTGCTTTGTGATCATTCTATCAGCACGGATGAGGCAGAAAAGAGACTGAAACTTGAACATAGCTTCTATTATTTTCAAATGCATAAACCAGTTCACCACATGTTTCTTCATAATCAACATGGCCTTAGTTCTGTGCAAATCCAAAGATATCCATGTGGTGCTCGATTTTCTGCTAACAAAT
This sequence comes from Lagopus leucura, assembly GCF_019238085.1. Classification (NCBI taxonomy): domain Eukaryota; kingdom Metazoa; phylum Chordata; class Aves; order Galliformes; family Phasianidae; genus Lagopus; species Lagopus leucura. The sequence goes on along the minus strand of NW_024962274.1, from coordinate 3,434,783 downwards.
TGCACATTTCTTTCTGCTTTTCGTGGTATTGCAGAGTTCTGATTGACAACCTGCAGACTGCAATGCATGCTCAGTTTGACAGCAAAGTTCGTAGCACTGGTCACAGCTATGAAAAATACAACACCTGGGATCAGGTAGAGTCCAAATGTTTTCTATGTATCAACAATCAACTATGTATCAACTTGATATCTTAGCCTCCATTGTCAAAATGGCTTCTGATATTCTTCCATCAATATTCCCTTCTCCTCTTCCGTTATATCCATTAACTTGATAAGCTCCTCTCCAAAATCTCTCCTTCACTGCTCATTACAGAGATAATCTGCATAACCCATTTGCCTACACATACTTATTTATTTTGTATTTGACTTCGGTGGACTGTTCCCATAAATCCCTGCCCAGTGCTTCCATAAACAGTTCAAGAATGATAATAAATAGAAGAGCTATGAAACTGAAAAACATGACAGCATGCAGAAGACTTAAAGCATTCAATCTACTTACTGTAAAAGGAAAAAAGTTTTCTTTTGTCAGAAGAATTAAAAGGATGACAAAATCATAATCTCTAAGCACTATGTACGGTTAGCATTCAAAAAGTTTCTTGACTCACCAATCAGACTCCAATGATTGGATGTTTTAGATAAATTCATATCAGAAAATCCTAGTTCAGGAATAGTTTGAAGTCTGCAATGAACCACTATCTATTACTGGAAAAAAAACCCCAACAACTAAGATTAGATACACAAGTATCTAGCACAAGCAAGAGTTAATAATAAGAAATCTATCAATGGTATTAAATATTTGGTTCAATTCTCAGAAGGACTCTTCCAGCTTGTGCATAAGTTACTCTGGACCTGAGGACAGACACATCAACATCTTTATTCTCCTTATTAAACAGATAGCTGCCTGGACTGCTGACATTGCTGCTCAGAACCCAAGCCTGGTCTCTCGCAGTGTAATTGGGGAAACATACGAAGAACGGCCGCTGTACCTTCTCAAAGTGAGTGCAGTGATTCATTTGTGCCAGACTGTTTTTCTGCTATTATCTATGCAAGACTATGATGCCTACTGAATGATGATGCTAAGATATTAATATACATTTTGAAAGAAATCAAGACATTTGAAAATAGATTTTTTGCACTATTTATACTATGATCTTTTTTACCTTAAGATATAAGGGCCATAATGAACTACGAGAAGTTCAGGCATAAATTTAACAACAATCCTGTGAGCCAGGTGAATTATCAGCTACCTTTGTATTCTCTTCACCTGTAAGCACATTTACTTTAAAAGGATCTATAGATGTCAGTCTCCCTAGCAAAAGGCAATATGTTTGTTTCTTCAGCAGACACAGGTTTTTTTAATAACTCGTATGAGTAAATAAGATACCATTAACAAATTAAAGGTGAGAGAATAAAGGTTACTTGCCTAAAATTGCATAAGCACCTATCATCCATCCAAACAAAGCTAACTACTAGAAACACCACAGGGAATATATCAACAGTGCAGAACAATCTATTATTGTGGTGGAGGAGAGAGTAACCTACATTAATAAAACTATTAAGATTATAAGGTTTTAGCTTGAATATCATTGTCAGCTACAGCTGAGAGCACTGCCTAGTTTTCCATTTAATCAAGGAAATGTATAGTATTACTGTTTAAGTCAACAAGCTGGCAGACATCTTTTGCGTACCAATTGTTTCATTCAGAACTTGGGTTTGTTTTTTTATTTGTTTCTGTAGTTGGGAAAAAGCGGTACGAATAAGAAGGCCATCTTCATGGACTGTGGTTTCCACGCAAGAGAGTGGATCGCCCCTGCTTTCTGCCAGTGGTTTGTGAAAGAAGTCAGTAAGCATAATGATCAAAACTTGTTTTACAAACACAATTATTTTTATTTCAACCACTTACACTAGATCTTAATGGCTGCCTGTAATCTTTGAGCAGCTTAAGATTACCTAAGCATGTGTATGAGGTATGCTTGCAGCAGCATTGGTGGCAAGTATAACCTCTATCTTCTCAGACAGCCATGCGGTTTTGTGTAAGGAGCAGTGGAAATTGAAAGTGACATCTCAGTGGAGTCAAAGGGAATGTTATTTCATTATCTCCCAATAAGGCTGCAGACAGTATGTGCTACCATTTTTCTCTCAGCAATTCACGTCACTACGGCTGTCATTTTCACTGTCTGATCATTTAATTCATGGATGTACCCAACACCAGCAGTGGCTCTGCTCAGTGAATGCAAGTGAGGATAGGTAGAAAAAACTTTAAAGTGCAGTCCTCTGAGAGTCACTGGAGGTTCAGCTGGGAATGCTTCTAGACATAAAAATCAGAAACTACAGAAAAAACAAAGTAGGTCATTCTTTGTATCTGCAAACAAACAAAAAAAACCACCTAAAGAAATTAACAAACAAAAAACACAGGAAAAAAGTTGTAGTGACCTAAAATTTCCTTTCCAAATTCTACACCTAACCTGTCCACTTGCTAGCTACAGGACAGTAGATGTCTTTTTCTACTGCACTGCTTCTTGCATTGCACTTTACATCTTTGTAAAGTAAAGGAAACAAGGATGCAACCAGGCCTTTAGAGCAAATGTCAATTATAATTGGATGCTCACACAAGACTGACTTAAATTTCCGAACAAGCATACAAAGTGCTAGGTCATAAACAGTAGGATATGTAGGGAGGAGTTCTTATGATGTACATACCTGGAAAATTTCATGGAAAAATCCACCTCTCTATGAATATGTGCAACCAAAGTATTATGACTAGAAATGTCTAAGGATGTAATGATGGAAACATTTTCTGTAGTTTTGATGAATTTTATCTGCATAACAGATATCAGAAACAAAATTTACTATCAATTCAAACTATAAACAAGTGTTTAAGGTGACAGGATACAGGGAGAATATATGGACCAGAACATTTTTCTGTCTTTCATTGATAAGCTAGTAGATGGAAACCTTTTCTTTATTATCCTGTTCAAAATCCACATTGCTTTAAAATACATTTTATCTACCAGAAAAAGTCGACTCTCTAACAGCAATATGGTTTCAGTCACTGTAAGTCTTCTGAGCATATATAACATCAGTGCTACCACCTCGTGTGGCACAGTTACCTGGATGACTTCACCTTCCACATTCAGTAATTCCTTATCTAGATCCAGGCCTTCAAAGATAGCTGGAGATGTTTTCATTCCATGAAGGCATCATCAGCTCTTTCTACTTTTCTCTCATTAGGCTGTGGAGACCTACGGAACAGACAGTACCATGACCCAACTTCTCAACAGCTTGGACTTCTATGTTTTGCCAGTTGTTAATATCGATGGTTACGTTTACACTTGGACAACTGTAAGTATGTTCCTCTGTCAAGAATATTACTGGCTAAGCCAACTGTAAGAACTCTTTCTTACTTTTACTCTAAGCTTCACCATTCTATTTTAGAACCGTATGTGGAGAAAGACACGCTCTAAAAACACTGGCAGCTCTTGCATTGGTACTGATCCCAACAGGAACTTCAATGCTGGCTGGTGCAGTAAGTGTCTCCTAATAGAAGCTGCAGCAATCACCCAGAAATGCAATAGCCAAAATACTTAATTATGGATTTCCGCTTATATTACTACGGTTGGTTCATCATGATTTTGATTGAAGACCACCAATATAGCATTGTGGAATAGCTGGTGTTCAAATTTTATGCAAAAAACAAACTTTGGTTACTAGTTTCATCAGTATAGCTACTTCTATGAACAGCAGACTTCAGAAGAGAAGTCAAAATAGCTTTCTTTCAGTTGTTTCACTCACTGCAAAGGGGTGCCCTCTTTGCTGGTTCCTGAAAGCATCCCAGATATGGGGGAGATGTGCAAGGAGAAGACTTTTAAGTAAGGATGCAAATAATAATCGTTTAGATAACATAGGGCTTTGCAGAGAAACTCATGTCCCTCCAAACAAGAAGTAGAGATCGTACTTAATTAACACTGCGTCATATTGCCCATTGTCTTAACTATGCAACAAAGGACTCTCCTGATACAGTACAGGTGTGGCAGTAGGATTTCCAAGGTTTACTATGAAATTCACATTATATCATTCTCCTAACAACCAACTTTTTTATTAAATATTCATTTATGTTCACTGCTCCTTCCAGAACTGGGGGCCTCAAGTAGCCCATGTGATTCTACTTACTGCGGCTCCTCACCTGAGTCTGAAAAGGAGACAAAGGCTTTGGCTGATTTTATTCGTGAAAATCTTTCAACAATCAAAGCATACCTGACTATTCACTCCTATTCCCAGCTGCTACTGTTTCCTTATTCATACACTTATTCACATCCAAAGGATTACAAGGAACTGGTAAGCACAAGTTCTTTGTCATTTTGATGTCATGAAAAGAATGTTTTTGATACAATGAAAGAGCACTATTTAGGTCTATTTAACTTCAGGCAGAATCTTTAACTATGAGTAAAGAGTATATGTTGCCAGTTTTTGAACATACTTCAAAAACCAGAGACACCATGATGGCTTCCACATAGTTCAGGCACAAGACAACCTTGAGAACCTTACTTAATTTCAGTGTATACAGTGAATTTGCCACAAGGTCAGGATTGCTTTCCAGTCATGCCATAGAGAAATTCACTACATCATGCAGCACTGATGCAAGAATTTGCAGTGTGTGTGGCTGCAGAACATCCCACAGAAACATTTCCTTTGTAAGCCATGCTAACAGCTTGCTAGACTATAATAACTACACAGAAATGACTGAAGTGGTACCAGCACCAGCAAATAAGGAACTCTGTCTAATACTTTGTACCAAACCTTACTTCTCACTGAAGGAAAAGGGTGAGACTCCTGTTAAAGAGAATGATGCAGCTTGAGGACACTGAGGCAGTTTTTGTCAATAATAAATGCAATATATAGTATTAATTACTATATACCTATATATTGCACTATGATTATAACTAAAAACAGGCACAAAACAGGTGAAAACAATCAGTTCTGAGACCCTTCTAAATAGGCCTTGATTCAAATACACCCCTTACTTGGAAGAGAAGAAGATAAATGTCATGTTTTAAATAACAACTCCTCTTTTGTTCATCCAAAATGAATGAAGGACACACCCTAACACCATTTGAATAACAATCTGGAATTTAAAAAAAAAATTAAAAATATTAAGTGTGCATAAAAGTTGTAAACATTTCACAAGGCCAAGAATCAACAATCATGAATAAGAAAATTACTTCAGTTCTCTGGCATATTAGCAATTAGAAGCTGTTGGCAGGCAAAACAACAGAGCAAAACAAAACAAACAAATCTTGATTCCCTCTCTTTCCTCGATGCTGCCAAAAGTCCAAGGCAACAACACTCAGTGTGCTGGTCTGCTGGGGGGGCTTGACAGATTTATGAGTGCTCCCAAATAGATGTCACAATTCCAAAGCACAAACAAGAACTCGGGCCAACAGTGAACTTTCTTGCAGCATATTTTACAGCTTAAAAGAGAGGATGAAATCCAGATGAAAACTTTGCTTTCTTAATTTATTTTCCAGAAAGCTTTGATTTTAATTATTCCATGGAACTATAGCGATTTCTTGTCTTCAGTTTTTACATTTTTTCACATTTTACACATGGCAGTTCAGTCTCAGGCAATAAACAGCACAAAGCCCTTGAGCTGCTTCGTTGTCAAGATCACAAAGTTCACATGTGCTAAAAAGTTGCATGACACTCCGCTCAGCTTTCTGAATCAAAAGCAAATGTGAAACTTAACTAAAACCCCAGCATGCTTCTCACAGTATTAAACTGAGAAAGTTTGCATCAAAAGCCTAGTATTTAAAAAATACAGGAAGTCCTATCCGTTAAAACAATCTTTAGAAATAAGAAATAACTTCTGATTTTCTTGGTTTTCACTTTATCAATTTACATTTTTATGATAAAAAATATATTCCAATATGGAATATAATTTCATGCATTACTTTTACAATGGTTCTCCAGCTTTTAATTAATAAAAGCCTTATTTTCCTGCCATAGAGAACAAGTCTACTATTGCTATTCAGCATAAGAAATAAATAGCTCAGGAATACAACCTATATACTTCTCTTCACCTATTTGATTTCACTTCATAAGTTAGATTTTCCACTGTCATTTTATCCTACATTTTAAATTGGGTACAATGATCCCAGAGGGGGTTCCATTATTTTCCAGTACAAAGCAATTACAAACCTCACCACCAATGACAAGGTGACCGATGAGTGGTTTTCATGTGTTAATTAAGGGAAAATACCTCTTTTAGTGGCGATCCCAACAAAAAGACAGCAGGATCCCAGGGATATTCTACTTGAGCAGTACCTGACTTTAACAAGGGAAGACTTCTTGCCAAAAATCCTTCTTTCAGAGAATGAGATCAGAGTATCATCCAATCAAAACTGCCTATAGCCGGGGTAATCAAATAGAAAAGGCCCAATTCACTCCAACACCAATGAATTAAATAGACTGACTTCCACAGGCTCTGGGTCAAGTTCAAAGGTGCGGCTTTTCGGGCTACTTGAGATAACTAAAGCACAATCCTTTGAGCTGTAACTAAAGAAATTTAAGATTTTCCATCAATAGCTGGATTTGCTTAAAATGATACACTTACAAAAAGAGATATTGTGGTGTATTGCCAGTCATTATTCTGTGACAAAAAGTTCTGTCTAGATTTAGAATTTAGAGAAACGGAGAGAAATTAGAATCTCAACCTTTCATAGAGATTGTTTGGGTGAATCAGAGGACCATAAATCACTTTTCAAATGGAGCAAAATTTATAGCGCCATTATCTTATCTTGGATGTTATTTTTACTCTGACAGATCTAATAAATTAAAGGAAATATAGCTGCAATTTCTTATCTCTTCCAGTGAGCAGCTCGACATGTGGTTAAACAAAATTTCATGTCTGCTTATCATTAATAATATTTTGTTCCATTATATTTAATTAAAGGTAGCATAATACATTGAGGTCTGTGCCACATTCCAGTGTCTGAGACACATAAGGGTACAAAAATTGAGTAATTTGAGATTGAAATCAGTAGGTCTGCACAAAAGAAAGATCTAGAGAAAGCCAGTACCTTCGTTTCCTGCCAGAACACTGAGCAGTGTCCTTGGGGCTTGAAAGACTTTTTCTTTTGCTCACAGCCTCAAGAAATCAGAAGGCAAAAAACTGTTCTGCTTTTTGTTCCTCGGGTAAAACAGGGCACTCTAGGAGTTCCAGCAACCGTTATGCTTCATTCTTCACTGCCGTAGCTAATCATAGCAACCTCACATTATTGTAACTTGGTTTGAGAATAGGATTAGGGCTATCCCCAATCACCCCAGGACTAAACAGTGTGACAGAAGATGAAAACTGTGCATGACTCTTCCTTCCCACAACTTCCCTCCTTTTCCTCAGAGGCAAGAGGAACTCAAACAACAGAACACAAGAATTCTCCCCAAATTTTTCTCCCTGTATTCAGCATAGGATAATTTGTTTGTTTCTCTCACTTCTGAGATGCTGCACAGAACTTTCACTGTTATCCAAACAATACATGAACAAATAAAAACACCCAAGACAGGAAAATCTAGGTCAGAATTTTCTCAGAAGTTGCACAATATTCTGGAGATGACTCCTTGAAAGAAAAATGTACTCTTTTTTGGTGGATCTCATTTTGCCTGCCTCATAATCTTCACTTGGCTCATTATTTACTGTACCCTTGGGAGTTTCATTGCACACAGAATACACACTTGAATCCATCGCTTACTGAGAACAGAAGCATTAGCTCTTCACAATTAAAACATGTGATTGGCAACACCAGTATCTCTCCGCACCCCAAAAAGATTCTTTTTATCTTCATTTTACCATTCACATTTTTGTCCTCCTGAAATACAGGCCTCTGCATTTAATCACATTCGGCACAAGCAGTTCAACCCATATGCTTTAATCAGTTCAAATTTTTGCCTTACTTTCCTACTAGGTCATCCTATGCTTTCCTCATTTTCAGCAAAGACATATCTAGCTTTATCCATTCTTGTTCGTATTTGAATTGGTTCTGAACTGATAGAGCAGAGGTATGTCCACCATGCTCTCTCTTCCTTTCCAGGTTCAATTCCATCTCTTTGCTGAACAAACTCAGCACCAAATCCACATCTGCATGTTAGATTAGTATTATTACTGTTTGGTAGGCTATGGAATATTGTATTAATTCACAGCTGAAGATAATTTTCTAGACACAAGATTTCCACTTCTTTTGTTAAGTTCACTGAAATTCATTCTTCTATGTTGGGCTGGTCTACCATTTCACTTCTCGTACCATCTGAGACCCTTAAAATAGAACAAGGTAGAAAGCAGAGATAGGCATAGAGTCTGTGCAGTCTGCAAGAAGAGTGAATTTCAAATATGTTACATGACTTGGTGAATACTATTAGTCTGGTTATTTAACCTGATGCCTGGGAGCAAAGTCTCTTCATCACTGTTTTAATTCCAGAATGTGTTTAAGATGTCGGAATACTTGTAGTTACAAATTTTTGAACAACAAAAATCCTATTTTCTAAAGGACTCAGAGATACCAAAGAAGAGTCACAACCTACACTACTGTATCTGTACTGTTAAAAACTCCTTAGATTGAACTGTTGTTACAAGTAAATATTTGGTAGAGAAGTTGGAAAGTAGAGCAAACGGAAGCAGCCAGAAAAGCAGTATTTGGAAGCTCTTGCACTGAGTTTGTCAAAACAGACCTGCTCTGTACTGGTAGTGTCACTACCCTGAAAAGGATGCTTACAGTAGCAGCTTCATACAGATGATGCTTATGTGTGAGCTTGCCTCAAAGTCAAGTCTCCTACAGTTGTAGAGCACATTCACCTTAACGTAGTCACGCTGGAAACCCTCTCACCAGGGATCAATTTCTTATGCAGCCTGTAAGACTGCCTCAGAGAAACTGGCTTGCAAAGGAAAAAGAGAATCATACTGCAGTCTTCCACTTGGCTGGATTCCCTAGGCTCTTGAGGGAGATGCTTAACCATAAGCAACAACAGAACAGTGCACTAAATTACACATCAGCCATGGACTCCTGAGGGGAGTCTGGTTTTACTGCCAAAACAAGAAGCCTCAGAAGTGCAGCTTCACTTGGCTACAGCTAACTTTGCAAACAGCACCCTTCAGACTTCCATTACAAAGGAAGTTTAAGTAGTACATGAGACAGAGGTGGAAGGAAAATACGGTTTTCAAGCTCAGGCAAATCAATCTGCAGTGCAGTGAGAGAAGAGTCTGGCCCAGTCACTCAGAGAACAGGTTTTTCAGCCTGGTCTGGTGGTTGGCGGCCCTGCACATAGCAGGGGGTTGAAACTCGATGATCATTGTGGTCCTTTTCAACCCAGGCCATTCTATGATCCTGTGATGGCAAAGGGAGTTGTCCACAGGCAGCAGCTGCATAATCAACATCCTTGAAGTGTTTCTAAACAGCCACGGTTTGCTGGTAAATCTGCCCTGATGACAGAAGAATGACATGAGGGAGCTGCCCCCCAAAATTACCTATTAACAGGCAGAAGATGCTTCTCCTGGTAAATTATGTTGTTAGCTCAAAGCTCCAGATGTGATAGAAAGGTTGGCCAGTTAGACACATCTTTCATTAAACACTAATAACAATAAACATAGGTTTAAAGGTTGTAAATTATGTAAGATAATGACAACTGAGAACACAACTCTGCTGTCTCCCTGGCATTGCACTCCGCACACAAGATTAGGCAAAATATTAGTAATTGCTGTGTAAACACAGGTGGATGATTAGTGCAGGGAATACACCTTCTGCTGAAATGACCTGCTCTCCGAGTTCAGCTCTGAGTCAGAATCTGGAAAGCCATTTCTGCTCCCAGTTACAAGATATTAATTAGGAGTTATTCCTAGGACTTCAGGGTGCCGCTTGCTTCTCTGCTGCTATATCTCTGAGCAGTTTTTTCCTTGCAACAGAGACATTCTTGACAGTTAAAAACAAAGAAACCACAGCAATTGAATTAAGCCAGTTAAACAAAGAAATCTTGAAAATCAGTCAACAGAAAAGAGTGTACTCTAAGGTCAATGAGATAGCCATGCATCTCCTGGCAGCTGTATTCCAAATAGCATACAGGTACGAAAATCCAAACTATTTTTTAAAAGCTAAATATCACAACCCCCTTTTGAAAAATGTTGTGGACTCACAAGCTTCATTCTTATTCGTTCCTCATTTTTATATCATGAGAAAGAGGTGACTTTCGTTCCTAAAAAGTTGAAGTTTTGTTTTGACCTTCAGACGTTGCACTGTAAATCCATTAGGAAAGCAACTGGGAGAGAGTCACTTAATAAAGAAAAAAAAATCAGATTTCAAACCTTTTGATAAATGTTCATTTCAAGATGAAGTCATAAATGCTCGGTCATGTTGCTCAGTTAATGGAGAAAGTCATTTAAATACTACATCAATCTCCAAGCTGCAGAACTTGAGGAAGTTGTATATTTGGATTTGTTTGCCTACTGGAAATCTCAACCTCTTTTGCTACAAATCCTTCTCATAACTTCCTGGCCAATAACAAAATACCCCCCAGGTAAATACACTTCCTGACATCCTTTATCTTCTGCCTGTTCTGGTCCGATTTGAAGCAGGCATTTTGGCAGAGAGAAGGTATGCCCCACTCTTCCCTAAAAGCAGCTTTACTCTTCTGTTGTCTCTACAATGCAGTTCACTGAAAAAAGATCAAATATTAATAACCACCAGGTCCATAAGGAGTGTAAAACTAATCTTTCCAAATTTCCAAACTTTGCATATTTTTGAAAAGAGGAAGAATCTGTTTACATTTAATAATGAATTTACTATTTACAGATTTGACACATTTGAGAAACCAAAAACAAAAAAAACAATGGTATTGCTAGCAAATGCCAGAGAGAGCTCAGCTACCCCTGCTGCTCTGAATCAAAATCCAGCACTTACGAGTGGGGAAACCCTTGCAGTCCTGTAGTAGGCTACCAGCATTAATGCAAACATATTTTGATGCTGTTTTGCAGAAACTCTCTCGCTAAACTAAGATTTTTCAAAACACATGGTCCAATATGCATTTTGGAGTAATTCACAGAAACACTTAAAGCACAAGGGTAAACAGAATGTTTTACAATCTCTCTCGCTCTGGGAAATAAGCCAGAGTACAACCTAAAGAGAAAGACGGGGCTTGAGGAAATTCTTGGGATAGCGAGCATTCAGCTGTAAGCTATAAACAAAGATAAGGCAACCCATCGCTTACTCTTATACTGAACATCTGCTTTCAAAAATCGTTCACATTCATCATCTGTTAGTAATAGTTTTCATGTTTTATTACCAACATGCTGTATAATGAAGAAGTGGAAAAGTCACACATTCCAAAGTCTGTAATTTTCCTTACTGCAAACACACAAAGCTTCATGGTAGCACTGATGGGCCCGATCCAGCCCTCACCGAAATCAGTGGGAGTTGAACGAGTCCCTCTGAGCACAGGAAATGAAATGAAATTAATGAGACTACATATGGTTCTGAGGTAATTTATGCCTTTTCTGTCTATTAACATTTATTATACTGCTTCCACTTCCAGCGGTGTCCAACTCTGCCGACTAAACTGGCGCTATTCTCAATTTAAATGCTGCATGAACAGAAAGAAAAGGAAGGCTACTGTGTTCCCAGTCTACTGTACCAAGTTATTACCCTTCACAGGGATTTCTTATTTATTTTAAGTCTTGTACAGGTTTCTTGTAAGTATAGAAAATGCTGTTTGCTACTGCCCAAGCTATATGGGACTATGAACCAGCTATACACTAAGGCAGCTCTACACAGGCAGGCTACGCACCACTGAAGCTTGGAGAACAAGCTTTTTACTGACAGGGTATGTACTGGCAACTACTTGCACCTAATCATTCTGAGAGGTGGAAAACAGTTTACCTTCTCAAGCACAGCTTTGCAGTTTACTCAACAAATTTGCCAAGATTCACACAGAATGCTTCTAGAAATCTGCATTTATATTTGCTCCTTCCCTACAGAACACCATTGCTAGTGCTGCAACCAAAAAACTGACCAGTCTGTACAACACCAAATATACGTATGGCCCAGGAGCTACAACAATCTGTAAGTACTTGCCTAAGTATGCCAATCTGAAATGGATCTCAGTAATTGCATAAGTCACAAATGCCTTTCCACCACAAGAAGAAATCAATTGATTCACTATATATCCTTTTTTAATTGTTTGTTCTGTATATCTGGTTCTGCAGCTTGTTGTTTCTACGTTTACAGTCATGTTTTATGTCTTTATCACAGACCCTGCTGCAGGAGGCTCTGATGACTGGGCTTACGATCAAGGCATCAAGTACTCTTTCACTTTTGAGCTCCGTGACACCGGTAATTATGGGTTTCTTCTGCCTGAGTCTCAGATAAAGCCAACCTGTGAGGAGACTCTGCTTGCTGTTAAATACATTGCCAGTTATGTCCTTGATAACTTGTATTAAAAAAAATTCTAGAAGCGATTAAAGTTATTCAAAAGCCTTTTTCTGTATGTTCAATAATTTTTTATTTTTTTCTTTACTTAATGCTTGGCCGTATCCTTAGTCCATAAAAGGTCAATAATCTGAAAGTCTTCCAAGATAAATTCTACCTTCTGTTAAGACAACCAATATAATTAGGTGGGGAGGGGTGGCAGATAAGCCTTGCTGGAAAAATAAGCATGCTCAAACACCTGCTTTTCTGAGATCCACATCTTTAAGTTCAAGTTTTAAATCACTTCTCCGTACCATCTCTGTCTCTTATTTAATCTTCATATGGAATTACCTAGGTATTTCATTGCCAGTCGCTAATAAAATGCTAACAACATATAGAGTGCTAGAAGAATTTCTCCAGTGACTGGATTAAATGCATAAACAAAATAAGCCTTCAGATTTTGACAAATAAAACACATTTTTAAAAGAATGGCTTTCTCAGCCAAAAAAAAAAAAGAAAAAAGAAAAAGACTTTGGCTTCACTGGAATTGCACAGATACAGCAAGGAATACATTAATTCTCTCACAAAATGGGATGGCGAAGACTAGTGGACTATGAATGTCTGTGTGGCACGAATGAGTGTGGCAGCTACTGACTTCCTCCTATAACCGTTAGGTGGGATCTCTCACTCAGATTCTTATTATTTATTCTGGCAAATGTAGTACATATTTGTTTCTGCCTGTTAAAATCATTATTTCCCCATTTCTCTCTCCACCTTCTGTTCTCCCTTTCCTCTGGCACTCCTTCCTCTCACAAACTATGCAAACTTTCCCAAATCTCTCCCTTTTGTTCAGTTCAGAACAGCAGCCTTCCTGAAGTGAAAGATTCAGGGGATACCCCGTTAGACAGTTTCTATCAAGAGTTTAATATTTTAATAATAAGGATTATAAAATAAATGGAATGGATCCTGAAACATTCCTCCTTTTTCACTCCTGAACTGATACCAGAATCAGTTTAAGCTCATTAACCTAAAACTTGCTCAGAATTGCTCTTCAGCTGCATGCAGTCAGTGTTTGCAGTCTTTTCACAGATAAGTGAAATTTCAAGACCTTATTTCAAGCTGTTAGGATTCATCTGTCGTAACCAGAAAAAGTGAAAATGCTTTACACCTGAGTTAATACACGCAGTCTGCAAATCAGAAAAATGAATCCGGTTACAACTAGAAAGAATCAGTAAATTCAGTTCACTGGGTGAACTATAATGCAATCTAAGTTCCAGCTGAAAAGAAGTATGTGACAATACCTTTTTTTGTTATGTTTTAAAAGCACACGTGGGCCAGATTCTTCCCTGCTGCAGCTCAGTTAGGTCAACATGACCATATGCTCTGATCCAGGAGATTAATTTACCTTTCAAGTGAGGTGGTGCATTTAAAAGTCGCAACAAGATGACTTTATTTTCCCTTACTACGAAAGAAACTTGAGACCTATCAGAAAAGGGAGACAAAATCCCTTTATTAAATGCTTATCTCAGTAATGAATAAGGCACAGAAGACTCACGTTAAATGAAGCATTAATAGTAAAGATGGATATGGGACACCAGACACGTCCTGAGGGGAGCTGGCCAGTTTCATCTCTGTAATAATCTGCACAAGAAGCTTAAGCAACTTAAGATAAAGGTTGCTTGAATGATTAAAATGATCTTTACACAGAGCAGATGGGTAGAGCATTAGGACTTACACAGCCTGAGCACTAAGCATAATGAAAATATCTAGGCGATTTACATAAATACACTTTCATCCAAACTTTGCCCTAATGGCAACAGTGACAAGGAAAATTTCTTATTATATACTTCCAAAAGGAAGATACCTGGGATACGTTCTTGGGAACTGTCTCAAAACCCACCTCAATCTGCCCCATCACTGCAGATCCGAGGTCTTGGACCGTCCTATCTGAGCTCAGCGCTGAAGCTCACAGTTAACAGCAGTTCTAACTGAGCAAGCAGCGCTATGAGCTACTCCATGTGAGACTCTCACACTCACAACAGTAGCGTTTGTCAAAATATCCTGAGTCCTGCTATACCCAGGGGCCCCACCGTTTTCACCGTCATTAGCAGAATTACAAACAGCCATGAGAATTAGTTTGATGATGAATGAGCAACTTTCTTTTTGAAAAGAAGCTGTAAGAAATTATCCCTTCCTGATCCATTTCCTATACAAGTAACATGGGTCTGTCTGGTTGAGTCAAAGTGGGTGAGAGTGATAAACAGTTTCCCTCAGCAGCTTTTTCACGCAGCTGCACAAAAGGTGTTTGGCATTTACCAGTGCTGTTTAGAATTTGGCTGCTACGGGACACACTCTGCAGAAAGATGCAAAAAAATCTTGTGCCAGGACAGGACCTGCCCTATCTCCCTGCTACTGCAGGCTCTGAACAGAGATTTCTTCTGTCCGCTGGCACTCTGGCAATTAGCACTGTTTTTTTTGGCATTTCCCTATCTGATGTGCTCAAAACAGGCCACGAAATGCATGCCTCATTCAGTAGCACACTCCAATCGGTCCAGCCCCACTCCTTGCATGCACGGCTGGTCCATCTGCTGTGGACTAGTGATGAAATAGAACCCACATGCAAAAGTAGCACTCACCAGTGAAAACACAAGTCATTCTATTTTGCAATAGAAGTAGGGGGGAAAATGATCAGCGTTACCAATAATAGTACAAGCAGAACGTGTTGACCAGAGCCAAACATCTCATGAAGGGCAGGAAAATATCCTCCTTAGAGTACAACATCTTTTGGCTAATTTTAACCAAGTAATAACCACCCAGGGATTACCCAGGCTACAACCGTATAATTCTGGCAAATGCCACAGGTCTTATGCTGACTGCAGAGTGAACTGCTGATGCTCAGCACCATTCATTTATCCCTAGGAAGACCTCAGGCAACTAAAGACATCACAGGCAACTGAAGACGAAGGGTCAGCCACTGCCTCCAGCAGCTCCAGGGCTACCCCAGTGAGCTCAAACCCATGCTAACGAGGCAGGACGTGGCACACGTTAGTGCTGATGCTCACAGAGCCAGGCTGCAACAAGGCAGCAGTACATAAGGCTGTTGTGCCTTCACCACAGGCACCTCTGGTCAAATTACAGACACGCAGAAAAGAACAGCAATTAAATGTGATCTGTCATATATGATCCATGCAGCTTAGGACAGGAAGAACATACAGGGAGAAATTTAAGCCCAAAAGGACATTCTGCCAGTACGTAAGCTGCTGGAATAGAGACACTGAAAGCAAACAGAGTGGAAACAACAAGTAATCAAGCTTCAGATTTCAGCACTGCTTTCCAAAAGCATAGAAAATCACTGCAAAACTGATTTTCAAAGATGTCATCATAATTACTCTGAGCCAATTCCTGTTTTGAAATATAGGAGAAGAAATAAAAACATGCTGCATGAGTCACAGAGGTGAATTTTGACATTTTTTCAATAATTCTAAAGAAAATTTTCCAGTGCTATCCAATCTGAGCCTTTTCTTGCCTTCTAAAACCAAACTGATCTGCAACAGAGCAGTGAATATTCCACCAGTGCAAAAACATAAACAGAACTCTCACAAAAAATCTTTGGTTTCAGTTTTTCTTTCTGCATTTCAGGATGAATCTTTGCAGTGAACGCTGTAAAACCACACTGCGATTTTGCAGCATTTAGAATATTTTTAGCTGTGCTTATGTTTAAGAAAAAAAGTCTTAAAAGAACATAGATGAACCCTTTGGCCCTCATATGCCACTAAATGCCAAGGGAATGAGAAATTTTTCAGAAAAGGAGGGTTTTGTTGACAGGTCCTGTGATCCCATGAAACTCATTCCTGTCTTCCCTGCCTGATGCAGGTCAGCTAAGGATCAAGATGAAGAGTTTTCCCTTTTTGTTTAAGGTTGCTCTTTTCATTAGATAACTAGAAAAGGAACATTCTGATCTCTCGGTTAATAAATGCATCAAGAATTTGCCGTCTTTCTCATATTAAGCTACCATTCAGCACAGTACATTCAGTCAATTAATTTCAGTGCTCCAAATTTTAGAAGAGATTAAGAACTCATGAAGTGTTTTGAGGACAATGCTCTGCCCACGTGCCAGCTCTCACAGCAGCAGTATCAGAGAGAACAGGCCACAGGCAAAGGGAACATCT
Source organism: Lagopus leucura (assembly GCF_019238085.1). NCBI lineage: Eukaryota > Metazoa > Chordata > Aves > Galliformes > Phasianidae > Lagopus > Lagopus leucura. The sequence continues at coordinate 3,418,175 of NW_024962274.1, read as the reverse complement.
CACCAGCACAGATCATCCAGTCCGGCTACCAACCCATCCCCACTATCCCATGTCCCTAAGCACAGCATCTACAAGTTAAGCCTATGCTCTCAGTTCAGCCTGCTCTGAACACTGTTTTGCTGATGTGCTTCCTGTCAGTTTGAACCATCCCCAAGGCAGACGTGGGCTGTGCAGGGCAGCAGGTTGTCTCTGTGCTCCCCAATGCACTCCCACAGCTGTGCTGCAGATGCACGCATGGGTTTTTTACAACAGGAGGAGAGGGAACTGCCAAATGTTGCTTTGGAGAGTGGGGTTTTGTCTCTGGGAAATATGGAAATGTATTTTGAGACAGGGAAATATCTCAAAATATATAAAACTTTTCCTTCAAAGGTTGTTGAACAAAGCACCCCAGCTTCTTGGCACACATGGAAATGTTTCATTTCTATATTTACCAGAAGGCCTAAAACACTTAACTCTGGCATTCCTCGGGGAAAGTATGAATCACCTTGCTTTAATATAAAATCAACTCCCAATTTCCTGGCTTCATGGGGGGAAAAAAATAATATTCATGTTTCTCTTCAGCACACTGATAACATAAGCTATAAGGACTGGCATAAAGACTGCAATGAGGCAGAAAGGAGAAAAGCTTGGGAGCAATGGCCATTATCTCACAGATCCCTGAGCTGCTGCTAACATGAATCAGGCCACGGAGCACAGCCTCACAACACTGCCAGCAGCCAGGCCCTGGCCAGGAGCAAACCAGCTCAGAGCACCTCCACTCCTCCCAGTGCTCATCTGTAATCAAACTGCTTCAAAATCAAGCAAAGCTGGTAAATTTGAAAATAACAAACAACTGAAAAGACAAATATTCTGTGATGCAGCACTGACGTTTTTCTGACCATACAAACTGCACAGTCACTTACCAGAGCACTCACTTTCCACTGCGATCCCAAATCGGAGATCCTTCTACCCCTTCCCCACGACCCCTCCTCAGCGACCAGCACAGGCAGGAGCAGCAGGCTCATTTTGTACTGACCTGCACAAAAACGATTCTTACATTTCCTGCTACAAATGGAACTGCTGTTCACGACCCAAACGCTTTCTTCAGGGATCATAAACAGAACAGTTCCTACTCCAATGGAACTAGAATTCCTTATGACATATTTTAGTCCGTGTCTTTGAATCCTATTTGAAAAGCAACAATATAGCCTTTATAACTGTGGAATATGTATTCCTCCTTTTAAAAGGAAAGCTGAATAGACAATGTTTTATTTCTAGCTTTTGTCACTGCTACTTCTTTGCAGTTTCAGGCTCACATCTCCATTGTAAGCTATACTGTCACAGACAACACTTGTGGAAACATACTGTCTAGTATGGCCCATGTCTAGTATATGTCTAGCATATATATATGTATATCCTCAAGGCTCTTAGCACAAACTAAATTTGCATGACGCTTTCTAAATTTAAAAAATTTAGACAATTGAGGAACTTCATGTACTTCTTCATGCTACAGAACCAGATAATGCTTACTAACTTTACCCTGCTAGCACCTCGTGCCTTGCAGACCGCGTTACTGGATGAGCACAGATCAGCTGATGTCTTCCCTCGTCTTTTGCACCCTGTGAGCCTTGCGCACCCTTCTGAAGCCAGGCCTTCCTCTGCCAGCCTTCACACTGACTAATGTTTGTTGACCCACACGCCTGGGATGCTGAGATAAATACTGTCTTGCAGCTGATCTTGGACACTTACCCCGAGGGACACTGAATCTCTCCTACTTTTTGTGGAGCTGTTTTGCTCAGCCTCCCTGGCTTGCTTTGAGGTAATTCAGCAGTCAATACCGTTCTACATTCCCTTTCAGGAATTCTCCTGGCATATCAGCCACAGCCATTTCTCATAAAGCTGTTGGAAGCTTGAAGAGTTATGGGAACATATGGTTCACTTTCCCACTCTCCAGTATCTGCAGCACTTTCTGGAGCCCTAAGGCTCATTCTCAACAGTGGCACTAAGCACTCACAAACCTTGGGCTGCTACTCATCCTGACTGCATCTTTGGGCATACCCAAAACAATTCAAAATGAGAAGTACAATTTTCTTGGAATACCATTGCATGATGCTCACCTGAAATATTCTTAGGTTGCTCATAGAAATTCATCTGTTCATAAATATAAAGATGATAAGAGATCACTCATCTGTCTGAAGAAGTTTTAGAATAATCCACATTAAAGCTGATTTAAAGTTTTTTTTTCCCCAAGAGCTGTAAAATGGCAGAGACAACAGAGCTTCTCTGAAGTCTGTTATTCCTTACCAGTGCTCTTGGTTTTCAACAATACAATCACATGGAGGACATGCCAGACCAAAATGGGGCCGAACAAGAATAGTCACCAGGTATGTAGAACACACACGCTCTCCATCCATGTACTCATATTTTCGAATACTCGCCATGACAAGAGCATTTCCAGACCTGACTATAACTGCACTTCACGTGCAACCAAAGGCTGCGAGAAACTGATTCAGTCCTGATGTGGTCATCATGAACACATGTGAAGATTCCCTCGGCTGGCACTAAAAGCGGTATGAGTTACAGCACATGCTGATACAGAAATGTGGACGAGGATTTGCTGCTGCTGGACTTCGTGGTCGCACACCTACAAAACAAACGCTTCTATTCTAGAAAAGTTCTAGTTCCTATTGCTCAGTGTGCTGACAGACAGGAGAACAAGCGGGAACATTTTCCCAAACAGGACATATATGTTCATTTACCCGTCTGTTCCTCAGATCTTTATCACATAGCTCTTGGAATTCAGTAACCAGCAAGATAGGCTTGAGATATTTTTGGTTCATATTCATATGGGTAAATGTGTTCTATTGCAATTTGGAGTTACACTGATCTCATTCAATATTCTCATCCAAAATCCATGAAACTGTCTGAGAACCCAGCCTTGTATCTTCAAAAGAACCACGCTGATGACATGGATATTCAATTTAAATACGATACAAACTGAACACATTCTTTTCCAAGATTACCCTGAAATCACATGAAGAGGAATCTTTTCACTTGTGAATATTTATGTTGGCAAAGCACCACCTTCCCTCCCTGCCCAACTCCATCTATTAAAACTCTGAAAAGAAACCAACTTCTCACAGAGAACAAACTGTAGCAGAAATCTGGCAGCATTTCCTCTACAGAAACACAATGATTATGGTGCCTTTCGGCTTCGTTACAGCTACCTGCATTCTTACTGCTGCTGGCAGACCCTAAGATTCCTTTTGATTGTATCAAATAACAAACCAGCGACGCACAGATATAGTAACCAGTCCCTCTCCTGATACATTTAGGTGTAAAAGTATTTTGTGCAAAGCCCTGAAATGAAATGCATTGAGCACCCAGCCAGCGTCACAGCAGCAAGGCTTACTAGAGAGGGTGGTACATAAAGAACAAATGTCTTTTAAAGTAAGCCCCATATCCTCTGTGTGTGTTTTGTGTTTATGTGACAGAGAAATAAGTTTGATAAAGCTCATTAAACCAAATTCAGTGCTTAAACGTTATGCAAGCAGATCTCACTGAACAAAATGGGAGAGAAAACTGAGTTCCTGACAGGTCTGCAAACAAAACAATTCACCAAAAAGCCTGCCATGACTTAGAGTATATGTACGACACCAAGGCAGCTTACAGAGTCTCCACCCAGTTTCCCTCTGTCAAGGGTAGGCAGCAGCAAACAAGTCCCTGCTGCTATGCAGTCTGGAACATTGTAAGGCTGCTGCTCAGAGGTTTGACCAAGATAACGTGGACATTTCAAAGAGGAGATTCAGCTGGGAATTTAAAACCAAAAGCAAGGGGGAACAGATTAGGACATTCTGGGATTTAATGGGCAAAGTCATTCCCAGTTCCTAGAAACACATTCCTTCTCCTTCCAAAGTATACATTCCAGAGGATGAAAAAACACAACCAAAACCACCCTTTGGCAGTTTGCAAAATCTTGGTTACAACATACAGAAAGAACACCTCCACCCTATGGTGCTCAGCATTACGCTACACCTCAGCACTGTCAGAACGCATTCACTCCTATCACTTCAGGGCGTGTTTGGAGGCAATTCAGTCACCAGATTTTTGTTTCAATGCAAAAACAACACAAAAAAGCATTTCTTCAAGGAGCAGCATGGCAAAGCGATACGCCCCCAGAGCACATTGCTTCATAAGCACTGCTCAGCCTCGCTGAGTGCCAGGGATGCAGTGTGTGAGTCCTGCAGTCAGACACGGCTTGTCATGACATCTTGTGGCAGCACGACATGCTGACTGCGCTCCGGCTGGTTCTCATCAACAGCCATGGAACAGGCTGCAGAACAGCAGTACTTCAGAAAACCAAACACCCAACTGCCCATGAAGAGGCAATGATTTATAATTAAGGTAAACAGACAAACGTTTAATTCAGAAAAAGTAGCCATTCCTAAAACATAACAATACGAAGCACAGAGGAATAGGATCGTTATTTCAAACGAGTAGAAGGAAGTCAGAAAGCTGACACAAGTTCAGCTTGACGCAATTCAAACTACGTGTGAGCTACAGATCTAAAGACTAGTGCATTGTCTTTATGCTCTTATCTACTGTGAGTACAAAAACTGCATCTCTTTTCAAACCATTGCCTTGCAGGGAAAGGTAGGTGCAGAAAGTTTCATTATCCAGAAATTTAACTGCAAGCTGGCTGCATCTGGCTAATTTATGCTGACGCTTATGTTACATGTAATTGGATAAATATAAAAATGGCAACTTTTATTTCCCATTTGTCCTCAAACTGCATTGAGAGAAAAACATCTTCTAATTACAGCTGAGGTAAATTGTGATCCAATACCACCCTTACAGAGCAATGCCCATTCCAGAGGAATTCTGCAACAGCCCACTCTGATTAATGGGTCAGAAATAGCTCTAATGAAAATAACATTAAAAACAACACAAGCACTTGAGCTATGGCCTCATACCTGACAACACTCACCCTCAGGGCAGTGCAGAAAGGTGATGCTCCCAGCTGTTCCCTGAGTAACACTTAACACACACTCTTTCCTCCCCAGCAGTATTTCAGTTTCTTACTACACATCCAGAACTAAGGTGGGTTTTGGCTTTCTCTAGATTTTTACAACACACAAAAAAGCAAAGCCATGAGCCTGAACCATGCATTGCACGCTGCATCGAGCTACTGCCAGCAGCTGGCTTTGCTAGTTCAGAAAGCAGACACACTGCTTTGCAGTCAGGAGAGGGAGCCAGCTGGCACTTCCCAGCTGCTCCTTGTGTCTGAAGCTCAAACACCATGGCTTTGTAGAAGGGAAAGGTTTGCATCAGATCTAAATATGCCAGTCAGTGAGTGCTGCAAAGAAGGGTTTGGATACTCGTGTCTACTAGTTCTCCTCCTCCCTTGTAGATAACTGTAACAGATGCTCAACCTTTCGTTAGAAGCTGAAATAAAACTGAAGAGTGATATCCCACTGAGGTAAAGCACATCTCTGTCTCTGGTAGCAGGCTGGGAAGCAGAGCAGGGGCAGATCATCACCATAAAATATGGAACCAATACATAACAACACATTTCTGCTTTCAGAATGTGGCTTCTGAAGGTCAAAAAACTCCCTTCCTTCTGTAACCACCTTCACCTGACCAGGACACAACAAAACCTTGCTCTCTTTGTGGCACAGGCATTGGGTTAAGTTATGTAGTATTACTACATAAATCTCACATTTTCACATATGCTCCTGTCCTAGTTCATTCACCCAGAAATTAGAGTGGAACACAGGAAATCTGCCCAACCCTTATCCCATAATTTGCTGCTGTCTGGAACGTTAAGCAGGACTTGCTCAAGACCTCTCCAGGCCAAGGTGAGAGTAAATAATGTAGGCAGGTGATAAGGAAAAACTCCGTGTTCCTCTCAAATCATGGCTTGTAAACTGGACCATCATGGCTTACCTTTGTAATGACACACCACACAGGAAACTTTGGTCCCTGAAGCACTCAGCCCCAACTTTATGCAGACATACACTCCTCATGCTTTAAGAGGCCACGGAATTGGCAGCTGCTTTGGTACAGCTCTTGCTTCAGCAGAGCCATGCCGGACTGCTATTAGAGAATGTTAAAATCAAACCAGGCTCAAGGAGTTTCCTCTACTAACTAAAAAGCTTCCTAACCTAACTAACCTAAAAGCTTCCCTTTTAAGAAGCTAAGACTTTACGTATGTCCATGTGCTTTTAAATCCCACTGAAAAATAGAGAACCTCACAGTAAAAAACCTTTCAGTTATTATTTTTTTCAAAGTTGTTGTTTCTGTGTTAAAAGAAGTTGAAAGCTGGTCATCATCATACTAATAACTAAAAAAACAAAAAACAAACAAACAAAAAAACCAACCCCAAAAACATAAACCCATTTAACTCATTATAACTCCTCACCTCATTAGAAATGGGTCATTAATAAAGCAAGTCACCTCCAACCAGCCTGCTTCCCATTCAATGGCAAGAACAAGAGCGGATCAGGATCCTCTACTGAAGGCAAGCCCCAGCTTTTCTTGAAAGGGCAACTTGAAAAGTTGTAAAACCTCTCCCTGTGCTCTTCAGTGCAGAGATGGGTGCACAGCACAGCTGGGTTACCCAGTTTGTTCAAAATAATGAAAGCACTAAGAGTGCAGCCCCTTTACACACCAACCACAGCTGGAACTGCACTATGATGCATTCAGTAAACCTTACACATACACAGCATCTTTTTACTCGACAGCACCAAACTCCTAAAGCATATTGCCCTGATCTGAACAGACCCATTGATTAAAACAACATGTCTTACAGTATCATGTGCACAGACGTTTTTCTGTAGTTACTAGTGGCTTCTCATTTTGAGGCTGTACAATTCATGACATTATTGTTACAACATTAATAGATGTGAATATTTTTGAGAGCCTTACCTCATGTCTCTGTCACCATTTCAAATACTTACCATTAAACACAGCACCAAACAGAACCAGTCTTTGTCTGCTGATCTGCAGCCCAGGAAACGGCGCACCAGGCCGCAAGCACACATTGCTGCCTCATGTCCAGCTTTTAATCTACCAGGAGCCCTAAGATCTTCTCAGGGCTACCGAGTGTAGATAATCTCTATTTTTGCTTATTTTTTAAACAGAATCAATGGGGAAAAAAAATCGATTTAGTGTTGCAGCTTTATTTGAAAGTGACCTCAAGTTTTGATAGTACAGACTTTTGTACAAAACTGGCACTGCAAAAAATAAACTTAGAGGTTTCCTACAGCAGATTACATGCTGCAAGCTCATAATCAAATGATTTTTCTACACAGAAAAAGATAATCTGCTCAACGTCTTCTTTTCAGATCAGCATCAAGTGATCCTGAAAATCCAGCTTTACTCTGTGTGCCAGGAAAAAAGAAAAACAAGAAACAAAAATCAAAAGGCCCCCCTCAACCTCACTTAATGGGAAAGGCATCTTACTGTAGTTCTGTAATTCAAATGTACAGTAACAGTTGTGACTAACTGTATATTAGAAACATGTCAAGATTTCCATTATCTGATATTCCATGAAAAAAGGTCAAATTTTACATACTAAAGATTTTAAAGACCTTTGGGAAGTCAAGGTATTTGGACAAGGCCTTACGAATTGCAGTTTCCAAAGAACTCAGAAGTCCATCCAAAAAGGAAAAAAAAAATAATCCATCAGCCTTTAACAATTTCTTCTAAACCCAGTTCATTTCAGCAGTTCATTTCACTTTTTTTTTTTTCCTGATGCAGTATTACCATATCCCATCACATTAACTTGCAGTATTAATCACAGTATGATAGAATGGCTTGGGTTGGGAACTCAGTCTGGTCCCAACCCCTGCAGTAGCATGGTGGCCCCCAACCAATTCAGGCTGCCCAGGGCCCCACCCAGCCCAGCCTTGCTCACCTACAGGGAAGGGGCACCCACAGCTCTCTGGACAACTTGGGCCATTTCCTCATCACCTCTGAGTATGGAATTCTTGCCTAACATATTTATTCCCCTTTGTCCTAAGATCTAGAGGAAGAAAAAAAATACGAGAGGAGTCCCACAGTTCTTTCACCAGTCTTACCACGTACTCCACATAAAGCTTCTCCAAAGCTAATTTTTTAAAATTATTTTTAACTTTATTTGCCATCAGGTTTCTCAAACAGAAAATCTACTTTGAGAACAAGCTTTCCCACTATACAGATAATTCCTCATACTGACTGTCACTAGGGCAAGGAAGGAGCGGGGAAGGGATTAACTGCAAAGCTTGGCTCCGTGCTACCCTTGCAGACACAGGGAAGATACTGTTCCCCAAATATTAAGGCTATGGAGTGTTACCAGACTGGAGTAAAACAGTACTACTCCAACCACGAAAATAACTAGTACTGTAATTCCTGCACTTCATGCCTCACAAAGCAAGATGGTTCTGGACCATACAGTGTCATACAACAGCAGTATACTCTGAAGAACACTGCAAGGTCTGACTTCTCTCATCTGCTAGGTTTGCTTCCCATTTTATGATTCCTGGGCTCAGGCTGGCTTGCTTTATTGTGCCCTTCAAAGATGTGTGCTTACTCAGAAAGGAAAAGCTAACTCAGAAAGTGTAAAAGGCTGCTAATTCACCAAACTCAACGTCTACAACTTTAAGACTACTCTGGAAATTGGAATTTCATTCCTTTTTTGGGCACTTTGACTTTTCCTTCAGTCTCTGAACCATACACAAATCTAGCTTTAAGATCTCCCTCTGCCTTGTGATACTAACATAAACAAAATCCAGTGACAGAATAATCAAGTTTTTGCCAGGGAAAAAAAGAAGCACCATTCTGTTAAACCTTTGATTCTTTCAGTAGATTTGCAGCAGCATTCTGAGACCAAAGTCTCATGCATACTATTGCTTAAAACCTTGCTCCCAGGTCCTGTGTATTAGTGTGCTTGGCAATGTTTTGCATCCTGGTATTAAAAGAGAAGAGAAATAGAATATACCATGTGACTACAGGAACACTGATACTAGCTCCTGTAAATTTCTATTTACATGAACTTGTGTGCAAAAGATCTGCTCTGCGCCTCACAACATTTACAATTGGCATTTAGTTCTCCCGTGAGGCCGATGAGTCATTCACTATTCACTGGCATTGAACAGTTTTACCATAGCCACCTCTTCCAGCATCATAGTCTTGCCGATACTCATCTCTGACCTTACAAAGGAGAAAAAAACAAAAAACGAAAGTCTGGTAAATATATACAGAAAGGTATTTTAGCAAGAGCTTCTACACCATCAGATTATATGGTCAAACTGAGTCTGCACAAAAGTTGTCTGACAAAAGAAAAGGAAAAGTGCATCATGCACAAACCCAGAATGCCAGGTCAAATACATTTCCTGTTAAATGGTCCCTTTGGGCACTATCAATCAAGACAGACTGGCCATCATCACTGTCTCATTTTTTCAGCAGTAAAACTACCTGCTACCCACCCGACTTTTGGTGAGCTGAGTGTTCTCTTTTGTGTTTTTGCCAGCTTTACGTTTCCTGGGTTTATTTATATGAGTTACCTCCCCAAACAATCATCAGGCTTCTGAAAATACTTTCAGTGAAATATATGAATAATTATCCTCAGCAGATAACACCACTGATAAAACACTTAGGGATTAACATATATTATGATCTTCAACATCTCTGAAGTTGCTGTTCCTTAAGTTGTTCTGGGTGCGTCCATTCAAAAAGCAATAAGCTGACAGTCACCAGCCCCTCAGAAAGCAGACAACCTACCTGGCCCCCTGACCTCCCCCGGCCGTACTGCCGGCCCTCCTTAAATCCTGCATCCCAGTCCGTCCTTATGATCCTGTCGTCAAGCCTGGTCCCATTGATGTACCGCATTGCGTTCTCAGCATCTCCCCTTGCGTAATACCTCAGGAATTTGTTAAAGAAAACCGTGCACGGATCTGTCAGGCCTGAGAGCTCAGAGAGAACACAGAGCGATAGCAGGACAACACCCGGACCCACAGAGGCCGTGCATCGCAGGGAAGCACGAGACCAACAAAAGCCCAAGAGAAATGTTTTACTGCCCAGGCCCAGCGCCAGAACGCGGCCGGCAGAAGGATACTCGACGAAGCAGAAGCCGCAGGCGGTCTTCTTCACCTTGTCCAGCCCCATGATGATCTTCTTGATGTCGCCGCTCTTGCCGAACAGCTCGTGGATCTGCTCCTCCGTGGTGTAGAACGAGAGGTTCCCCACGTACAGCGTGCAGCTCTTCCTCAGCAGCCTTTCCTGGTCGTACCGCGTGCCCTAAGCGCAACCATAGCGTTACCCGGCGGCACACGGACCGGGATCGAGACCGGCACCGGGACCCTCGCGGCTCTTACCCGGAAGTGCTGATCGCGGTACTGGCTGAGGTCCACGTAGGAGTCGCTGCGCAGGATGCTCAGCGTGCCGCCCGAGCACATGCTGCCGGCCCGCACCGCAGCCGCGCAACATGGCGCCCCTGCTTCCGCTGCCAATGGCGGGACGCGACGCCGCTCTCGCGAGAGCCGGTCCCTCCCGCTCGGCGGCTCTCGCGAGAACGCTCGGGTCGCGCCGACTCTCGCGGGAGCGGCGCGCAGGATGGTGCTGCGGCGGGTGCTGCTGGCGCTGCTCAGCAACCCGCACCTCATCGAGAAGCTCTCCGAGTCGCGGCCCATCCGCGCCGCCGCCCGTCTCACCGCCAGCGCCATCACCCGAGGGCAGCTGGGCGCCCGCCGGGCGGCGAGGGACCTGCAGCCCGGCCTGACCCGCCTGCGGGACGCCTTCCTGGGGCGGCTGAAGGACGGCGGCCAGCCGCGGGGCTGGCCGGAATCCCCCGGGAGGGGATCGGGACCGGGACGGGGACCGGGACGGAGCGGCCGGCCCTGAGCGGCGGGAGGAGGCGGCCGTGCGGGGCGTGCGCGTGGCCGGGCCCATGGAGACGGTTTGGCGGTGACGGCACCGAACGGAGCGGGGGGACCCGAGGAGCGGCACGAAGGCGGCCACGGAGCGCTGCGGTGGGGCCGGTCACCGTGTCTGTCACCGTGTCACCATCACTTCGTACTGTGCACGGCGCTCAGCTACAAGCAGCGGGCAGGCTTACATCGAGCGTCATCCAGAATACTGTGAAGATTGTTACTGCGTGATGTGAACCCTCAAATAAAGCCATTTCTCACCAGAGGTCCTGTAACGATTCCTATCCGTGCAGCAGCGGTAGTCTACATAGTCTGTGCTTGTATGGCGGCTTGGAGACAAAGAGACAAAGCTCTAGTGATGATGATGATGGGTAGAATGGAAGAAATGTATCCATTGTCCTGATAGGCTGGGCTGCTTTGCTTTCAGTACTGTATGAACATCCACAAGACTTAAACAGCTTTGCCACATACCTCGGGGTGCAGCTGACTGCATGCTGAGGTAACCTGGGAGGAAGACTGCCATAGTTGGTATCACTGGACGTTAAAGGGGAGCCTCCCTATGAGACAGAATCCTACAATGGCATAGGTTGAAAAGGAGCACAGTGATCATCTAGTTTCAAATCCCTGCTATGTGCAGGGTCGCCAACCACCAGACCAGGCTGCTCAGAGCCACATCCAGCCTGGCCTTGCATCCAGGGATGGGGCGTCCACAATCTCCTCGGGCAAGATACGTGGCTTCCAGTTCTGCTGGTAAAATTAAACTGAAAAACTGAATCTATGGTGTACTCAATAAAAGTCCATCTGATGAGACAGAAGCAGTGCATTTTCAATCTGAGTCAGTATTTGTAGTCTGGGGTCTCTGCCTGGCTCTGCTCCAGGTGACCTGTGAGTGGTACAAATTTATGATTGTTGGTTGGTGCTTCGTCACAACCAGGAAGAGTTTCAAGATCTACCCCATTTGTACAGGGATCATGAGTTCAACAGTTACCATAAGTTCATAAGATCATAAGTTTCAAAATAGTTATGAAACTTCATAGCTGTTTAAGAATAGCTGAAAACAGTAAGCAGGACACGGAATACAAATTTTGGCACAATACTGTTGTCCCAACTTAAAAGAGCAAAAAAGAAATAGAATATACAATTGTGATGCTTTTGTAATTCCTTCTGCTACTGGATGAGCCATTGGTACAGCTGCTCTGCTGCTACCCCACCAAAAAGCATGCACCCTCAGTATGCAGGTATTGGCAATGAGGGATGGAGGGGTTCAAGGTGAGCACACAACAGAGACTTACCGTGCAAAATGCTTCTTGAGAAAGCAAAATTTTAGGATTTAGCATAAATGCCTGTGCTGAAGCATCTTCCGCGTTCTAAATCTGCTTCTGTTACATCAATACTGGGGATTTTTCAGGGCAGAAATACCTCAAACAATATTTGTAACACTGGTGTCCATATCGTGTATAGGGACAGAGAGGAGGGTCTGAAATTTCAAGGGCATGAAGGTAAAACCATATTGAATCAGATGAAGTCCTCCTAGTCTAGTAACCTCTCTCCAGCAGATGAGCTAAACGCCTCGTTTCAGTAGCGCAGCCCACAAACCTTCCATCTGAGATTATACGAACTTCTCATGTGTATCTCATACGAAAAGAACGAAGCTCAAATCCGTTTCTGTGGTCTCTGGGTTCATCTTCTCTCATCAGGAAAACAAGGCAAGCTTCTCAGGAACACCACAGGGACTGAATGATTCAAATCTTGGTAGAGGTAGCTATGCTGAGCATGAAGAAAGGGGGAGAATTGAGCTCACAACAGCACTGCCTGTGCTGAGCACAGGATTTTGAAGAGGGAGGTCTGACAGCACATTTGGGCAGCGTCAAAGTGAAAACCTAAAACATTCTGAGATCTAAAGTCTCTGCTGAGCTCTGCCTAGCTGAAGGATGTATAGTCCTAACTGACTTCTCCAGTTTTCACTGAATAGGAAGGATAGCTGTGGTGGATCTTCCATTGATAAGTGTGGAAATATCAAAGTCTCATTCTTGAGCGAGACCCCACATTTGGCAATTGTGGCTCTGACTGTACCGGGGATTATAACCAAAAAGTGACAGTCACTGCAGGTACAATTGTTTGCGTGCTGTCCTACCATTTGGCAGAGGGTTTCCTCTTCAGACCCAGCCATATCAATCACTTCTACATGTGTGTCTTTCTTCTTGATATTTAGCAGAGACCTAGGAGGCATGTAGGTGTGAGCAAAGAGCAGAGTATAGTGTCTTGGATGGTTTGAGGAGTCTGAAGAATGCAAGACGTGCTCCAAGTGAAAAAAGCATGGTATCAGTCCCCCCTGGTGCAGGCATCCAAACAGGAAAGCCCCGAGAACATTAAAAATGATAATGATGGGTTTCCACTTCACAGCTCTATTCTGTGATGCGCTGAACAGGACTAATGGCAAGATGAGAGGGATGAGAAATCGAGGCTCTTGGTGGCTGAAGAGGGAGAGAAGTGCCAAAGGAACAAAATAAAACAGCAGCAGTGTTGGCTGGCCCTCGGAATGCACTGATAACCTGGGTGGCCCACGGTAATACAATCCAACCCGCATTAACTGCTGGATGTATTTCTTTAGCATTTTAAACCCAGCATCGATGGCCAGAAGGTGTAAGATCCCAAAGAGCATGACTCCATTAACTATAAAATGTGTAACTCGTGGGTGACTTCCATGCTGTGCAAGGTTACGAGAATCAAGATTATAGCAGAGGAAGTTGAAAGGGGTCACCACCACTCTGTGATTTAACAGAGCTATGACATCGAACAGGCTGCTGTTTGTAAAGCTGAAAAGGCTGTCCAAGCCCACTGAGGTAAAATACATGGTGTCAGCTGCTATGAAGACAACGGCAGTAAAACATGCACAGGTGGTAAGTTTTAAAAAGGGGTTTATGAGAGTTTTAATGCTCTTTTGAGAGTCAGCATTTAAACGTGCCCAGTAGAGCAGGGGCATTAGTGCAAATGCCGGAAAAGTCGGCCTGTTGAAAAACCCTGCAGCTATTACAGCACCTATCAGATGGCTGCATGCAGGTTTTGTGATGCGGCTGTCAGATTTTTTGGAGGAAACCAAAACCAGCAGAAGTGCAAAGAGAAATCCTTCAAGTGTGTTGGTGAACGTTCTGGTGTAAAACACCAAAGTGACATACGATCCTGCAAGGAGGAGCAGTGCTTCCCACGGATCCGCTCCCCAGGCAGGAGCCAATCGGTGCACACTGTAGTCAAGTACAAAAGAAAAGACCGTAAGGAGAAGGCGAGGAGACACGAGAAGGGTATAGCTGCTGACACAACGCGAGCACACATCCAGCTGCTGCAACGCCTTCAGCACCCAGTAGGCAACTCCAGAGGTCAGTAATGGGAAAACAGCTGTTCTGCAGGGAGAGCTGGAAAGGAATTCCCAGGGATAATGGACCCGTAGGTTTAAAACGTCTCCTACGAAGGAAAAAAAAAAAAGAAAGAAAAAGCAGACATATCTATTTTATTCAGTACTTCAACGTCGGGGTACAACTCGGTGCCAAAAGGCATTGCGCTACACGGCCGCCCCCAGAGCACCGAGCCCGCCAGCAGCCTTCAGCTCGTCCTCCGTTCTCACCCTCTCCCGGCGCCGCCACTCGGGCAGCGCTGCCGCGGGGACGGGACGCGGCCAGGAGCCGCCTGCGGGCGGAGCCGCGCTGAGGACACGAGCTCTGCCGGCGGCGGCTCTCGGGGAGCAGCGCGCCTCGGCCCCTCCCGCCCTCCCGCCGCGTTACCTGCCATGACCTCGGGCGACTGGAAGAACTCGTCGGGATGCAGGTAGCCGGCCTGCGGCAGCAGGCACCACCCCGCCCGCAGCGCAGCCAGAAGCGCCCACAGCCGCCGCGCCGCCATGTCGGCCCCGCGCCGCCGGCCGCGAGGGGGCGCACGACGCCGGCCGGAGCGCCGCAGAGCGCGCCCAGTGCGCAGGCGCGGAATGCCTGGAGGCACGCAGCTGACACCGCAGTGCGACGCGGTGGTTTTACCCGCGTACAGACGGCAGCGTGTGCTGACTTCTCTTGTTTATTTCTCACGTTACATTTATTTACAGTATGTTTTTGTACATATATTTTTTTTATTACGCTGAATTTCTCTACATCCCGGGATCATGAGGTGGCGGCTGTGGTCAGGAGGATGCTGTCTGCCAGCAGCATAGCAGCACATGTTGTTAGTGCAGCTATGGATAAGAATAAAAACTGAGTGCTGCAAGTCACTTGCCATGGAAGCAGGTAATCAGTAGTGAGCTACTTTTTTTCACTAACAGAAAACAGAAGTGTTGCTGACAGGCACTCAAATAACCCCCGTAGAAGGAGGACAGCCACATTTCCTGGTGGAAACGGCAGCAAAGATTTCAAGGGAAAAGGACATGTCTCTGAAGCAGTGAGCATACTGGTTGTGGGAAGTCAAGGAGCTCAGTGGATGAACACTTTGGACTTCATCCTTTCTCCTCTGCCAGCAGGCAGTCCCTCCAAGTTTCTCTGGCTTTCCTTTTCCTCCAGTGACTTTGGAGATTCCCCCTGCTTTCTTCTACTGGGAGGCTGAGGACCTTGCAGATGGCAGGGGTGGTACTCTGGACTACAGGTGCTCTCTCAGTCCATGGCCTGTCCATCCTCTGTGCACTTACCTCTTCTGGCAGCAGAGCTCAGGAGAAACTGTTGCCTCCAGCAAGGTGAGGATAGGATAAGCAGGGATGAAGGAATCAGAACATTACCAGCAAGGAGGCCAGAGTGGATCTCTAGACAAGACTTTAATACTGCCTTCCAAGATGCAGAAATTCTTCTACAGATCAAAAAACCAGTATCTATCTAACAGCACTTGGCAGTCCTTCAGCCCAGCATCATTCAACATCAGCAACGATGACAGAAGTACTTCAATTTGGACTGATCTTGTAAGCCATGTTGGAGCAGTGCTGATGGTTTCTGCCTCAAATTCCACCCCATCCACATGAACAGTGGCAGCTTCCAGTCCCACCCCACTTCCCAATGAGCAAATGGTGTAAGCACCTTGCCTGCAAAGTGGCAGGAAGAGGCTTTAAAATGTTAGCACAACATATTATTCAGACAGCAGCTCATCTGAAGAAAAGGTGCTAGGCCAGGGGTGGCCTGGAAGTTGCCATTTAGACCAAGTTAGCCCAGGCCCTGTAACTGACCTAAAATAATGAAGGGAACAAAAGTAATGACTAGTAGGTGTTGTTGTATTAACTTATTACCTGCCCCAGAGCACTGTGGTGTTTGCATCCCTTCAAGGGACTCAACATATTCACTCCCCAGCCATTCTGCATATGTCCTCCTCTCTTCTACTGGCACTATCTTCTCCGCAGAATCCGTAAAGATCAAGTCTTTTCCTTGAAAAGCTGAAGAATCAAACATTTTGAATCCATTTCTGTTGCTGTTATTTCCAAAATAGTCCTGAAGACAATGCAAAATTTTCAGTATCAGCAAGATTAAGTGCCACATTTTTCTAGTATAACACGAATTGTTCAGTACAGAAGTTCACACAACTGGAAACCCTGCACTCATTTTAAGACACTCCAGTAGATAACGTATGGACTCCTGCCATTGGCAATTACAAGAGTTTTGGTTCTTGTTACTATCTGGAAAGACCTGTACTTCCATTAAGTTCTTCTGTGTAAGCATTATTGTGCAATACAGGGTTTGGCTGCACAGGAGTTAAGGAAATGACTGAAGCATAGCACGGAGATGCTCAGTATTGCTTTTAAAACTAGATTCCCATCGATACTGAGGCTAAATGCCTGTGGCAGCCTGGCATGGTCAGCCTAGACACATAACTCACCACCAGAATAAATGTATAATTATTACCTGAGCTTTGTCCAGTAGTCCATACAGAGCAAAAATGTTGGTGTCTGGGTGAACCATAATGGCCTGAGCTGGCACCCGAGCCAGGTGACATTGAGCAAACTGAGTGACTTCAGCACGGGCCCCATTCCGGCACAGTAACTGGAAATCGCTGGACTTCAAGTCATGGGCCCAACTTTCAGTGTTCTTACCTAAAAGAAGAAACTAGTCACTGTCACTCATTGCATGCTTTAGAGCTAAAAGGTTCAAGAAAAATAACTCAATTGTAATAAAGGGTCAAGTAAAACTAAATACCATCTGTGTTCTCAAACACTGTTGAGTGCTTCACAAAGGCCACATCCCCAGCGTCCTCTGCCAGGCACCTTTATGAAATGTGAGATAGAAGTTCAATTTAGAGCATCTTTATTGGGACCACATCATTTCTAATAACTGACAGATTTAGAAATCAACCTTTCTTGCATACTTTCCTGCAAATAAATCCATTGGACCCCAAAGTAAAGAGAAGAAGCAAACCAAGAAAGGAAGCATCTTGAAATGAGAGAAAAACCAACGCCACTGCAAAGTTTAAATAATACTTCAAGAATTTCAAGAGAGTAATAGAGCAGGAAATAATAACGATGGGAGAAAGGACAGAGAAAGGTCAATATTAGATAAGCAAAGAAGCAGAGGATAAATGATACTCAGTGCTCTGCTCCCCATTTGGTAACAACACTTTCACACCTTTTAAAACACATACTAAGTATATGCCATTAAGACTCCTTGAGTGCATAAGTGTTTACCAGGTTCTGCATATGTGTGCACAAGCACTTTCATGGTGGTTTTTTTTCCAGGTTGGAGTGATCTTACTGCATTCACAGATGCTGCTTTACAGCCCTCTACACTGAAGACACACAGCTAAAATAACTGCCGTTTCTAACAGTATGTTCCTCAACTAGGTTCTGTTTCCCTAATTTCCTGAAGCAGAAGAGGCCCCATTTGCCAAGAGCATCCAAAACTTTCCTCCTTCTTCTATGAGTGTGGCATCCCATGCCAGTGAGTTTCAGGATGAATATGTAGAACAGCACAGCTTTACAATCATTTGCTGTTTCCCACGTTGTAACTGGCGCTGTCCTGCACACAATACAGCAGTCATTACAGTCTGTGAAAAGACTTGCATGAGGCTTAGAATATGAAGTCAGCACTTGAGTATTTATCAGGCAGCTGCTGTTCAAGGCTCTCCTCTGAAGGAAGATGGCCACTCACTGCCAGCTCTGTTGCAGGCACCTTTAAAGATGAAGGCCAGGGAAAAACTTCCATATCTACCCAATTAATGACCCCAAATGTTGATGTTCACTGTTATACGAAGTATTTATTCAATTTTACACTATTTTTGCCTCCTATACCTTTACCAATCTTGTTTTGAAAAGGATGTGATATTTGAACATAGTTGCTTGTGCTGTTGTGAAACCTATTTTGAATACCACCATAAACGGTGAGGACAGAGAAGACCCATCCCCAGTTCCCTGCTCCTATCCTGCCACGCTCAGCACACACCCAGAGCCACCCAGTACTGCCTACTCTTTGCCCATTTCCCTGCGTAAGCTCTTTATGGATGACCTGGCCAGAGTGGCAGGCTGTCACACACAATTAAAGCAGGGCTGCAGACTGGTGACAACCCATGTGCTCCTCACTAGGTGAGTCCCCATTGCTCTGTAAACAGAAACGGGGATTTGGCTGTTCCTCATCTGTGTGGCTGCAGGCCAGGAAGCTGGCCAGAGGCTTTGGCATGCACATACACACAGACACACCTCTTTTGCTATGACTGTCACAGCATCTTGCAAAGAGGAAGGCTGCTCCTGTTTTTAGTGGGCTGTTCTTAAAAGGAATTACGCTTCTTGGTGACTAAGATAGAGAGCGGTACCTGCTTGCACTCAGACAAACTGACAGACCAAATAACAACCACGTGTGCTAATTACCTGAAGGCTCCACTGTAGCTGTAATACCGTTCTTGGCTACTTGCACTGCATTTATTGTTTCCACTATTATCTCCAATACACAGTTGACAGAGCGTTGATGGGTAATTATCCTGCTCAGCCGAAGGCACACAGCTGGCAGAGAAAAACTCACTCACAGCTTAAAATAAAAAAAGACAAATCAGTGTAAGTGGAAGTCTCTTCACAAGGAAGGGTAGTTATGTTCTCATGAGGCTATACAAACACCAGTTTCAGCAGGACACTAAAATCATGAATTGTAGCTGCCTTACTGAAATTCACAAATTAAAATATTTTCAAAGTACCACTTAACTGATTATTATCACTGTATTATTACTATGTTGCTCCAGTACTAAATAACGTTTGAAAATAAGTGCAATAAAATTCCAGACAACAATTCCTCATTTACTGCAATGACTTCCCAGAGCTGGAAGTACCACCTAGAAGGACATACATCTGTATAGACTGCATGCGTTTCAGTGACTGTCCTATTAGTGACACTGACTGCAGTCAACATCCTCAAGCAAGAATGGAGATGGACAGGTGTGGAAGCAGGTTTTTCTGCAATAGATGATAAACCAAGTTGATTCAATTTTAAAAAGACACTTCATCTACATTTCTGAAAATCAGAATGAACATTCACAGTTTGATACACTGGAGGCCATGGCTGCTGCTGAGATGGAGCAGGGCTGGCTACAGAAACACACTGATGGGAATCTCAACATTCAACAAAGGTGAATGTAAAATCCTGCTTCAAGTAGGAATAAATCATGAAAGGCTGCGAGTCTGGAGGTCCTGGTGGGCAACACATTGAGCAAGAGTTGGCAGCATACTTTTGTGTCAATGAAGGCTAATAGAAGTTATTATAAGGAAAATTCTAATTAGATGTAAGGGAAGAAATTATTTGTACCAAAAATGGACAAAAAGTGGGGCAAGGGCCCAGAGAGGTTGTGAAATGTCCATCCTCAGAGTTACTCAAAATTTGGTTGGACATGACCCTGGACAATGAGATCTAACTTTGAGCAGCAGGTTGCTCTAAATCATCCCTCCACCCTGAATTAAGCAATGACTTTGTGAAAGGAACACTTTCATGTTAGAGGTAACATTCTCAACATAGCCCCTCTATTAGCCTAATCAGCAAGCTTACAGTTTCAAAATGTGACATTAAAAAGGCAACAATCCCTCACAAAATTAATAGAGAGCTTTGCAATATCAAGACTGTACTTCCCTAATGAAAGTTTATAATTGAACAGTTACTGTATGTCTTCTTACCTTGAGGAATGTTACAGTCTCTGGGATTAATAAAGCCTTTCTTAATTAGCACGCCAATGGGGATATTCCATCCAGCAGTTCTCCCCAGTCCTGTGTGGCAGGACTTCTTCCCTTTCAGGTCATTGATGGTGAATGCATTGGATGGATTCCGTTTCACTAATGCCACCGCATAGTATGCATTATTGTTGTCTTCAGCTTGCAGAAACAAACAGAAAAAAAACCATGATGGTTTTCCTTGAGCATTCCCATTGCTTAATGACAGTGTGCATAACCACTACACTTCTCTGGTGCCAATTTAACTGCACCAATAATCAGCCAGTCAGGAACTCTGAATGCACACACAGAATTCTTCACTTTTACTACTCCACAACGTTGCATTCACTCATGGCCCGTATACTTGAACCATGTAAACTAGAGAGGACATGAAAGGATTTCATAACTCCAGCTATTATGAATACACCCCTTGAAAGCAATGTTTGGGTCAGTAGTGACTTAGACCTGTTATAAGGAGTTGTTTTTATGTGACAACTCAAAAACTTCCGTGAGTTTTGCAGCATATTGAAATTCTGCCCTACACCCACAAACACTCTTTTCATCAACGATTCTGAAACACCAACACAATTATAGTAAGAATTTGTCTTAAACTAGTATACGCTGTGTAATTTCTGTGTCTGCATGTTAAAAATGTTTTGATTTTGTGAATATTCATTTTTCCATTTAAAATACTTTTTGCAGAGTTGAAAAGACAAATACGTAACCATAAGACTCAGGACTGCAAAAGAATGAACCTTGTCCAGGAGCAGGACAGACAGAACTCTCACTAATTCACTGCAGGAACCCAGCCCTTCCTTATTTTCTCTTCTATCCATGACGTGAGGATAATAATACTCATTTCCTCTGCAAGCAGCTTTCCCAGCGGGGCCAAGGAACAGAGCCTGTGCTTTTAGGGCTGTTTTGAAAAATAACATCTCTGTTTTCTGACGTTCTTACCAGAGAAGCTTTCTCCAGCAGCTGGTACAAGGCCATATGTCTTCCCAGCAATGTAAATATCAGCTCCACCCAAAGCTACAACATCAATTTCTTTTTTCTGAAAAATAAAATAGTTTACAATTTTTGTGAAAAAACAGCAGAGATCTTCCCTTCCCTGCTACAATGACAACTCCAGCATCATATCCTGCATCTCAGCAGACAGGTCTGGTAGCCAAAGAGCAATCACAGAATGGCTTAGGTTGGAAGGGACCTTAAAGATCATCTAGTTCCAGCCCCTCTGCCACGGGCAGGGTTGCCTGCCACTAGATCAGGCTGCCCAGGATCCCATCCAACTTGGCCTTAAATGCCTCCAGAGATGGAGCAAAACACTTGTTACAATGGAAAAAGCACCAGGGTTCAGGCCCATTCACGGGATATGAATTGCAGATCACCTCCTTGAAATCCAGTATTGCCTGCTGATCACCTAAGAGCACATCCCTCTAATCCTACCTACCCAGCAGAGAGCAGCTTGTGTTGATTGGTTTATTGCACAAGGATCGTACAGCTTACCTGGATCATCTCCATGCATTCTTCTTTTGTCTTGGCTGAAATACACTGGATTTCTGGTTTCAAATCCTTATTCCTAAAGGCAGTCCCCATTTCACCACATTTCCAAATCTCCTCAGTGGAAACAACACACCAGTTCAGGCTTTCTGGCAATGCTGCACGAAAATGGAAAACAAATACTACAGCTCACTTCCTTTGTAAAAGAAAAGGAGGCATACAACTGCACCTGCATCACGTGTCATATATGCTATCAAAATATTTACTTCTGTGTTTCCCTCCTATTCTCTAGCTCAGACATACACCTGATTTGGTACCACTGAGGTCTCCAGACTAGAGGTATGTCCACACTACACATCCATTGGTGTGAAGGAGCAAGAACTCTTATGAGTACTGACCACTAAGCACAGCTGTAAGATATTGATTATTTACAGTCTGCTGTCACAAGAGTGCAGTAAAAATACACCCTGAACACAGGTTCCCTCACAGCCAGCAGTCACTAAACAGCCCTCAGAAGAGGCAAGTCCTGCAGGTGGGGGACTTTGCCACAGCACAGGGCATGTCTAGGGGCTCAGCTGCCATGATCATTAACCTGTGTTTCCAAGTGCACCAGAATGCACAGCAATTCCTTTTTACATCCTGCTGACGGCAGAGAAGATTACAACAAACACATCTGATTTTACAGAGCAACACATTACTGCAATTTCCCCTTTCTAGCAGGTGAGAAATTGAGTTCTAGTTAGTAGTAGTAACCTACTAAATTCATGTCTCTCACACACTCCCCAAAGGGTAGGAAACATCTGCATCCTGTGGCACAGCATAGGCCCATTTGCACAGGAAAGCATTCTGCAGTGTAATACCATTTCTAGGTAAAAGCCATCCTTCCTTCATGCTTGAAGATCAGATTGGCATCTTGCCATAAGACTCAAAGAATCAGAAGATGACAGCAGAATAAAGATGGTCTCCATTATCCACTATCTTTGTGCACAGTTTTGAAGAGAAGAAGACAACTTACTGTTGGGGTCACAGCTCAGGGCCTGCATGACACGAAGATACTCATCACCCAACCACGCCTGGTAGTTCTGAGACGTGACTGCAACGAGCTCTGTGGTGGAGTCTCTGAACATAAGGTTCTGGGCACCATAGGCTGTGGAGTCAAACATCTCAAACTGGGTGCCTACACCATTAAATCTTTGCTGTAATGTTAAAGAAAAAACACCTGTCACACACACCTCTACCTGCTGCCATACTTCTGTGATGACTTCATTTACATGCAGGAGAAAATCTCCTGCCTACATAACAGACAAAAAATTAAGGTTTTCCTTACGGAAGATTTACAGGTTAAGAATTGACAGAGGAAAAGACAAGCATAAAGACAAAACAAAATCACCCCTCTTAGGTAATTTTCAGTGTCCGTGAGACTTTGAGGGCAAAAATGAACTCTGCAACTCCCATCAGGGCCCTACTGATGCTGAGTGCCTCCCATACTGTTCCAGACCCCACAGAGCCAAAGGTACCCACATATCTTCAGCTCAGCCAGTGGGTGAGTTGTAATGGATTGATGAAAAAATCACTGTCCTACTTGTCCCTGGTTCAGGAGCTGGAAGACAGCTGTCCCATCTGTGTCCGGCCGTACAACCACGGCACGAGCTGGGACTCGGGCCAGGTGGCAGGTTCTCCACTCTGTTACATCAGCCGTGCTGCCGTTGCGGCACAGAAGCTGGAAGTCCTTGGAGCGAAGCTGCTGGGCCCAAGTAGAAAGAGTTCTTCCTGAAAACAGACAGAAAATGCTGACAAAATGGATATTAGGCAGGTATATTTCTGATATTTCTGAATCCAAGTCATGATGCTTCAAGCATCACATCACATGTGGAGCAGAACAGAGCTTTCCTAAGCATCACTGCAATACTGCTGATTGTACAACGTATCCCATGCATGCATACGGCCCTTCAGACTTGTACCTCCAACAAGATACACAGAATAACACTTGTGAGACTGCACTGATCTATACCAGGGTCTGCAGTGGTACACAGAGCATCCTTAAGATTAGATCTAATACTTCATTTTTAAAATTACTTTTCCCTGCTGTAACTATGGTTGAACAGGCCCACAACATTAAAACACGTTATGCTCAAGGTAGAGTTCTCAAAGTGCCAGACAGGGGAGGCCACATCTTGTCAACAGATTTCCCGCTTGGCTGGGCACAAGCAACATATTTATAACAGCCCAGGTACAAAACTACAAGTTTAGAGCTGCTTAAACTCTCCTTCCAAAAGCAGCTGAGGATCCCATCTCTCACCTTTACTGAAACTATCAAATGTTTGGGGAAAAAAAAATAATAGAATCACATGGATTCATCTAAATTCCTAGTGCATATATATATGTGTTCATCTACTTCCACTATTAGAGCATTTTTGCTCATTCCTCAGTTGAAGGTAAATCAAACATCTGGCATTACAGTGGCATTGCAGGCACTGTTCTGCAGAGCTGCAGCCGCTGTTCAACACTTACCGTCGGTATTTTCAGGCACTGTGCTGTGCTTCACAAAAGCAACTTCTCCAGCACCTTCAGCCAAACACCTAATAAATGCAAACCCAAATACAAAGATGCATTATAAAGCACAGCTTCCACGCATCAAGCACTGCAGGCTGGCAGCCAGGGGGCTGCATGCTACGTTCCATCAGCCAGCAGACACTGACCTATTTCGTTGTGCTGAGAATTTAGCTCAAGGCAGGGACCAGTGGCTGACAGAGCATGAAGTAAACTACTGCTGTCATTTGGTGAACGTGGACAACATGCTCTGTGCTGCCTGGGACAAACACGATGACCTTCTTTGTCCAGCAGAGCTCTCTGTCTAATGCAGTTGCACAATCTTTTGAGGAATACGAGTAAATTATACCTCTGCTCTGTCAGTGCTGTTACTTGGGGGTTGGGAACTGCAATGCAGCACACAGAGAGGAAGAAGGGAAATACAACAAAGCGTGCAAAAATGGGGGACAGAGCAAACCAGTAAGAGAATTCAGTGCAACTGAAGGGAGATAAATGAAATAGCAGGGTAGGGTGGCAGATAACTGATAAGATAATTCAGTGCAATTGAGGTGAGATAACAAACAGCTGGGCAGGGTGGCCAGTCAGCTATCAACTTCCAAGGGCCATCCTGTTTTACAAGGAAAAATGCAAACCACTGAAACAAACAAACTTTTGTCAACAGATACCAAACAAAGCAACAGCAGTGGGATTGCCCTGCCCAGTACAAATGCTAGATATCTAATTTTAACAATCAGATATTAATACCTGAAATAGTGGCTTCAAAATTACTTTTGTTCAGTCTCTAAGTTTAAATCATGGTTATTCTAACACTACAGCAGGTTTTCTAACAAGATCAACTGAAAATTCTCTTGCTGCAGTTTCCTGCAGCATTGGACATATGGCTGTGGATACAGCACAGAGATAGAAAGGGACAGAGATGTGATTTTTACCTGAAAGCCCCACTGTAGTCATAGTACTGCTCTTGTGAATTTGCTTGGCATTTGTTCTGCCCAGATGAATCCCCTTTGCAGAGCTGACAGAGGGATGTGGGATAGTTGGCACTGTTGGCTCCAGGAATGCAGCTAGCACTGAAATAGTCACTAACAGCTAGAAGTGAAACCAGAATGAGACATCTTTAGCAGTGAATAAACAAGATCTCATTCGAGAATATCTGAACAGCACATCTCTGTAGGGATAAGCCATTCTGTTCTTAAAGTTTCCAAGTTTCAAACAAACTTGCCGTTTCCATCAGACCTATGTTTGGTCTATTTCATCTTACAAGGAGCAGAAAAACGACCAAGAAACAAAACAGCACAGAGCCACCCATTTCTGCCCACGTGCAGATGTCCCAGGAACGTGCAGAAAGACACTGCCGAGGAACAGATCTCTGTCCTCTCAGCTCTCACCTTTTGGGAGGTCGCATCCCATTGCTGGCAGGCGCCCGCTGTCCATTAGGTAACCCACGGGCACGTTCCAGCCTGCAGTTCTGTTGATGCCCGTGTGACACGAGCGGACGCCCTTCAAGCTGTTGATGGTGATGTTGGAGCCCTTCCTTACCACAGCCACGGCATAGTATGAAGTTCCAATCTCTGCAGCACAGGGAGAAATAGAAGCAGTTAATTGGCTCCCCCCCACACAGGCAGTCACACTGCTCCTGGCTTGACTGTGGGTACATGTCTCCCCCAGCACCTCTGTGGTGTGCAATGTCATAGAAAAGGCCAAAAGCAACTTGGAACAGGAGGCGAAATGAAAGATACTCAGAGAATCATCCTGAGAAGAAATTCTCTGTGGTTATAAATATATTTGGATTGGATTAACACCAAGAAAGTTGATTATCCTATAGATAGTTTAATTCTCTTTTAGAGAATTTTTAGATAATTCATAGCATTAAGGTCTTAATTAACTTAACTTAAAGGTCTTAAGGTACTGTAAAGTCATTTAATCTGACTTACATGGATCAGAAACCATTAAAGTCCATTCATCTCTGACTTGTGCTCATAACCTAACAGGGACAGCTGGCCACTGGATCATGGGGACGTTTGGTTTTGAGCACCCAGGGTCATGATGTACTTAGTGGTAGGGCTGGGCTGCTGCCCTCTGTTTCCCATTTCCCCCCATACTTAATTATGGACAGGAATACCCACACATGAACAAATGACCTAAAGTTTGGGGTCTTCAAGTAGAGGATCCCAAAATACAATAGAAACAGTAGAAATACATCAGAAAAAAAACTTGTATTAGGTGACCCAAAAGTTTTTTAGTCTGATTATACCTTGATCATATACTTCCCCAACCACAGGTTTCAGTCCATACTCCTTTCCAGCCTGGTAAATCCAACGACCATCCAGTGTCACTGCATCTGCCAAGTAATCCTGTGCAGACACAAGGTAAGAATGCATGTTGAAGCTTAGAATTACACTGGATTTTATGTAGGCACACACAGGACCATCCACAGCTGCAAGAAGGAAAGAACTGCTATGCATCCTTCTGATCTGCTGAACCTGTGTTATCTGTTTATCGTGTACTGAGCCTAGTGCCCAGGAGACAGCACCTCCAACAAGATGAAGTATGGCCAAGAAAACAATCAGACAATCTGACTGATACTTTGCATTTCTAAGGTGATGCCAGGCTTCTTAACCATTTTGCTTTACCTCTGGTTCAGCACCTGAGAGGATAGTAGACAGTATCCCTCGGCAGTATGCTGAGCATTGGGTAGAGTAGGGCTAGGACTAGTAGAAAGCCATTTTCTCCAGGCTGATCCACATAAAATGCGAAAAGGGATCATCTGAGAGTGTTGACAATTCACTGATGTTGGCACCTATGTCAGATTTGAAGATGTCGTGTAATTTGAAATATATAACTGATTTGTCTCAAATGAAGAAAAAAAAATTACTGATTAGCTGAAACATTACATATCTTGAGAGCTGTTTCTCATGAATGAAAGGGGAACCAATTTCCAAGGGAATCTGTAGAAGAGTTGGTGTTGGGAGATATTTGCATTTTAAAGAGCAGATGCAGTCTGGAATAACCTGATCCAATATTCCACTGGGGAGAGTCAGGGCCCAGGACAACAATTTGGGAACCAAACAGGGTCTGTTGTTTAGCAGAGATACCTGACAGTAAGAATTGGGAGTTAGAAAGACCTGACTCCCAGGGAAAACAAAAAGAGCCTCTGGTAGTGGTGGTGGACAGGCAGCAGAGCAGATAGAATGGGAAGGGCTGCCCATAGGAGACCACGGCTGTGTTATGGGTATATTTTTCCATCTAAGGCGGCATTTCTCAGATTGGAAAGCTGAGCCTTTGAGCTCCCATTAAACAAAAAGGCTCCTATCAACAGCTTGTGGCTAAACTTCAGCATATAAGTCACAGCACAAGAGAAAAAAATACCTATTATTGTATTTAACCTTAAGCAGTTTACACGCTACAGACCTTAGCTCCTGTAAATACATACAGTAGCAGCTGAAGTGGAATAGCGAGAACAGTGTGAGTAGTTCTGTTCGTAGCAAAGATTTTCTCCTACATCTAACAAAAGCATGGGACAATTCCACATGATTTTTGATACAGTGCAATGGAAAGTTAATTGTTTTCAGAAGGACTTCATTTCTGTGTGTCACAATACTTGAGAATTACCTTTAGAGGTGTTTAAACACTGCTAATAACTATGGCCAAATTAAACATTATCAGGTTTCTGAGTTTAATATTTAGACATTTCTCAATTTCTAAGCATCTTCAAAGAAAAACACATTATCCATATGCTAACACGTTCACAGAACTAAGTCCAAGTTGGGTAGTGCTATAAAACAGCATATCTTTGCCTGCTGAGCCAGTGTGTCCCACCCCCCCTTTTGGCCTCAAGGAGCAGAGTTCAGCACAGATGCAGAGTCAGGTGTTCCATGCAGCCCTACACTGAACAGAACAGCTTAAACATTTAGTAGATTATTAGTACAAGAAAGAAGAGGTGCCAAGGACAAAGCCTTGCCTATAGTGAAGATCCATTTTATCAGGAAGCTACATACTCACGCTATCCACCCGCAGGTTTCTGAGTTCAGCTACTCAAGTTTTATAACAGCAAGCACAAAGAGTACAATTTATGAA
Source organism: Lagopus leucura (assembly GCF_019238085.1). Taxonomy (NCBI): domain Eukaryota; kingdom Metazoa; phylum Chordata; class Aves; order Galliformes; family Phasianidae; genus Lagopus; species Lagopus leucura. Next base: position 3,390,035 of record NW_024962274.1, on the reverse strand, counting down.
CATATCCAGTCATCCTCCTCTTCCCTCACACGCTGCCAGTGAAGACAATTGTGATCACCAACCTCCCACCTTCCTTGAATTTCCACTTGTTATTTCTCACTCCCTTCTAAGGAGGGAATTGTTACCCAAACACCATTTTGCAAAGCTGAGCTTTTTGTCCAAACTGAGCATGCTGAATTAATACAGTTAGGTTAGCATGCCCTCTGCTCCTTCTGCTCACTGCTTTGTCTACCTCACGTACCCTGTTTTGTACTGACATTTGGCTCGACACTCATTTGTATACACAATAATTCCCATGGGAGGCTCTGAAAAAGGAGAATTATGCAGAGTTTCTCTGAAGACAATCTACTTAAAGGCTCAGCAGCACAGCTTTAACTGCTGTCTCCATCCTACTACTCCACCCCTTCTTAAATATCTGCTAAATAAATCTAATACAATTCCCAAATCAAAGATTAGTGCTTCAGAAAGAACGTTTAAGACGTTTGCTTGTGTTCCTAATGACTGGCCATATGTGACTAGCTGTAGAGAAGACACAGTGCCATGCTGGAATTCAGTTCCATACGTACATCTTTATGTCTTAAAAAGAAATGTATATATGCTTTGATTTTCCAAAGACATGAATGTTATGAAGCTGTTTGGATGAGACACTCATTGCAGACCTCTGTACATTGTGATGTGATTTATTATTAGGCACGCAGGGCAATTAAATCACTGACATCTATCATTTACAACTCACCTTGATCATCTGGGTGCAGTTAGCAGCTGATTCTCCCTCCATGCATTCCAAAGGGGGAAGGATGCCAGCCCCAGCAAAGGCGTTACTCATGTCCTTGCACTTGGAAAGCTCTTGGTTAGACATGGTGCACCACCGCACACGTTCCAGGCTGAGAGCTGCAAACACAACGCCAAGAGAAAATCTTACTAAAAAAAAAGAGAAGTAACAGGTAACAGGTTCTCAAAGGACCAACCTTGCATTTTATTCCTTCGAGAATGAAAAAAATTAAAAATCAGGGATCATTCAAAAGCGAGCTTTCACACTTCTGCTTTCATTCAGTTTAACAAGAACACTAGTTATTTGGACTAGAACAGGATAGGTTCAAGTCTGATACCAAAACTTGATGGCATTTATGCCACAGAAATATGGGTACTCTGAAGGTCACAGAGGCCAGCTTGCTCTTAAAGCCTTGAAGAATATGGCATGGAGAGGACTGAGAGAGGATCTTCTCACTGCTTACAAATACCTAACGGGCAGGTGCCAAGCGCACGGGGCCAGGCTGTTTTCAGTGGTGCCCAGCAACAGAACAAGGGACAATGGGCACAAGTTGGAACATAGGAAGTTTCATACGAACACAAGGAAAAATTTCTTTAGTTTCAGGGTTCCAGAGCACTGAGACAGGCTGCCAGGAGAGGTGCTGGATTCTCCTCTGAGATACTGAAGATCCACATGGATGCTTTCCTGGGCAACCTGCTGTCGGGAACCTGCTTTAGCAGGAGGCTGGACAGACGATTCTGAGAGATCCCTTCCAACTCATGGGATTCTGTGATTCTGTGAAACCTCTGTATTAACCATCGGAGGCTGCAGGTTTCTGAATTTCTGTGCCAGTGTTCTTTTTACAGAAGGGCACAAAAGTCTTTGAGAAGCTCAGGTTTGCTTTCTGGAGCCACCCTGCAGATGTGCGTGGTACCATCTGTACAAAATGGTCATTTAACTATGAAGAAAAATGGGACAATTCTTTTTTTATTTTGCAGCTGCAAAGAATTCTCCAGAACAAACGCTAGGGTCAGACGTGTTGTCAAACAGATGGAGACACATTTAAGCCATATATACTGCAAAAGAATAATCTTTGAGAGCACTCTGTGCTGCAAGAGCGATAGTCTGCAACTGTCTGCTCAAGATGTCCTGGGACACACAGAGAATCTTTCTACTGAGCCAGAAGTTTTAAAATCGTTATTTGAAACGACAGGCTACAAAACCAAGGAGGTTGAGCAGAGACCAGTGTTGCTGGTTACAACCTGAAGTCCTGTCCCTTTTCTCATTGGACTGAATAAAAAACAACTCTAGGAGCTGAAGCCTCGCCACTAGGCTTGCTATGAAAACTAGAAAAGTAAACTTGTCTCTTCAAAGCACTCTTTCATGAGAGGCTGTTTCCATAGTCACCAAAAGGGAGGGTCAGTCCCACGAATGAACAGAAAGAAATGTACTACAGAGTCATGGAAAACAGACACCTTATGGAAACTCAACATCTGCCTCATTTATCTGCGTGAAATCTTCTCCATCTATTTCGTGGGGCAGGAAGAAAAACCCAGGTTTTCACTGATGAAGGCTTCCTCCTCACTCCTCCCAAATATAAGCAACTTGAAATTTGCCTCTCAGCATATATAGATAAGTGCCTTTCTTCAGCCTCAACATTCTGGCTTTAGATACAAACATACTGCAGGTAATGCATGAATCGTATGAAGAAACCACTAGGCACATTTATAGGAAACATGAAGCAAAGCTCATTTGGCCCTACCTTTCAACCACAGTAGGGAAACAGCAAGAATCTGTTCCTCACTGCCTACACATCACCTGAGAGATGCACTTAATCTGCCCCTTACAAAACTGCTGGACATCACCCAGGATCTGAACAGACGCTTTCCTGTAACAACAAATCCCCAAACAAGTTAACCCGTCTGAAGTGAGCTCGAGCACAGACAAGGTCTGTACTCAGACTATCCTTCTGTTGCCAGACAAGAACATGTTGAAATAGCAGGCGAGACTCTGAACCCAAGTTAATACACAATCTTGGTCCAAACTCCTTTGCTGAAAGTAACACCGCTGCATTGTGTAACATCTTCTCAAAAGATTTATTAATATTAATATTAATAACTAACAAAGGTTTTCAATAGAAACAATAAAAAAAGGAATATATTATGATAATTTCAGAACCAGAATGTTTTTGTTATTTTTTTAAATTGAATAGATTGCAGAGTCTCTTCAGAAACAGCCTCTGTACCTCTGGTGAAATTTAAAGCATTCACCACTAGAACTTGAGAGTGACAGGAGAAAACCAGCGCGTCACACATGCCCTGTTGAGTAGAATAAGGTAATTTGCTATTTATTTATTTACACACAGGAAAAAAGAAGTGTTACAGAACTGTTCACATCTGTGAAAAACGGAGAGTGTGGAACTAGAAGTAGATTTAGTGCAGTTAATAAGGCAAGACACACATGACATTCAATACATCCTTTATATTCTTTATATTTTGTGGGATTTTTTTTCCCTATTTTTTCTCTCTATTCCTTTTTTTGAGCACTTGAATTGGTTTCTCAAGTGGTACTGGTTTCCCTCTGCACTCTCAAATCACAGATTACTCAATCCCAAAGATACCACGCCAAGGCAAAATAGCTTGTGGAGATACTTACCAGTGTGAACCAAGAGAAGGAAGAAGACATTTTCAGAGATCTTCATCTTAAAAGCGCTGGGATTTGTGCCTTTTCCAGCCTTCAGAACTCCCACAGAACAGTGCTTCTGCAAGTTTGCTCTCCCCACTGTGCTTCTTGGTGAAAATCAGCAGCATTCAAATGCAGGTGCACTTTGTTCAACAATTTATCTTGCTTACTTTGGCACACGTCACCAAAGGGAAAAAACAGCCTACCTCTCTGCAGGCTGCCTTCATGCTTGGAAAAAAAAAGTCAAGACTAGGAAATTACAAAATATTCAGTGCACCAATGAAGTTGTTACCACTTCAGCCCCACCTACAGACTTAGATCAACAGCTACACTGACTCACAGGGGTAAGGTGAGGCTGTGGAAGGGAATCTTCACCTCGAGTCGTCTGAATTCCCTCTGTGCTGGGGCTCGAGAAGTAAGAGTAGATTCAAGCTAAGCGATTCATCTACATACTGCATTTCCAAATACAGAAGGATTCTCAAAAATACTGCATGCATGCTTTAGCACAGAAAAAACAGAAACAAACCCACAAATGATTTTAGGCCATACACTGGCAGCCGACACGTGCCTCAAGTCCTGTAAGCATCCCAATTAACACCAGCGACATTTTTTGTCCAGCATTCAGAGTAATAACTTCACTTGCCCCCACTCTGATCGCCATTGTTCCTCTATCACATCACCTTCATTTAAAGCCTCAGCCAATTATTTTATAATACTACACCACCTGTATTTCTTTGGATGAAAAACACACTTGACAAATACATTGTACAATGAAGTTTATTAGCTGTTCTCCTCTTTCTAACAAATGGAATGGATAGTGTTAATAATTCTTTACAAACCAAAGCGAATGTGGTTGTGTGACTGCACTGTGACTGCCATAAGTACATCCCCCTCATCAACAATCAGCCTCAAATAAGCGATGGCAGGTTCCACATCATACGAGAAATAGAGATTTTCATTACTGAAGGTAGTTCCATGTTTTGCTACAACATATTTATAACATTCTGCACAGAAGTTTGTGCTTTGCAAATGGAAGATCTCGCACCTATGCAATCCAAGATGAACATATACAGAAAAATAAAATGCATCTTTGACTCTGAATTCTCCCTTTGGTTAAGACATGCATATTACAAAGAAAAACAGAAAGAGACAAACACCTGAAATTCCGTAGAAAAGAGGAGAACTCGCACATATTTTTTTTTGTAACTAATAATTCCCTGGACTTTTTGCCCAGCCACCACAGCCCATTTGACTTCACGTGATTAAGGAAGGTAAATTCTAATCTGTATTTTTATTCAAAACAAAAAGCTAGGAGTAGGTGGTAAAAGAAAAATATATATTTTTATATATATATATTTATACGTGTGCGCAACTATGTAAAGAAAATAATTCCCATAGTTACAGAGTTTAGTTAAAGAAAGTTTAATATATATATATATTTATTATAACAAAATAGGCAGTTATTGTGGGTAAAATATTCATTAAAATCTGACCCCTAAGAACACACATTTTTAGGCTACGAATCGCTCTCTCATTGCCCCAACAACCATCTCTGCAGCTGTTTTCTGTATTAGTGCCAATGGAAATTTGGCATTCCTCTGAAAATACAAGGTTTCCTAGCACCTAGACATGTTTTAGGCTCAAAAAGTGTAATGACCATTATCTATAAACAATTTCTGTAAGACACTATAAATAGTGCTGCACGAGGAAGATTAAAAACATTACACATCTTTATCCCTAGCAATTTTATTGGCAAAAAAATGAAAAAATAGATTGTAAGAATATCCATATGAAATTATGGAAATGAATATCCCTTGAGAAGGAGTGATGGGAGTCAATGAAAACGTTAACTCAAAATTTGAAAGTTTCTCTTTAACTGCCTGGAAATAAAAGAAAAAAAAAATCTGTGAGAATAGAATTTAACTCAGAAAATAAAACCTGAAGTTGATTGCGCTGACCAAACCATGCTATTAAAGTTAAGCGTGCAAAGTTACTCATGATTTACAACTTCCTGGAATACAACTTTTCTTTCAATTGTTATGAAACTTTAAAAGAATGTCTATAAAGCTTTTTGAAAAATCTCTGAAAGTTACTTTCCCTTAAACATTAAGGAATTTTACCAAGCAATCCCCTCCCACCCCCACCCCAAAGTAATAGCTGGTCAGGCCATTCCACTGTCATGTTTGAAAAATGGCAAACCAACAACACACAATAATACAAATTATTTAAACTAAGAGAGACATCAAATTTAAAGCGTTATGGGAACTGCAGAACGTGATGGTTAGGGTATGAACCACACTGGGAGGAACTAGAGGCAGGCTCCACTGGAAGGGCTTAAGAGTTGTCAGATGTAGTGGGTGATATCAGTTAGAAAATGGAAAGCAAAAATCCGTTTTCATAATTTTTCCTTTGCTGGAACCCAGATGTAAGGCCCAGATTGTTCCTCTATGATCTGTTTCACTTGGTTGTAGATTTCTTCCAGTGTGTCTCCTTGGATAATAGCTGCAAAACACAATGTGGCAATCCGGAGTCATCTTTCTTTGCTCCTTACAGAAACCAAGATGCTCTAAATCAAGATGTAACTTTCTCTCACAGGGCAGCAAAGGGATTTTGGATCACTGAAGGAATGGATGCCTACTGAGAACTCTGATTCCTGTGCTTCTAGATGGACAGACGCTGCTGACAGTTGTTACAAGACACACAAAAGCACGGGGTTCGGTTGTGGTTTTCCTTTTAGGCTCATGTATATACAGCTGAGGAGGTTTATTTGCCTTTCCCAAATACAAGCTAGAGTTGGCCCAAGTCATTCCACAGACTCTGGTGCTTTCATTTGCATTTCCAAGAGAAAAAGACAAGACTGCACAGGGCTGTGTCCTCATGCAGTCTGTGAGCACTAACTTTGGTTTTGGCAAGAGAGAACATGAACTAATGGGGTTTGTTGTGCAGCAAATAGATTCAAGTTTTATATAGTTAAAATACAATTAATATTCAGACTCTTAGATACATTTTCTCCAAGGCTAAAAAAAATAATTAGAAATGAGCCACGATGTGTTTGACACATCAAACTAACATGCAGTCTGGTGAGAATGAAGGCAAAGTGAAGTTTGAGCTGTTCTTACCACACATCAGCCTGAGAAAGCATTCACCATGAGATAGCAACCTCTTTCTAATTAGGATCATCACCTCAGCATTGAGATAAGCCAAGAAACAAAGTTTAATATGAAAGATAAATATTGGAGGTGGGCCAGATGTACTTCTCTGTGCATTAATTTATTACTGCTGCTTCCAAGCCCTTGTGTCTGTGGGAGGACGAGGTGGTCCAGTTTTCAATAGTTCACATGTAATCCTCAGCACAGCAGCGCAGTGGAAAGATGTAGGAACATCCTTACATGGCAAACATCTTAATTCTCCAGATGTTTCAACCAAAGTCCTTGCAAAGCCCAACACCCTCAAAACACAATATGGATGTGCTCTCCCCTATGCTGTAGTGTGAAGTTTGACTCAGTTTAAGCCTAATTTGCTGATGAAGTTGATTTCAGTTACTCCACATGATGTAGTTTTTTTTAACAGATTAGGGAATGCTCACACAATTTACTGAGGCAGGTAAGTCATATAGGCAGCAGCAGTAAATGAGATTGTAATGTTTTGAAATATCCTAATTGCTTAAATTCCTAAAGACAAAGCAAAGACAAATCTGCCCATGGGATGTTGCTATCTGCCCCAGTCAACAAGTCTTACACTTCTTAAAAGAAACATGGTCACAGGCACTAGAGCTCTTAAAAAAGAACCATATGATTTTCAAGTATCTTCAATTTTGGCCCTTATCTTCTAACAGAATTGCTTAATACCTAAGACAACCTGGGTGAATACCAGCTGCTAACTAAATACTGAACATCTATTAAAATAAACTCATCAGTTTCCTAAACAACAAACCTGACATACTTGCAAATCATCTGGTAAATGACTCTGTAAGATGAAGAATTTGCAATATACTTTGGAGAGTGCGATAGCTTTCTGAGTATAGATGGTTATAGAGTTATGGGAAGAATGGGAGAGCTTGATGTAGGGATAAACAGTGACAGCTGCAAAGTAACTGAGAGGGAGGTAGACAAAAAGGGAGACACTTAAGTTGCTCATTGGGTGGGCAGCACTCAATGTGGGGAATGAGGCAGCAGGAAGACTGAAGCAGGGAGTCTGCTGGGTCTTTCAACTTCCTCCCATATGAAGCCAGCAGGTTGAGCAAACTATTTAAGGAAGGTCTGCATTTGTAGCTCTGCCCACAAAAAATATGTGGAAGAAGGAATTGGGCAGAGGTGACACGTCACAAAGATGGAGGTGGATGGGGCAGCAAACATTAAAATACTGCCAAAGAATGTAATAGAAAAGAAAGGAGTGAGTGTCTACCTAGGATACAAATAGAAAAGGCTCGCTCCTGTCCTCCTGAAGGTCCTGACTTACTCTCCTCATTTGCATGCCATGATGAAAAAGTAAGCACAGCCTGAGTGCTTGCAGTCTACCTCTTGCTGCTACAGTTAACAAACTGCATTTGTGCACGCTGCAGACCCTGCTGTCCAGTTTACAGAGATCAGTACTAACATTCTTTATTTCTGGATTTCAAAAACTGAAAGCAAATAAAAAGCTTTAGGTGTAAAATTTATCAACAAAGCAGACATCTGCATTTTTTAATACCAAGGAACACAGTAGAAAGTTCCATGGTTTTAAAGAGTAAATTGAGTGACAAACTTATACAGATAATGAATTCACTGATGCAGTTGGTATCAGCATAGATGCACTTGCATAGTTTTATGCTTCAGAACAATCACAGATAAGCTTGAAAAACAGCTCAACGTTATCTCAGTGGTGAAGCAATTATCATACAGAAGGCAATAACATTTCAGCTCTGGCCAAACAAAACAAACCTGTGAAGTGTTCAGTAAACTCTTGCTCCAGTTTCATTGCCCTCTCAAATGTCTTCCTGGCTTGTTCTTCCGTTAAGCGTTTATTCATTTCCCTGAGATTGAAAACATTATACACGTAAAGAAACTACCTCTCATCTTTGGAAATACAATTTGAAACCAGTGTGTGAGTATTAACCAAATAAAGGCAGTCTCCTAAATGACATATCTAAGCAGATATGTCTCTAACTGGAGACTGTAGAGAGAATGAGCAGTTCTGACACCATGTTATATGGAATTATACTCAGTGGCAGTCATTCTCAGCAACTTGCGACTTGGATTAGAAACTTAGTTTAAAAGTCCCTAGAAATTCAACCCATTCATGAGCAAAACAAACATTTACACATTTTAAAAAATTCAAGTATTACAATTATTTTCACATAATTTGCAACTGTCATAGTCTCAAACAATTTAGTCTGAGGTACTTTGCTTTTACTTACATGATATTTTCCACTGTTTTGGGTTTAATAAAAATGGAGATTGGGTACAGCTGGGCAATCTGCAACCTTTTGATCGCATTACCAGAAACATCAAGAATACAATGTTTACCCTAAAAGTAAGAGAGAAAAGGAAAAATGACAATAAGTGACGTTTAAGTCACAGCTATGCATTTATTAGTATAATAACTTAGAAGAGAAACTACGTTTCCACCAAAGCCAATGAAACTAGAGCACCTGCATCAATGATATCAGGATTGCGCTAATCTAGCATATGGTCCCAAAGTGCTCACTCCTCTGGGATCATGCATAACTAGAGATGTTCCTGACTCTTTTTCCATCCTCTCTGCATCAGAAGCTTCAGCCCAATCAACAATGAAGAGTACAGAGCAGCTGTACATACAACCACACCACCATTTTAGGGTTTATTTAAGGATGTAGCCATGACAGAGTTTAGAAAAGAGCCAGATGCCTTGATGAACATTTCTGAGGGAATGAACTGCCTCTGATGCCAAGCAAATCTGTCACCTCAGAACAGGCAGATGGAACTGAACATAATCTTTCTCATTCACTGTCGAGTATCAACCTGGGGAGCACCAGGTTTGAGAACTGCATGAATTACATTTATTTGGGCTGATTACTTTTTATTATTTAGGAAACAAATATAGCTTATTCCTCAGGGGGTTGAAGCAGAATGCAGCAGGGTTGTTTATCCAGCATTATTAACCTGCCGTTGCTCCAGCATGACCTCATCTCAAAGATTCCTCCTATTGCTCAGCACCTCTTACATCTAATACAGTAATTTCTACTCCACATATTTTTATTTATTTCCTTTGAGTAGCATATGAACAATTTGTGATATCACCATTTTAGAAAGGGGCAGTGTAGGGGAAGTAGAACGGAAGGCCTTTGTTGGTAGTCTGAAATGAGAACATCCTTTTCATTAGCAGGAGACCTAGCAGAATTCTGCAAGCCAGGCACACAAGCACCATAAAGACAGTAGGTTACATACATCCTAAAACACATTTCCTGAATGCATTTTCCTTATCCTTTCCTGAGAGAAGGGATTGCCAGGGTCATTTACTTCTGTTCTATTGAGTAAAAAAAAAAAAAAACCACACAGAATTTCAAGGCACATTTTGATGTTGTACTAAGGGACATGGTTTAGTGGGGAAATACTGGTGGCAGGTGAACGATTGGATGACCTTGGAGATCTTTTCCAACCTTGGTTGATTCTGTGATCTTATTTCAGGAATTCTTAGGGAACAAATACATTCTTCCCACATAAAAAATGCACAACTGTTTGCTTTCAACTGATGATAAATTTTTCCAGGATCTACTCCATGGATCCAGAGGCTAAGCAGTAACATTAAACGAAGTTTATGTACGTTCCAGCACTGTATTTTTCTATTCATGCTGACCTGTCCACATCTTTCATGTGGTTTCTCTTCAAATGTGGCACATGCCCTAGAAACAGAGAATTAAGAGCAGTAACTAGTCTGTGTTCCCTCTTGTGATATGACAGCCAGTATTTGTTGTATTTGGCCCAACACTTATGCCAAGTGTTGAAGGATCTTGAACGATGGGTGGAAGACTAGATTGTCAGCATTTAAGAAGTTGCTCTTCTTTCACAGTTTGATCACGACGCTCTGGTTGTTTCTCTTAAATGCATTTGTAACAATGCTCTTTGTTTCTAGGTTTGTACAAAGTCCTTCTAAGGTCAGAGGGTTCCCAGTGGCTTCTTGCCATTCTCCTATTCCCGCCAGCATAGTCAAATAATCACCTCAGTAAATAAAACAACCGGCATTGATTTACCTTTTCTGCTACTTCTCGCACTGATTGCACACTTGTTCCGTAAAGATGATTATTGTACTGGCCAGCTTCAATAAATTTGTGCTCCTGAATATCCTTCTCCATTTGCTCTCGCGAAGTGACAAAATGGTAATCACGTCCATCCACCTCATAATCTCGTTTTGGTCTGGTAGTATCTTTAAATACAAACCAGTAACGTTTAAACAAAAAAAAAAAAAAAAAAAAGTTCCCTCTCCCCCCCACCGTTCAAAAATAGTCCTCCATTTAAACTGCAAAACTGTAACAAAGAAAGTAAAGAGAAGAGTAACCATTAATAAACTTTATAAAGGTATCCCAACATTTTACCTCTACATACAAAGGTTAGGTCTATGAAGAAAGTAACAACACAGAACCAAAAACCCACTTATAATTGCTTTAGTATCTGCTGAAACTTACGTGGAACACATGAGCCAAATTTGTCTGGAAATTCTGAAATCAGATCGTCGTTAATTCTGTCTTTCATGGGTCCCAAAACAATCACAGGTCGAGTATAGTTCACTGTCAAATGTAAAAGGATAACTGAAGTTACATTTCAATGACATCACCAACCTTTAAAGTTTAGCAAAATAAGCTTTACCACATGGTAGCAGTATTAATACCTAAAAGAATATGTACTTCTGAAGAGAAAATAAAACATGCTGAAGTATTTGCATCAATTAATACTGCAGTCAAAGATGTCAAATCTTTATTCCCAAATTCCTGTTCAGGGTAACTGAAGATGACTCTTGAATTCTGAAACCTTTTCACAAACATCTTTCATTCTAATGACAACAGTAAAATGGGAAGTCTAAAAATCATTTCACATCTTATTTCTTAAATTTCAAACCTGCCATTGGGAAAAGCCTTATTATTTCTAAAATCCCAGCTTACATACTCACATAGCTATAGCTCCCCTAACTACTATCACATTTATAAAATGAAGTATAGCATCTTTTAAAGCATGCTTAATCTGTAACAGAGTTATAAAGACTTTTTATTTGGAATTTAAGGACAGAAGATACCAAATTATACTGCAATTAGTGTAACAACAGTAATATCTAAATATGTAGTCATATCATTTCAACCATATGAATTTTAGTTTTAAGTTCTGTCATTACTACACGAGTCTAAATTAAATACAGTTTGACTTGTAAAATACATCTTAAATCCTGGAAGTAATTCCAATTCACAAAAGGAATGTCTTGAATCTTATTAATTGAATCTGTGTACACATGATATATACATTTACTCTGTTTTTTACTGTATTCTATGTTTAATACATACCAAGCATTCCTTTTTTAAAGATCATATTTTTAATCAGATTATATATATAATATTTTATCAGACTACATAAAGGAACGATTTGCACCTGTGGTGGTGAACAGGAATGCTAAAAATGCATTTATTATATGCAGAGAAAAAGGATCAGGAGAAGGTGAAAAGGAAATAATAGGATCCCATTAAAAATCAGTGAATATAATTTTGTTCTAAATGTAAGTGTGGTAGGTGTTTTCTCCCACTGATTTCCTCTTTATCCAAAATTTCTTTATTTTCTGAAAGAAAATCACATGGTTAACAACTAACAAATCAGCCTTACAAGAAGCAGCACGCAGGAATGCCAGACTGCAATGGTTTGGAAATATTTTAACTTAGGCTTTCTACAACAAACAAATAATCTACTGACATGAATTTTCCTGTGACAAAAAGGGAACAGCGACATTGGGAATGCTACGGCAATTTGAAACAGAAGAAAACTATCCTTCCTGAGTTCACATGGATGAAACAAATATACCCTATTTTCCTTATGCAGTATAAACCACGCAGTGGTGAGACATTAATTAGCACACCTTTGGATTACATGCTAAATAATTTAGCAATTGAATTTAATAATTTATGCCTTTATGCTTCATTCATTTTAATAGAGATAATAGAAGTTGAAAATCAATGAAGAAGTTTATTATAGCACTGGGTACATAAGTGCACATGAACCACTCTGATATCAGAGTGCAGTCAGGTTACACTAAGCAAGCTCTACAAACCTTCTTGTTGATTGACTTGTTCATAAGACAGGACATATTCCTCTTGGCCACCTGGAAAGGCAAATGCAAAGAAGTATTTATGTATCGTTTTCTAAAGCAATAAATTTACATTGAGTCATTTAATGAAGAGCAACAATACAGACGTTCATCAGCAGAAGACATGTTACAGTGATACTGATGGAGGACGTTGTTAAAGAGCAATGAATTATAAAGCTCACAGAGATACGCCACACAAAATTTTGAAGCGTAAGATGCATACAGTAAACAATTTCTTCAGCCACGTTAGCATGTCAAACTGACACCAAGCACAAGAAGTATTTTAAAGCAGAACTGAGATGCTCTTGCGTTTCCCCGAACGAAGTGCATGCATGGTGTCATTCACTGCTCAGGCACTGCCACCTTCTTCATGAGCACTTTCCATACTTAAATGTTTCTGCAGCATTCTTCTACACACAAAGCTGAAAGTCATGCGTGTCTAGGTGTACAGCTCTCCCAGTAAGTTTTGCACGAAGTGGCATTTATACAAAGACCTCCAACCACTCCAATTCCACAAAACAATATTATCATTGTATATATTTCACTACTATTTCACTAGTAAGCTTCTGAAGATGAACTTGAACTTGAAGAATGTTCTCTATTGTTCTCAGCTCCAGAAAGCATATCAGCAGTGAATGAAACTAAAATAACTAGGCTTTGACCTTTAACAGCTGCAGGCTTTAAAAGGTTAGTGCAAGCATCTGAAATATACCTCAGTTGCCATCTCTCTAAAAGAACATCTCTAGTCCAACAAAATGTCTCAGAGTAAGATTACTTGCACGGGAATCACTAAAAATCAACTCCATGACAGCAGAGAATTTGTAATTCTGAACATACAGGCTAAAATTATATGACAACACTGTGAACTCTCAAAAAATGCAGCACTTCAATAACTCAGTTGAGTTCAATAACTCACTTTTAAAACATTCTTTTTGGTTCATAAGCCATACTCATAACAGGCAAAGGAACACACCAATGCTATACCACAGCCTTTTAAAAAAATAGATGGCAGATGAAGGCTTTTCTATATTCATATATTGCTTCGATACACACGTTCTTTATTGAACAGCAAAGCCCACTGATCTTTTAAATCTGAAATTTACAATGTCTAAGAGAATAAGACTGACTTATAATAACTTTGCATTCCAGCAATACATGAACAATTTCTTTAATTTTTTTAAGGTATTGCAAGTGAGTAATACATTAAGACAGACATGAAAACATGCAACCTGAATATTTTAATAACTCAAAAAGGCACTCATGCAAATGGATTTTAGGACAGTATATACTTTCAGAACCCTTTTTAGGCTAGGGAGAGGAACAGGGAATCACCAACTATCAACTCGTCCATGAAATATCCAGCCCACAGAAAATTAGATACTTCTTTGGAGAAGTCACACTGCTATAAGGTCAAAGATTAGTTAAGCAAACTATTAAAGAGACAGTAAGAATTATAAAGCATCCCCCAATTGAGGGCAAAAAGTATATATTGTCATTGCTTTTTCAATACTGTTGAAAAATGAATATTAATAGAATGAACCTTTTGAACAACCGTACTCATCTGTAATCAAGATAACTTTTAGACAGCAGTAAGAAGAAATTAAAAAAATAATTTTAATAAAAAGTGCTTCGAATTCCACAGTGAGATAAGTAAATCCATAATATTCACAGTAAAATCAGGGCTTCTTAAGTAATATAGGAGTGGAAAACTAACTAGTAGTACCAGTGATGAACTTTAAACATAAATAAAGCATTTCTGAGAAAAACCTTGGGGAAAAAAAAAAAAAAAGAGGAAAGCAGCAAATTTATGGAGAAACAGAGTTAGATAGTTTTAATGGTATGTCATTAAAAACAGTTAAAATTTGTAAGTTAGTCATATATGCAAAGGCAACTTCCATACACATTTAATCTGTGTTATTCTCAGTGAACATGAATGCCTCCCCTGCTCTTTTTTTCTGCTCTTTTTTTTTCTTTTTCTTTTTTGCAGCTGGTCTGCAAGTTTCAAGCACTGTAAGCACTGAGGAACTTGTACATGTACACATTCTCTCAAGTGTAACCATCTGCATGCAAACTCAGCCCTCCTTATTTCTGACAACATCTGCAGGTTCCAAACAGGTGTAGCTGTTAGTGAACAACTTTCCTTACTACCCTGCCACAAGTGGCATCTGTCTGTGAAGTGCCTCTTCTTGGGTTAACAGGCACCCAGGAGCAGATCAGTGAGCAGCTCTGACACATCACTTGACTTTTACTGTTCCCTCTTTTTGTGCTCCTCTATGAATCCTCAGTGTTTAGCCTGCTAGCTCTGCTCTACCCATGGTTCCTGCTCTGGACTCAACAACCTCACTGAGGCACTGTTCACTGGAAATGACCAAGGAGACAGAAGTGTCTGCAGAACAGCATTAATCAGCATATTACACACTGGAACGTGTACATCTGCAGCTTAGGCAGAAGCAAACAGCACTGTAGCTCAGGTTAGTGAAAATGGTAATTCAGTCTAGTACTTAAAAGGTAAACTGGTGGAGATGAGGGACGTGCACAAGCACAACTGTGCATCTAGCATGCTAATTTATCACAGCTGGCTCCAGCACCTAACGTGTGTCATGTTGCAAGATAATTCAGACAAAGCACCTACACTTGACAAAATAGAGAAATGAAAGCTGAAAAGCAAGGGTAAATACATGTTTGTTCACCTTTACTTTCGTTAGAAGTATCTACATGTTCTATCTGAGCATCATTGATAGGTACTACGCTATGTAACAGATTACACCCCCTGTATTAAGCACAATAATCATTGTATTTGTCAACATTAAATTTACATTTCGGTTTTAGCAGGTCTAGCTAACATGGATAATTTAAATAAAAAGGAATTAATTCAAATTAAGCTGAGCAATTACAATCATAAATCACAACAATAATATCCATAAAGGAGGTCTGCAATGATTCTCTCTTGTCAATTAAAAAAAAAAAAAAGACACTGGAATTTTGCAGTACCCAATTAACACACAAACATGGACTTCAATGGAAGCTTACTGGGAAGTTCAATTTAACATGTAAATACCCAGGAAAGACAGACAAACAAAAGCAAAGGAAGAGCTACTAAACAAAGGCTCCAAATAAAGAACTTAAAAACACTTACGGTAACTACTTTCACTATCGCTGGCATTAGAGGTTACATGCTCTGAAATTGCAACACAATGGAGAAAAATAAGGAACACAGACTAATGACATGAGTCCAAAGGAAAGAAAATGACAAAAATAATCCAGATGAAAGACAACAGTGATATCAAAATGCCGAAATCAATACATACTGCATAGAAAAGTTTTAAGGTACTTCTCATAGCTCTCAGGATCAAGCTTAATTTCACACAAAAGGAATGGATGTTAATAAAAAGAAAAAACATTAAATAGCACATCAAAATAAGATTATGAAAAGTACACATTCGTATTTCACACACAACCCTGCAATTTTTAGGTTTTCACTTCCATGTGAACATTACTGCGCAAGAACTTTTATAACAGAACCACCTGGCCACTTTTCTGGATTAAATTAAAGTCTAGCAATCATAATTTCAAAGTTGGTTATTATTGGTCTTCTGCTCTGGACCAAGAAACCCCTCGAAAGTGGTTTCAGAAATGGAAAATTAATGCTATTGCTACCAGGATTTTTATTTATTTATTAAGTAGTTGAGGCCACATATGGAAGTATCACCGCCCCCCTCCTATGTGCAATTTCAGAAACATTGTGGGTTAGAATTAAGGGAACAGTTACGATCTGGGAAGAAAGGTTATCTTCAGTGACTAATTTTACTATCCCATAAACCCCTAGCACTCTACTTGTTTAGTATCTGTCATGAAAGAAAAGTCATGACTCTTATTGTAAGTACAGAAATGATATCAGGGTATACAAATCTGATGGGGTACTCAGCAACTGTAGAATCTTGCTGTGTAAAACTAATGCTTACGTGCCTCCTCTATCAGCTCCCCCACCACCTGGCCAGCAGTGCCCTGTGAGCACCGTAAGAGTTCAGCAAGTCAGACAGAAAAACTCTCACGGCATCTGTTAAAGCAAGCTTTTTTGTTTGTTTGTTTTTAAGGAGCTGCCAACATCAGTCACCTAGAGAGAGGATTGACAACTGCTGAAATTGCTATGGCAATAGTTCTGCTATGGCTGTGAAAATCCATAGGTTAATTTCAATAATAAAAGCACAAAAACAATATAAAAATGACATTAGCAAAATATATGAGTATCAACAAATATACAAACACAGTCACTACCAAGGACAAACAAGTAGGTGCTGGAAAGCTTCTGGACAGCAACTACAACACACTAATGTCATAATCACCTAAAAAGTAATATCTTCCTGAAAGCAAAAACCCCCAAAACATTACAAACTAGAAAAATCTTATGAAACAGTTTTAGAGTCAACCTCCTTATGCCAGTAGAGCACCAGTCTCAAAGAGATCTGTTAAAAAAAAAAAAAAGTAATTTTTCAGATGGAGGTTAAAATAACATGGGAGTATTTTGATCACTTACTCAGGCCTTTTGATCCCATGTCGTCAGGGACCTCCTGCAGAGTAGTCCCCAGAGGGCAAGCAATAAAAAGACAATCACAAAGAAAATAATTGTCAGTAATATATAAAATTGGCGCTACGACAGGAGACAGTTCCCAGAACATCACAGGGAAGACAAGCCTATAGGAATGAACCAGACCGGCACATGAAGTGTAATCACTGGTGCAAATGACAGAGAACGGCTGAGGATGCGGTTTATAGCAGATCTGGTCTCAATCTGCAAATTAAGTTTTTGAGAAGATGCTTTTTTTTTTTTCTTTTTTTTTTAATGCAGGCAAAAACAATCAAATTCACCTCTTTTCATTAAGGAAATCAAATTAGAACAGGATGACTTTGAAGCTGCTGGTCCAAAGGGACTGACTGGAGAGCCTGGTAAGCTTAGACACACTTTCCTTGCTGCTCTGCACTCTCCTCAGAATGACAACTGAGGAACCATTACTGACAGCTCCGAAGAGCTGTTATCTCCTCCAGTTACACATATGCACGTACTCATCTGTATTAACCAGTTTACTGCAAACTGGGATATACTCTTGGTTTAAAATTTACCTTAAGAGCAAATGACTGATGGCATTCATCCTACAGATTGGATTGTCGTTTGCACGCCAAGCTCGTTAGCCTGTTGCAGCTCATGAAACTGTCTCCACGGTAACACCCTACTGCAATCTAGCAGGCCCTTCTACTGTGCTTTCTCTCCATGGAGTGCCACATACTTACGGTCAATATCACTGGTTTCCTGCTCACTCTGGTCCTTGTTCTTGTAGAAGGGAAATTTTCGGGAAAAGAGGTTCTTTTTACGCTTGTCATTGAATGACTGCTGAAGAAGAGAAGGAGGGGCAAAACAAAGGATGTCTAATTCCGTGTGAACAAAGGCCCAGACCAGCAGCTTTGTGGAAGCTGACTCCTATAACCACATTATGCAGTGCATATTTCAACTTAACAGCATCTTCTCAGCTCATGTCAAATAGAGAGAGATCAGGATCATGGCTTTGCTCACCCTCTCAGTATTTCACATGCTTACTGCAAGCGAAGTGACAGGCTGGCTCACCCTGGAAGGCCTGACCTGCATTTCACAAACTTCAGCTTCTTGTGAGTGTAATGAGATGTGAAAAAACTAGGCTGCTAGAAGGTGGCCAACCCAAAATGAAACGAAGAAACAAAGCCAATGAAGTCACTGATATTATCTAGTACAGGAACTATGGTAGTTTGGGGGGGGGAAAAAAATAAGGTATTTACACATGCTGCTACAAACACCTAATGTAAGAGCACACCAGAAACGTGATGCCCCTCTGCAAAGGTCAACCTGTAAATACTTTGGTGACAGCTGCTAAATAACATACCACTGGCATTGCACTGAATTCTCTAACGGTAAAACTAAGAAAGTAACAGTGAAATAGTAGAAATGGATTAAAAAAAATGTGTCTCCTTAAAATAAGATTCTTCTTGTGTAAGCGATGAAGAGCACAAATGTATATTCATTCATATATACCTGAGCTTACAGGTATAGTTACTGAAATATTCGTATTTTAGTAATGCCTGCTGTCGTGTCTCTAATTGAAGACACTGTGACTGCAGCATCTCTAACTTACATCCTGCAAAAAGTAAATAAAGAACCTCGATGCATAAATAGATCAGTAATTACGCACAGAACCGGTACAGCTAACTTCATGCTAGCTGAAATACCTTCTTTATTCCTTAAAGCATCAGTGAATCATCTAACCAGTTTTGCCAAGCTATGTAATTGGCCATGCTTGTGTTATTTGGTTTGCAAAAATTCTATCACTGGGAGAATGGTAAAAGCAGGAAAATGCCCAGCTTGGTTTTGTGATCTTATGCAGCTGGGGGTCTGTTTATCTGCAAACCAAACACAGTCAACGTGCCACAGGAGGTAATAAAACTTCCACAAAACACTTTTTTAAAACATAATTTTACAAAGAATCAAAATATATTTCATTAAGTCAGTAAAATTATATGAGCAGCTATTTCTAAAATTTAAACCACATTAATTTTCAAAGATTGTTTGACCTCATTTAATCCAGTCTGAGCTTTCTTTCTCTATGTACAAAATGCAGTAGTAAAAAGTTACACTACCTTTGTTATCAGCCCTAAGCATGGAATGAAATACAGCAACAAGCAGGAGTCAAAAAGGACTCATGTTTCAAATCACTGGCCACCTTTTTTGGTACAAGTACAAAACGAGCATTTGGCCTTCCTAAAGAGGATGCCTATAGTGCTACACAAGTTGCATACTGCTACTCTACTAACAATGCTTCTGGCCATCTGTTTTAATACAGGCTTGCTTGGCAGTATCACATACTGAAAAATCCAGTGATATTTTCATTACCACTGTCAAGACAAAGATATTTCATCAAATCTACCAGGTGTTACAGAGGCACACAGTATCGTAGGAGCACCACCAGTGACATGAGCACTGAGCTCTGGATACAGCAATAATGTTTTAAGTAGGAAACACAGAAACCTTTAATCGGCTGGCATCTGTGTTTGACTAAAACTGTCATTCCTCTGTTAGAACTGGCAAACTTTCAACCTGACATACGGACAGAGGAACTTATTGGACTTGACTTCTCATAACCAGAAATGTTACTGGGATCTATATAAGACAGGCAACAAAGAAATATGCCCAAATGATCCTAGCTGAGCATGATGAAGAATGCTGTAATGTGCACTCTGAAAGGTGAATGGCTCACATCTAGCCAATTGTCTGCTGGGATAAGACCCTCAGGTCAAAAGAACATGAAAATAAGGGAAATGATAACAAAGCAAAAATGGTACTGAGGTGGTGAGATTTTGCTGTGATTAAAGAAAGTGCTGAATTTATTTTGATTCACAAAAGATATTCATGTTTTTCATTTTAGTTTTGAAAATATTTCATAACATTAATGGTTTTAACTTTCTCCACAGTAAGTCTTACTGAACTAATATGAAAATTCATATACTGCATGTATAATGGTCAGAGTCAGTTCCATAGCCAAAAAAAAAAAACCAAAGAAATTAAAAGAATATTGGACTGATT
Organism: Lagopus leucura; assembly: GCF_019238085.1. Lineage (NCBI taxonomy): Eukaryota > Metazoa > Chordata > Aves > Galliformes > Phasianidae > Lagopus > Lagopus leucura. The sequence continues at coordinate 3,369,702 of NW_024962274.1, read as the reverse complement.
TTGAACAAAAAGATTAGCCAAAAGATTACTTTTAAAACATGCCATGATTATAAAAAGCTGAAGAGAATTGCTTATTAGTTGAAAATGCATAGTAATTACATTAAATTCTTCACAAGCCCACCGCAAATCATGATCAGGCACTACAAGCAAGAATATATTAAAACAGAAGCAGCACAGAAAGTTAGGTAAATGTGTGTATGAATGGAACGGGGGAAAAATAATCACTTCTGCTCCAGTTTCTTAGTGTTACTTAAACGTAAAGGAAAGCAGACTTTACTATTTGCCATCACTAGGGTTATTCTTTAGGATTTCGATGTAGAATTTTTGAAGAATTGTTCAAAATTGATGTTTCATACTGTCCATGGAGATTTATCACATACAGACACAGGAATGCACGCAGTCCATGAGGAGTGTATGCTGCAGGTAACTTACTGGGAAAATACCCCCATGACAAACACAGGAAGAATAATTTAAAGGAGAAATTGCCATGTTAAAACATTTACAGCTGAAGCAACAGATTGCGAATAAGTGTAAGCGTGTTTGCAAAACGAAGTGTTACTAAAAAAACTGCAGTTCTGTATCAATGGCAAGCGTAGTTGCTTTTCCACTCAGTATCCCATGCATATGTTTGGTGCTCTGTTAGCACACGGTGTGTGTTAGCAGGGTACTAACTGCTCTGTTCCAAAATGCTACCTCAGGTAGATCAGTAACTGTTCACAGTTTGGTGGTACACAGACTACAAGAACATGCAATTATCTTCTCAAAGAACATGGAAATATTTGAAAAACTGTGTAATGTAAAATGATCTGAGGTATTTAAGCCATTTGGTTCTTATGCAACTCCTACAAGTGAACTCATAATCCAAAAATGATGGGTTAAAAGTTACCACAGTGATTGATAACAATTTATTCCAGTAGGAAAATATGAAGGAATGAAAAGAGAAAAGCAAAACGCAAATTCTCAGAGGGATCCTCAAGGCAGACTCTGTTAATCAGAAAATAACTAAAGGCACTGATTTTGCTCTAAACAATTTGCATTTTAAAAACTTAAAAATTTAAAAATTAGAAAAACCTGACATTTTCTTCATTAGTAAACTTAATAGGAAACCTTTACCACGGAGGAGAGGAATGCATATTTGGATTTTGATATCTTTAAAGTATACAGATACATTATTGAGGCTTTAGTGCTTTATATATTTGGTTTTTGAAGAAAGGAATACACTAACCAAAATAAAAGACAAAAAATAAACTTGGATCTAAAATAATTAATGTTTGTGAAGTCTGAAAAAAATGATACATGAAATAGTTTCCTCAGGAGCTCAGAAGCACATTGCAGACTACTCCAAAAAAGCAGTTACATTGCCTCCTCACCACTCATCCCACTGTCCCACCTTATGTACTGGGACAAAGCTGACATACCAAGCAGTGACCTGCACCAAGTTACTGACTGCTATTTCTTTGGGACTGAGTTATCCTTCCATCCACACTGCTTACTTTGTATGACTCCTGCACAGCCACACCAGTGTTGGTGCCAACAGAGAGCAGGGCTGAGACAAAAACACTTGAGAGATGGATGGACACTGTATGGTTAGTAACAGGGGAAGACTTAATGAGTCCCTTAAAGCTTCTGTAGCCACAGGTGTAACAAAGAATGTATTTTATCCTTCTTACTGTGCACAGTATAAAACCTCATTTTATCATAGGGACCCTGATGAGCAATATTTTCTTGTTTTCTACATGCATTACAAAAACTTTAACAAAAGAAATGTTCTAGTTTTTCTGAAAATTGGTAGTAACCCTCTTCCAAAAAGGGAGTCCAAGAATACAATCCAGACCAAAGGGTTAAATAGCTTTACAAGAAGAACTTGCAGTGCCAGTAGAAATGTCTCTAGTCAGTAAGTGATCACTATATACACCTCCTGCTATATTACAGACTGAAGAATAGTATCTATTTCTAAGCTAATTCTTTAATTTGCAGTTTTGGCAATAGGTTACTATTTAAATTTGCTTTCATTTTCAGAAATATTTTCTTTCTACCTGACAGAATTTAATCTTTTCACTAAAAAATGACATGGAGCCTTAATGCATAAACCACAGAGGAATGTTACCATTCACAACACCAGGTTTAATTAGCACTTCATAAACTCACCCCTTTCTCTCCTCTTGTCTTGGAATTGAATTTCACTGTCTTTAAACGGGCTCGTTCTTTTTTCTCAACTCTACCAGAAAGAAAAAAAAACAACAAAACAGTTAAATGAGCAAAATTCATGAAGTTTAAATTAGTACTTGTTATTTGTATAAGCGTAGTGCTCACGTGCAGTCACAATCATCAACATCGTGTTATGCAAAATTTACTTTGCCCCTACTTGTACACAAATGGTACACTAAACTAACCAATATTAAACTAATATCACATTTCTAGTAAAAGCAGCTAACTTGCTAACAGGATAAGGAGAGGAATTTGGAACCACCTTTGTCAACTCAGGAGAATACAGCCCCTGAAGCCACATACGATTCCTCACTGAGCGAATTACGATCACACTGCAGATTTTTAACTTTTTTTAAATGACTGGATGATATGGTACAAAATTAACAACAAAGAGCAAAACTGAATGTCTACAAATGTATACATATTAATCATATCAGAAATTTAATGTCAGACATCTCAGAGTCAATAAAACATCACGACATACCTGCGTTTGCTTGGGATAACTCCAATTTCATCACTTTCTCCATCTGGAGTTACCTGCCGTGCTTGCCACCATTCATCATCAGAAGCATTAATGACATGGAGAATATCACCAAATTTGAAGTTCAGTCCTTGACTTGGAAGGCCACTGTCTTTAGTCTTGTCATAATCAAATAGAGCTCTACATTGAAAAGAAAACAAATTAACTACTGAAAAAGATGAAACAGGGGGCTGCAAATAGCACAAGATTTATTCAAGCTGCCTGTGTGCTCAGAAATGACTGCAGCATTCTGAAAGGTGCAAAGAAGAATAATGCTGAATGCAATCTCTCCCCCCACACATCCACAGATAGTGTACAGCACAGTATTCACATACAATACATTTGAGACCTTTAATGAGTGAGAATAAACATGGCCCAGAGCAAAACTCCAGTACTTGGCAGAAGCTTCACAAGAAGATATCTCCTGCAATTCAATCAATACTTTGCATAGAACAAATTACACATCAGTGTAGGAAGAAAAAGTAAATTTGACGCATGCAGCCCAGCTGAAAGTTCTGCAATGCACTTTGTTAGAAGTTACAAAATGGAAATATTTCAGGAAATAAAAGTTACTGTCCAATACTGCACAGGAATACAATACGTAGGGATGCAAAAAATAAAAAGCTCAAAAATATGGTCTGGACAGAATGTTGCTACTATAATATCAAAGGCAATAAAAAGTATATGAACTCTTTTGGAAAACTCCCTACCATTTCAGAGGAATCCCATCCTTCTTTCTAACATCACCTATTTTGAAGTAACAGGCACCAGTGCTACCTGCAGACTGGCTGCAGGCTGCAGTTTTATTCACGTTCTCTTCGCTAGCAAAGTCAGTTTATTCAAACTCACTGCTACTCTTGCTCTGTACTGCTTCCTCCCATCTTAGTTACAAAGCAAATTTGTCAGGAAAGGGACATGGTACACCACGCTGAGGAATCAATACAGATCAAAGTTAATTTCTCCCTGTTGAAACATTTTAAATCTCAATCAGTTCCCTGAGGAACAGAACAGATCTATGGTACACTTCTCGCACCACAGCCAAGGATTTAGTGAGGATGTGGAACTGAATGACAGGAACCTCTCACAGAAGCTAGGAGAGGCTCCTAGGATGCTTTAGAAAGGACTCATTTTACTTTTCAAAAAGGTGCATGAACAGATGTCAAGTGAAGGCCTGTAATGGAAACGGCCAACGAAAAATCATCATGTGTTTCCTCTGACAGCTCAATGGTTTCTCAGTGACATACCTGCTTAAATGACAGCCTGTCTCAATTTAGAAATTTGATAGCAAGTCCATCACAACCTTAGGAGAGCAGTGTCAACAGATCAAAAGTATTTTATAAAGGGATAAAGGTTTTAATGAATATTTTCTTAAGAGTTGTGAGCAAGATAAAGACTTTAAAACAGCTAGAAATACATAGGGCTCTGTACGATGAGCCAAACAGTGCCTAGAGTTAAGAATTTCTTTCCACGCCAACCAATTAACATGGTGTTTCCTGTATGCCTGGAAAGTTATCAGGTGAGAACTTAATTTACACTCAAGATGTCTTATGTATCTACAGATTGCTATATCTAAGATAGCTCTTTGATGAACTGCTTGGATGGAAAATTTTATTCCTGATTAACATTACATGCAAGTATTTAATGTAAGTCATAAGACAAATGCCACGTTTTCCAGAGTGCCTTTTGACCTGGCTGTGTTTGCTGCTTGCAATACCACAGGCTGCTGATCAAGTTCGACTGAAGCATTTCTTCTGCAGAGTCCTTGATGAACAAAGTAATGAGTGCATCCTGGAGCAGCAGAAGCATCCTTCTGTACTTCTTCATGAAACACAAACTAAACTTACCTCTTCAGAATGAATGAAGATCAGCATGTACAGGAGTTTCTCTTTTTCTCCCTGACTTTTTGGGAAAGCTGTTTGAAACTAAATGTCTCAAGTGTCGGAACAACATAAGGATGCCCAATTAAATTCTTCCTGCAGTTGAGCATACTTTTCAGGCCTGGTGCTAACATCAATCTTATTTTTCAATGGATCTAATTAAGATTTCCTAATGCTTCCAAAACTGTGCAGTTTCTTCCACTTGGAGATGCAATTATTTTCTACTCTCATGCAAGGGGAGAAATCAGCACCATTATTTGAATCTGTAACGTATCGTGCTGGTTGGAAAAATGCACGGGGGTGAACGTCATATTTAAATCTGCATTCTACACACACTGCACAGACAGAGATTTGGCACACAAGATTAGATAAAGCATGGAACAAATTTACTCCTGTCAATATATTATCAAAGAAATTTGATCCCATGAAAGAATTTCACTTTTTCACATTTGCTTTTTGAATTTGCAGATGAAGGAGGACAGCATAGAGGTGCAGCTCAGATGTAAAATCACAAATATTGTATAAGAGAATCCCTCTCCTCTTAAAATAAAGATCAGAAGAAATATAAAGCAGCAATCAGAGAAGGGCACTAAACTGGTACATCTTAATTAGGGGAGAGAGAGAGAATTAGCTGTGCAAATTCAGGAGTTAGTTACACTGCTGAATTGCTATATTTACACTGTCCTCCAAGGATTGCTTGCTATTGATCATATATACGTGCAATTAAGGAGAAAAATCTGTCCTTTTACTTTAAGTTGCATCCTCAACCAAACACAACCATTTTTTCCTTAACATTACACAACACCCCCACAATGCTGTTCGCAAGCTACCTATTCATGAGGATACCATGGTTCAGTTGCATGGATACAGTGATGCAGCTCATTTTACTCATTACTTTGGTAACATGACTTCCAGAAATCACCACAGATTATTATTCCCAATTATTATATTATTATTATTATTATTATTATTATTATTATTATTATTATTAAGTCTTTTATTTCAGAGTTTTTCTGCAACTGTGATCAAATGTCTATAAACATACCTCTGCTGGACTTACTATTTAGTTTTAGCTTACACTACATGATTTTAAAGGCATATCCAAAAAGCCCAAAAATTACAGAATAAGACCAACATCAGTTACTGAGACTAGTTTTGAACTAGCTCAAGTAAAAGTACAGAACATACCAAAGTAACTTACAGAGCATAAGTGGGACAGCCAACATGTTCTGTCAGTATCTAGCAATATGTTCAAAGATCCTTGAAAGTTACTTCACTGAGGTCAAAAATTGCACTGGAAACCAGAGAACAGATGTGAACCCACCCTGCGTGTAACCACGTTGCCTACCAGACTTTGGCATCTTTGGATACGATGACAAGATTAGGTCTCAAAAACCATAGCAGCACTCTCTGAAAAGGGACGTGGGTGGAGAACTACTTTTCACAAGGAATTTTTGCATTTTAGATTTTTCTTCTAACTTCTAACAGAGCTGATTAGCAAGTTTCAAAAATCTTTCTTGGAAACGGAACCACCAGTTTCCACGGGGCTGCTGCCAACATTCTGGAGAAGGCTGCACTTTTGGCAGCTGACAAAGTCAGAAGCCCATCCTCAACCATTCCCAGGTCATTTCCATCAGGAGAATAAAAGCCACATAGATACAAAACATTTGTCAGGGGCTTGAAGAACTAGATGAATGAATGAACTGGAATGTAAGCAGTTTAAAATCTGTAGCTATAAGCTATAGCCAACAATGCAAATTGAAAGTGGTTGAGATTGTTTAGGCCTAGTTATACCATAAACACTAAAGTGATAAACTTTGTGATTGTGGATATTAAGGTCTCACCATCATATCCATAAGCATACATAACACATGTACATTGCACAAAGCTTGCCAAGGGGAAAAATCATCAATATTGTAATATCATGATGACTTAAAGACTGATGGCAAAACTGCACAACTGCCTAAGTGGATCCAAACCTGAGCAGCTATGCTGCCCCACCACCACCAGACAGACCTCTTTGAACCAGCAGTTGTGTTTGTGCAGGTGTATGTACAGTGTACAACCAGAGAGAGATGAACTGAGTGAAATACGGTGCTTTTCTTGGAGGTTAAAGTTACTATCACTTTATTTAAGCCTTTATTCTGGGTCCTCACAAACGCAGAAGCAGGTCAAGAAAGTGCATTGGGGAGAAAGCAGGGACAGGGGAGAAATAACTGCAAATGACAGAAGTCTGGAAGATTAACCAGAGTCACCATGCTAAGGAAGTCCTTAAAAGATCTGCTGCTGCATTAAAACCCCCCTATTGGCTTCTAAAAAAATCAGCTCTGTTCAGCAACCTGTTATTGAATATAATGGAGATAAAAATTGACTATTATAAACCAATTTACTGCGACTTTCACAGTAAAGAAGTAGGGTTTCACTGCTTACAGCTAAGACTATATTTTCAACCAGCATTTCACTTGATAGCAATATCACTCAAAGCAGATCCTAAGACTCCTCTCTCCTAAGCTGTACCTATTTCTAAAAGGGACCTTGCTTATAGTGATCAGGGAACTACTACAGATGAAGTGCATTTAATCAGGCTCGTTTTTCTGTTTCGATTTACTCTGTGGCACTGCAAACAGATAACAAAGCACAACTGGAGACAGGAACTGTTTGAGGTGGATTCTAAAGGGGCAAAGGCAGTGGAGCCTGAGCCGAAGATTTTTGCAGGTAAACCAGTGAGGTCCTGCAACATTTTAAATCAAATTTAAAGCAAGAACCATCACTAACAAAGTCTTGTGCGAATACATTCTGGACTCTTTCATGAAGCTACTGCTGGCTCTTATTCAACTCAGAGATGAGTCAGATTGGGAAACTCAAACATCAATTTATCTTTTAAAATTCAACCCTTCAATCCATATTTCTCATTTGAAATGTTACACCTTATCAGTATGTCATAACTGATCTAGGAGTAAGGGTCACCTTGCCAGAATTCCCTGGGGAAACTACTTATATTGCCTGGATGCCTACCTGTGCTACCTGGTGTAGGGAACCTGCTTTGGCAGGGGGGTTGGACTCGATGATCTCAGGAGGTCCCTTCCAACCCCTACAATTCTGTGATTTTCTTAATTATTTCATGTTCTTATTTTTTCACCACTCCTTATATCTCCACTTCCTTTTAGACTTCTTCATGTTTGATTTTGCATGAAAAAAATAAGGAAGGATATTCAACTTATTCACTCTGATGCATTTGATCCCTTGTTTTCCAAGGAAATTATTCTGTACTACAATTCTATCGAATTTCTTGATACAAACTGAGAATATGACTAAGGCAAGCTGAAGAAAATCAGATGGCAACCTGTCAAAGCTTAAGCACAGATTAGAAATCAAAATGTAACAAAGAGGAGAATATGCAGAGTTTTGTCACAAAAACACAAACTGAGTTAAGCCAGATGTTAAGACATCATGTAGTTTGACTTAAAAAGATAACTATGTGTTTACTGAAGGATAATAATCTCAGACTCGGGACAAAAAGCAAGTAAATGCACCACTTTTCAAAGTTCTCAGTGCTAATACTACTTTTCCAGTTGTGTTACTATTTTTTCAGTTGTATTACTTTAATCAAACTGAATTAAGTTTTGTTTTTAATATGTTGCAATAACAAAAACATCAAGTTCAGCAATGAGTGAGTATACAAAAATATAGAAATGCTAAGTCTTCAGAAAAGCAGGAAAACACACTTGTAATATGATAAAGAAGATGATTACCTGACATATAGGGATCTCTTCTGGCTGGTTCGCAAAGATCCTGAGCCTGAACTAATGCTACTGTTCATCATCTGCTCCCGTAAATCATGTATTTTAGCTTCAAAACGGCTGTATTCTGTAAGAGAGGGAAGCACTGCTATTAATTTTCTCTGTACCTCTGGGGATTAAATTACTCAGAAAAATACTGAAAATCTCAAAAAGTAAGTATTTGTTAGAGTTTTGGGTTTTTTTTTAATGCAAGAAAAAGCTTCAAAGTTCTAATGTTTTAATTATGCTTTTTTTTGTAATTAAAAGCTATATAAAGTCTTACGTTTATCAACTGAAATTGAGTTTAAAATAAAGCAAACAAACAAAAGCAAATATCTGTCACAGAGATTTCACCATTCATTCTACAGTTTACAGTGACCAATCCTTCCTAATTAAAACATAACTCTATCAATCACTTCACAGTAATAAAAACACAGAAATTTTACACCATGACCAAAAATAAAGCTTAGAATATGTACCTGAAATGCACATATTTATAATCTAAATTATATTTTTAAAATGCTAAGATGTGAGAATTACAAGTTTCTGAAAAGTTGGAATTGAATTGATACTTCAGAATTGCTGGACTTGAGTAAGATGATTTAGCAGTACGAGGTGGGGAATATGCGAAACATTATCTGAATAAAACAATGCTCCCATGGGACTTCAAGGAAGGAAAAGAAGTCCAGAATTCTGGCATAAATCTCAATCCAATTGTAAACAGCATGAAGACATTCAAACTCCCTCTATATAATTATGTCCAATGCTAATCCTAGAAAAACGGATTGTGTTCTTAAGCAGCACTGTGTACTAATAAAACTAAGATAAATACAGTTGATTTTATCTACAAAGGCAGACAGCAAAATAGCAATAGTTTCTTGAGGGCAAACATATCCTAAAGCGAGGTACTTACGTGTTGCCAGCATGAAATATGAACTCAAAACAAGTAAGTTTTTCCTTCAGTTCAATAGTTTAGACTTCAGGATAAACAGATCCACTTCTAAAACCTTTCTAGTTAAGGGAAATGCTCTACAGCCACCACCTTCGCCAGCAGACCACGTGATGCGAGATTATAACAAGTCAACATTGGGAGAGCCAGGGTGTGCACAGCCAGCAGCTGCTGAGCTGGGTAATTTGTGCTCTTCTCCCTTGCTGCACCTCAATCCCTGTGGGCATCGAATTTACTCAAGATACGCAAGACTGATTAAAAGGGCTCTAAAATGCAAAAAATCTTGAGGAAATCTCTGAACTGCACTTCTTTGAACAGCCATCTCAAATACCACAATTTATCCTATTATGTTCTGTAGGACTTCCTCCCCACACATTCATCAGGCAATAAGCACCAAAACGTACAGCAATGGTGTCTTTGTACAAATGAGGTCTGGATCAAACAATTTACCAGCACTAACCAAACTGATGACAATGCCTGACGAGAAAAACTGTTTCCACACTACTGATGTTATTACTGATATCAAAGGAATTCAGCATGACAAGATGGCAATGTAAGAGGAATGTGAGAAAACAGGATTTTTTAGAAAGCAACATCCCCTAGGGGAAGGACCCAGATACAGAAAGAAACATCTCCTCCTGCTGTGCCACTGCTGCACCACATGGTGTGGGTAAGTCCCCTCATTTTCCTCAGCTTTTCCCTTTCCTCATTGCTGATTCTCTTATCTACTTAGACTGTAAGCCCTGAGACAGGAACCCACTTTTCACAAGGACTAATCTAAACAAGATTTTAGACAGCACCTGCGTATCTGCACTTCATTTATATGAACACACAGGTTCATTTTTAACAGCTGCTTTGTCTCTGTTTTAGAGGTAAAATTATATAATAATGACTTAAAAGGGCAATAGTCTCACTTTACAATAACAACTGGGGAGCAAGCACTGTGTTTATCAAGAGACAGGTACCAAAACACAGGAATGAATCTGAGACATGCCAAACCTTTTCACACAATGAGACACTGCAGGTAGCTCATTTCCTTCGTTAGCTTCTCTCCCTAGACAAGGCATGGCCACATTTCAGAACAGCTGATAGCCAGTTCCTGATATAAGGGAGAACGCGGTGCTAGTCCTTATGAGGAGACTGAATGCTGCCTAGAATGAGGTTCTCTGAATTCTTAACCACTCATCTGAGTCTACTGTGAAGGGATGTGCTTTTTATTCATTTTTAACCTGCCCATTAATTAATTCAAATCAGTGCATCACTAAAAACAAAAGTTTCCAAGCACACTGTCTACTGACTGAAACATGGCTTATCTGAAAATTATTTATCTGCTCTAATTAAAACAACAAAGAAGTTAATAATAAGGCAGAACATTGTTACACAGTTAAATTCATACTGTCAGGATTGCTTGCATGGTAGAAAAACATTTTATTCATTCTGCAAAACTCTTTTGTCTATAAAACCGACCATTTTCAATGTCACCATTTAATTTATAAGAAATCAAAATTTCAGACAAGGGGTCTGAGCAGTGAAACTCTCCTGGACTGCCGCTCTGGTGAGCCACAGGGATAAGCAGAAAGATGGTGAATTGTCTATATCGGCTGTGGAAGGTGAAAAAGAGGCAGCTATGACAGTTACTTTGGTCTGGAACACACGAGCTAGCAAAGAGAAATAAAAGAACAGAAGACTACAACAAGGGATAGAAAATTCAAAAGGAAAAACAATTCATGGAAGCATGGATGTATGCACTGGGAACAGATGGCAGCACAGCACTCAGAAGCAGAGATTCCTACATATACTAAACCCACTAAGAGCTGAAAAAGTTCACTTTAATTAAAAAAAGTATGCCTCTTGCATCCCTCTTACCATCTGTCTGTGGAAAGCCCTTCTTTAGTGAGCCCCACTGGATCTGTCAAAGCAGTTTCCGCTGAGAATTCTGTGCTGTTTTTTTTTTCCCCTCCACTCTCAGGATACTCACAATTCTCCTTTATGTGCTGCCTACAGACACACTGAGAAGCAGAGCCTGGCAGTAAGTTAGAACAGCCACCATCACAACCACCTTGTACTGACCTTCCACGTGCTTCCAGTTCTCGGCTCGTGAGGCAGGACTGGCACAGCATGCAGTGCAGTGAAGCTGTATTTACGAGCTCTAGTAATGAACTACCTCTATGTCTTGACTATCAACACTGATATTTGATAAATTCATAGGTACAACTCACGTGATTATTACAGACTGTAGTACAAATTTCAGGTGGTAGAGAAAGCTGTGGAGCGTATGCCACTTACTATGACCACACAAAAACATGTGCCAAGATGTTACGTATGAAAATATACAGTAAAAGCATTTCAGGTCATCTGGGGAGAGATAGCACTTAGCTACAACACCAGACTTTCTATATTAACGTGGACTGAGACAACCACAATGCATTCCATGTGGTGGCTTTCATACATTCACGCCCCACTAACCACTTGAAAGACCCCAGCCATGCAATTTCAAAATAGACTAAAAAATTGCATTTGTATTTAGTTCAGAATTCTTCCCACAGAACCTGCAAAATTCAGAATGAGACTACATCCAGCCACTGCCAATGCTGAATTTACCTAGAACACGCATTTACAACTTGCAAAAGGCTGACAACTTCTTAAAGACTAGCAATTTTATTTATTATCTTAAATAGCAGAAGTGAAGATTTAAAGGATTAAAACATGAGTAAGCTGCTTACAGTGTTATCTATCAGGACTATTTATAGCAGAACCCTTCTTCGAAGATTAATGGGACAGACTTTAAAGGTAATTTAATTGACTAATCTGGATTATTCACAAATCAGTAGAACCAGGTACAAACAAGCAGGAAAAAAAAAAAAAAGGATGAGTAGAGATCACATACCTCACAACATGATAAAACAATTTTTTCTAAAATATTTTAAAATAGTTTTCATTTTTTGAAATTGAGAAATGCTTTTAAATCACCACTGGCTTCAGCAATTCATATACTCCACCAAAATGTGATTGAAGCTCAATCTCTTGATATGCAACAAATACGGAAATGTAAGTTCTGCAAAAACATTGTTACCCATATGCTGCTTTTACAAATGGGAGACTTGTATTTCCAAGACAAATGTTCTTAAAAATCCTTTGCTCATGGACATGAAAATGCTACCACTTCCCAGAATGTAGCTATTCTGTTTTAAATGCCACAAGAAAATAGTGCATAAGAAGCAGCATCACAGTGAGAAAAACTGGCTCGCTCCTGGCCATTGAAAGGTAAGCTTTAACAAAGCATTACTTCTTCTTTTGACTCATTCGCTTTAAAGACAAAGAAGAATGAAAGACTACAAGGATGTTGTACTTGGATCTTATTTTCAGTCAATGTATACATTCCACCAAAGCAAAAAACAAACAAACAAAAAAAAAAAACACAAAAAAAACAAGGGAAATGGAAGTAAAAAACTGGCTAATTAGGTATTTGAGATTCAAACTCCTGATACATTTTGCAATGGTTCGCCACGAATCACTTACATTTACTTTAATCAAAGTAGAAGAATGTGCCTGTATCAGTAACATACATAAGCAATGCAAGTTCAGAAGAGATGTTTTGTTTTGGTTATTTTGTGTTGTGATCTGTTTCCTTTTTTTTGTTTTTTTTTTTATTTTTTTTCAGAACACATGAAAATCATCTCTTGAGGACTTGGCTTCACCTGCTAATCTTACACTGATCCTCCCAATCACCTAAGAACATTGAGCTAATCTGATCCCTAAACCATCTCACTATTCTTTCAGAGAAGAAGTGGATATACAGAGACAGACTTGATCACGTGAAATATAGAGAAAAGTGTAGATTTTAAATTCTAAATAACAGGCAGCTGATAGTTGATGTGTAAAAAAAAAAAAGCACAAACCTGTTCTACTAGTTAAAATACCTTTTATGTTTTAAACTTCGGGTGGATTGTTGGGAAACAAAGCACTGCTATCATTTCCTGCTGTAAAAGGCTTGCCTGCATTTTGCCACTATTTTGAAGGAAGGGTCAAGTGAGCAACAAAAGAATGCCGATGCCTGCTTTTGTTTTCCATGACCTCTAAGAGCATTCTTCACAATTACGTGCATGTAACTGACATTAGTAAAATGTCAGTTTTACTAACATTTAGTTATGTTTGTAAATTATTTTTTAGTTATGTTTGTAAATTATTATTTGTAAACTGGTAAATTAAGTTAATTGACCAGTTTTGAGCTAGTAGAATTTAAGAAAGAAAAAGTGCTTAATCCACAAAATGATTTCCTACCCAAATTCCATATTTTAAGTATTTTCATATTTTAAATGTATTTCTTTGGCTATTTTTCTTATTTTAAAATGTTTGCATGCACTCAACCTACGCAGAGTTGCGGCTGTATTCTGGAACCTCATCCCTCGTCAAATGGCCAAATCTAACCTTCCAGAAATGTTGAGGTAACCTGTATTATTATGTTGCTCTCAAAACACCAGCAAGTGTTTCAGATGACCTTTTAACTTCATTGGACATAATGGAAGTGGAGATGTCCATGTGAAACGACAGGAAGAGGAAAATAAATCCCTGCAGAGGCTGCACATCTCTGGACAGCCTTATACTCCCCCTTGCTGCTCCTCTTCTCACTACATTCCCTTCACACACTGCTATGTATCACGATGGTTTCAGCAACCAGCTCTGAATAGACAGTCCAAGAGATACACAGAAATATAAATGGCTTAGAGCTTCCATTCATTCTTTCACACTATTATCATATTTTTTCCTTACTATCCTACATTTGTGGAAAACCTGAAGAAGATACAAATAATAAAAAAGAGAAGGAAGGCAGAGTGGAACTGAGGTATCTGCAGAATTAGAGAACAACAGAAAAATGTAATGTAATGGTGCAGAAACCTCTACAAATGAGAATGGTTCATCAAATGCTTTTGTGCACCAGAGGAACATTGTCTTCTTAAAACTGCTTTGGGTAATGGTTCTTTGCTTTCAGTAGAACTCACTATAAAGCAAAATCCCATTTTATTCACAAATGATGTCCTAAAGGGAGATAGAAATGTGCAGTGCCACAGGGAGAATAACAAAAAGGAATTAAAAAGGAAGAGGAAAATGAGAACAACATCCTGACTTACTCATCAGCTCTACAGGGTAATTCCTATTTTCCAAGCTTCTGTTCTTTCCTACCTTTCAGCAACACTCAGCCCTAGCAGTTAAAACCAAGTGCTCTCTCTGATAAGCACACAACATGTGCGTGCATGTACCACACAAGTACGTACGAGTACAATCCAGTACGACTCAATGTCTCACTGCATCTGAATTTAGGTGAGTTTTAAGGTAAATTGTAAAATGTGCCAGAAGAAGACGGAAGCCAGCTGGCTACAGCTGTGGCACAAGTGTACAGAAGTGGTGCATGATGTACAAGCCACTTTAGTGAACAAGAAAATACTTACACTTTTCCTCTTTGGCTTTCAGCTATTCCAAAGCATGGGTAAGTGTCTGAAATGTGACTGAGTATAGGAGGCAAATTTTGTAAGGCATCGCTAAAATCACTGAATGTTGCTGAAAATAAAACTCATGCCCAGAAAGATATTCTAAGGTATAAGATTACATTTCATTGTTTCAGTTTCATTGTTTTCTGATTCTATAACCAAAGAACATCTTAGAGATTTAAAAGAAAAAAGAAAGTCAGTTACATAACCTGAGCCCAAATACAGTAACAGCAGTGCCATTCAGCCATGTTAGCCTATCTAGGGAGTAGTAACTACTGCTCACTAAACTATGCTGTCTAACTGGATTCGAGGAGATTGGGATATGGAAAATTCAATATCTTCCATGGCAGGAGTTTTCCAATGATTTTTATTTATTTGCATTAAACAGCCTATTGAGGGTTTTATAGGAGAGAGCTGCCAGCAAAGTTTTTGGTTTTGTTCTTCCCAGAAACCAGAGCAGAAACACAGGAGGGGAACTTCTGAAAGAGCAAATGTTGCAGGACGCTGCAATACAAATTAGCATGTTCAACCACATCTGTGAACATACAGACTGTCATATACAGTTACAGGCAGTGAAGTGAGCTGGTCCCAAGTGTCCCAAATGCTCCTATCATACTGAATTTATTTACCCAGTTATAATGAGTACTGATGGATGTCTAGAATCTCCTTGATCTGTCCTAGCTATCAGCCTCTTTTACTAAAATCCTACTGGAATCATAAATATAAATAACACAGATATGCAATACAAGCAGTTGGAATTGATATTCTTCATCTTTAGGAAGACATTTGAGAAACACCGATGACAAACAATACTTTCATGCTCTATTCATTTAAATACTTTTTAACCTCTTCTTGAATGGCAGAAACAAAAAACAGAGATAGAGTGTATCATTCCCAACTTAACTGAATCAAGTTAGGGGAAAACAAGACAATCAGCAGCTATAATCCAGGAAATTTCAAGACAATCAGAAAATATAAGTATTTTTATTAAATACTCAATATTAGTGATATTATAAATACTCAATATTAGCAGGATTCCAAGTAGAAAATATTCTACTTGGAAACCCTGTATCTCAAGCAGAATGCTTTCCTACAATAAAAAATAATCAGGAACCTTTAAGAAAATACTCTTTTTACTGATTCCTAAGCAATAAGCAGTGAATATCTTATCCAAATGACTTCCTACACCAAATCTGAAAGAAGCTGACAGCTAGAGTTCCACTCAACCTTTTTTACAAGAAGTAAGAAAACGATAGAGATGACAAAAGTCAGACATAAGCAGCTAAAGCTCTCTGAAGTATGTTGGCCATGTGTTACTTCATACTCTGTCTCCAAACTACAATGGATCTCAGTCTCCTCCACACACTTTTCTTCTGTGGCACGCTTCAAAAGGATAAGGTAAACCCTGACATGCTTCCAACATTCCCACTCCAAATAGGGATTAAAGCATTACTCCAGAGGGAAAAGCTGGCATATGGACAAAACATAGCTGGAAAAAAGATCCTTCTAAGGATTTTTTCTAAGGAAAAAAATCCTTTATAAGAAAAAAAGATGTCAGATGCCTGTCTAAAACTTAGGATATTTCAAGAAATATCTCCCACAACTACTTTTTCATACAGGCCCTATAATTCTCTGAGATCCATACTCTTAATACAGCTCAGCTGCACACAGTTTTGGTCCCTATGCTCCAGTAACCATACAGTAATAAGAGCAGCTTAGTTTGAAGCCTCCAAGTGACAGTTACTGAGAAATCTGTAACGGAGGCAAGACTATGTTGCTCTAGGCAAACCTCTGAGCAATAAGTCAAAATCCCATTGGTCAAGCTCCTCAAAACGTGTTTCAAGAAAATGTTATCTACTTGGTATCTACTCGGACAAGCAGTAATGAAGAAAGCTATTTTTCCAGTGTAGAAAGAGCAGGAACCATCTAAAATGATTAGTTCTTTCTTAGGAAAAGTGACTTCCAACCTTTGGAGTATGAAGGAATCCTTTGCTTTTATAAGCATGAGTGCCAGAAAAAGAGAACTGAAAAA